>NC_037640.1:10085600-10414663 GCF_003254395.2 Apis mellifera
TCAAGCCAAGTTTTAATCAAATCGATTTCGAAATCAATGTCCCGTAATACAAAAGAACTTAATATGAATATTTCATTCCACATTGTCAATTTACTTTTATAGATAAGCATTAAAACACCCTTTTGACATTTTACGATGTTGCACAGTTACATTTCACGAAGCGACAAATTATTCTAAACGTGTCTCTCTATTAAAAGTAATTTTCAAAAAGAAAGTTTTATGGTAACCTGCAAAGTTTGAGATGACGAAGTTAATTCAGTTTAAACTTTAAAATGGTTGCGCATAACTGGACGCAACTTTGTAGTATATTTATCATTCCATGCAAATAATTTCACTATCATTTTCGTGATATGATAAAAATAATAAATTACATAACATTAGTTAGAACATTATTATTCGATTAATTTTAGAATCTGTTTTTCGTACTTTTAGCTTCGTAAAATAAAAAAAAAAAAAAAATATGCATATATAAAAATAGAAATAGTATAAAAAAAAACTGAATGAGAAATAAAACCAAATAAAAAAAAAAATAAAAAAAAAATACAAGATACTCGTAAAAGTTTCATTTTTACTAAAATACAAACTATTGTATAACAGAAATAAAGAGAATCAAATTCCATGTGTTCCATTATTCAGATAAAACAGTTGAAAATTTCAGGAACAGGATTTTTCTTTCGGTAAATACAGATAGGAATTCGCAAATGGTATCAACTCGAAGAAATTTTTATTTTTTCCAAATATCATCGTGTTCGGTATCATTTCCATTCGAATAAAATTTTCATTACAATAAATATTTCGTAATAAATTAAAAAATATAAAAAAAAAATTTTTCTCTTATTTTAACGATTCGTCGCCAAATAAAAACCGAAGATTTTATTTTCCAAATAATCTAATCGCGGAATTGTCTTGAAGAAGCATCGAATGAAATTCAATAAAGTATCACGCTTCGATCGCACGTTATGCTCGACGACTATTTTTCTCACTTTTCATGAGGCGAGAAATAATTTCACCAATAGTTGATGAAATTTTCACGGATTCAAGGATAGTACAAGCGACTTGATCAAATAAAGATTTTTCAGAGTTAAACAAATTGTCGACCGGATATTTCTAGGCGATAAGACACGAATTCACAGAATACGTGAAAAGATTTTTTACGAACCATCTTCGAAGACCATTTTTAGGAATATGCCAGAGAGATCATTCGGGAGAGATAGACCTGACCATAAATTACAACGTGGAATGAATTACAACTATTCTTGGATCCTTTTTGAAAAGGTGAAAAAGAATCAGTGAGCTCTCTTTCTCGAATTTGTTATTCAAATTCTTGTGGGGTGGAAAATTTGCTTGCAGAGAACTCGTGAAATATCGATACGTACGGAATTTTTGAAGGAATTGCTTGGAATTTCAAATAAGCCATGAGAATTTCTTTTTTTTCTTTCATAAAAAAATTACTGAGGATTGGTATTTGTGAAATAATTTCATTTCAATGTATAAAGATTTTAATTTATATCTGATAGATAAGAGTGTCAAATAAAAAGATAGATAAGATCAAATAAATAAAATAAATTGGTAATAGATTGTATTACAAGATTGTATGACATAGAAGAATGATTACTCATAATATAATAGACAATTATTGGTGAAAAAAGAACAAGAGAGTCACTTGCCAGGCAAGCAGAATCATGGCAAGACAATCCTGATTAAACAAGTAATGTAGATCGGCCATTAATAAGAGTAAGTGGGTCAGAAAAGGAGAATAGGGTACTCATGAGCAGACAAAGGGAAAAGAACGACCATGAATCGGGCGAGTAGATTAAAATGATGATGGTCGAACAAATCGACTAACAAAACGATTGAAATATTTTTCGATATTTTGAACGATGAATAAATATAAATATAAATTGAAAAAAAAATTATTTTGTCTCTACGTAGGCAAATATATTTTTTCATTCGTAGTTTCATAGTAAAATTATCTAAAAATAAAAAGAATAGCTATCCAACTGTAATGAAAATAAAAAAAATCAAAGTTGATTTTTTACCATTTTATTTATAGATTATACCAGCTTTGATATTCGATTCAGGATTTTATATAAAAATTTTTGAATAATAATATTTTTCCTCTTCACGAAATAGTTGTTCATTTTAATTTTTTGATAGAGTAGGTTTTTCTACTGAAAAGGAAAAATTCATTCGAATATGTCGGTAAAAAGAGTGAAAAAGTTTAACCCAGGTTAACAGCCTTAGCTGTGATAAAGACGAAATTGAACGTTCGTACATAGACATCGTAAAACGACATCAATGTGGTCTTTTTTATAACTTATTTATTAAAACACATGGGAATTAAAGTTTATTAAAAAGTACGAGAGAGATTGAAATCCTTTACATTCATCTCTTACTCTCAACAAAAAATAATTCCCTTTTCGTTTCATTTGTTATAATCAGGTTAAATCACTGCTGTTGAATTATTGTATTTGTGCTGTAAAATACAGGCTGACCCATTTTAACTTTATAAATAATGCGTAGGAATACGAAGGCAAAGAGATTGACGAGCGTGGATGCCAAGGCTACTTTCAGATCATTTGTTTTTTATTTCAAAGTGACATTTATTATCTCTTTTAAATATTTATGATGATCGATCATGTAAATAAAATTAAGGAAATGAAATTCATTTGATTGAACCTTCTTACTAAATTTTTACTGAAAAAATAATATTAATAATTTATTGTTTAATAGAAGAAAGAAACAAGATAATTTTATATTATATATTAAAAAATATATTTTTAAAGCAGAATTTTTTACAAAATGAAAAAATCTAAAAATATCCTAGAATATTATTATCTAAAATATCTCAACCTCAATGTACATGTTGGTTATAAGTGAATTTATATACAAATTGCAGCAGATTGATATACTAACGATATTAACAAAGAACTTGGTTTGAGAAAAACTCTTGAGAATCATTTTAGAAGCACTTCCACTTGAAAAGAGCCACTGAAATAAATTAATTAAATTAAAAAACCATGATTTCTCTGCTCAAACTAAAATATCTTATATCTAAATTAAATATGGTATTGAAAATATTTTTAAAAATATTTTGATACATTACCAGAATATGTAATTATAACTTGAATGATATACTCATAATTAATCTCAATTATGATCAAAGAACTTGCTTTTATGAATGACTTAAATTTGAATCAGTAATGAAGAACATAAATTTTATTTATAAAATAAATCTTTTTCTTATTTCATGTAATTATTATTTTAAACTTTGATAAGAACAAAAAATAAATAAATTTTATTTAAATGAATTTCTTTAAAAAAGATTTCATGATTGTATTGCTATATGTATGATATATATATTATATGTATGATATTTATAATATTATTATATTATTTATAATATATATAATTATATATATTGCAAATATTTTTCTTGTTTTACGTAATTATAATAATATTACTTTCATAGAAATAAAAATTTTGTACAAATATCAGAAGAAAGATTTTATATAAATCCTAACCTTTCTAAAGAAGTTCTATTTTTTTTTATCACACTTATTTCTTATTTTCTTATTAATTTTTTCATCACAACAATTATTCACAATAATTATCACATATATATATATATATATATATTTAAAAAGAAATAAAAAAGTTTTTTCTGATATATTTGAACATAATTTCGAAAATAAAATAATATATAATATTAAATAAATAATAAATCAAACTTTTTCGTTGACCCAATTCAAATTATATTTTTCACGTGGATGTAATCATCGATAATTTCTCTTTACGATCGATATCATTAAATCAATTTCATAGAGTGATACACATGTGATGTATGGTAAATTACAGAATTGTTTCCAGTTTCATTTCATTCGCGTATCCATCATGGATATCGAATATTCCGTGGACGACAACGATGAACGTAAACGAAGACCGCGTTAAATCGGTTCGAAAATTAGGTCATAGCGACATTTCCGCATCCCGATGTTTTCAGACGAAATTATCGAGCTTCTAACGACCGAGTTGATTTAACGATCAGCTTGGAACCACACGAAAATTAGTTTACACGCTGGAAAATCGAAATTGAACATTTCATTTCGAGATGTTTATATTTTCTTTCACTTTTTTTTTGCTTTCTATATAATTATACGTATAAATTACATTCTTTGAAAGAATCTTTAATTAAAACTTTTATAGATGGAATACTTAGTAATAAATTACAGATTCTGTAATTTTGTTATTGGATATATTTAAAGTTCTAGGGAATTTGAGTCGCAAGTCAGTGAATTCAACTAATTTCAAGCTAGAATAACTATTATGTTGAAAATAAACTTAGCTTCGAGTAATCAAAGACAGAACTATAGTGTTTATCTTTTGTTGGCTCGGTTTACATGTGGTAAAGTGAATTTGAATTTTTCAAATTGAATTTTAAATTTTTAACAATACAAATGTTCAATACAAATATCATGACATATGCATCATGAAAATCTTTCATTCCATGGTGGTTGACGCGTATGTCATAAATTTTTTCAAATATTGTGAAAAAATATGAAAATAGTTTTCCACATATCTAATTTTCCTTTTGTGTTTTTTGTGCAAATATTGTTATCAGTATGTATAATTATTTTGGATTTCGTTGTATTTCTTATCGTTTTATAATTATTTTGTGTATTTATCAAAAACCAGTATTGGAAATTCCCTTCGAATTTTTCTTATTGAATTTTTAAAAAGTAATAAAATTTATTTTATATTATTTTAAAAATTATTTTGTATCTTTATATTTTTTCTTTGATTTTTTAAATATTATGTCAAAGATGTAGAAAATGAAATCGAAATAATTTTCGTGAAGTGGAAATTTTTCTAACCTTTTTTAAGTATTTCATTCAAAGTATTTCATTCATTTCATATGAAAAATACTGTTAAAAGAATTTTAAATAGAATGTTCAAGTTTTTTTCAGTTAATACTTTTCTTTATCTTTCACAGAAATAGAAAATTCAAAGGTGTACATGTCCAATATCAGTTGAAGTTTCGTTCAGCTATACTGTTTATTGTATTTTGTATCAGTCGCTTTGTAGAGTCCGAGAAATGTTTTCCGCTGACTGGATCTAAATATCTACTTACGAGACTTATTTTATACGTGATCACGTATTTTATCACTAACCAAGCCACGTTTCTCTTAATTCCCTGAGCACTACTTCGAGAAACACGTAACGTATCTGTAGGAACATAAAGAATAAAGTTTTACTCGAATAATCTTAATTATTCTAATTATTATCCATTTCCTGATTTAATTTAAAACTTAAATTCGTTTTTTATTTATTTTTCAAGTGTTGTCGTAAATTTGTAATTAGATAAATATTCTCTCTCGAAATATAATTTAATGAAAATATAATTTCTATAAGTATATTATTCGATAATCAATCAATTTAATACTCATTATTGTTAAATTTATTATTATTGATGTAAATAATAATCTTTAAAATTCGATTAAAAAATATATTTAGAATAAAAATATATTATAAAAATTATTATTCATTGATTGAAATATTTATATATATATATATATTATATATAATAGTGAAACTGAATTGTTTAAATAGAACTTTTTAATAAAATTGAACACAGTTCTAATTATATTCATTCAAATACAATAAATATTACAAATTCCAAGAAATATTTTCTTTTACCATCGTTCCATAAAATCGTGTAAGTGCAATAAATAATTATCCCTAATATTCATGACACATAGGCGAAATGTAAAATTGAAATTTATAAAGGAAACCTATGAGGAACTTCACTTTGAGGAAATTAACCGTGTTTGCCATTTGCGGTTCACCTCTGTATCGTATCAAATTAATGACGGTCTACTACTAACCACTGTTTCGGTGTGACAATAATTATTCTGTTAGTCTTTAATTATGCGGCCATTTAAGTAACACGGTGTTTACGCATTTATCTACGCACAAGAAAACATTATTTGCATCCAATCGGAAATGATTTGTGTTTTGGAAATTAAATTGGTAATCAAATCATTATTCCGATATAATCGATATTAATTAATTACCGTAATCCATGTGTGATTGTGTTTATGATTGATTAAATTTAAAAAGATTTTTATGATTTAATAAGACATGCAAATATAATGTTTGTTAAAAGAATACATAATGTAAAAGATAGAAAATACTATTGTTATAAGTAAAATTAGAAAATTGGATAAATTTTTTTAAAAGTTTCAATTTCAAAGTATTAATTTAAATAATTTTTTCCACTTCGTTTCCACGTTTAAATATTCCACAAGAACATATTCATAATGATTTGAATCAATTTAATTAAGCTCGATGCGTGAGGTTAATTAGTACCTTTGTACGGAACTTCCTTGTAAATTAAGTCAAGATTATACGAGGGAAATACGCTTTGAATTAAGAAGAGGAGTAGAGAAAAGGATTTTGGGTCAAGAAGTATGGAAATAAAGAAAAAAAAAATAGAAGGTTAGGCATTTAATCATTCATTCCAAGGCTCAATCTATTAATATTAAAATTTTTATTTCATTTTGACAATCTCAATTTCTTTTAATTTCTAATATTTTAAGCTTTCAAAAATTCTAAAAAAATCCTAGATCATTTATTAAGATTTTTATATATATATATATATATATATATATATATATATATATAAAAATCCTAGATCATTTATTAAGATTTTTATATATATATATATATATATATATATATATATATATAATTTGTTTAATCTTATGAATTTTGAAAAATTACTCTGCAATCCTATTTTACACGTCTAAGAAATATAAAAAAATATTTCCATCTTTATATCCTAATTTAAATCAAATTTTATCTGCAATGACTTTTTAATTTGCAATTTCTTTTCATACAAAATTCTTTTCATAGATATTTTAACGCGAATTTACGAGAACGTGTAAAGAAACAAGAAACTTATTCCTTTCCGGTTAATCCATAGAGAAAATAAAATTGATTTAAAAAATTTACATTAAATTCATTACGATTCATTTACGATATTCTTTTTTAATTTTTCTCTCTCTTTGCTTCGAGATATCTTTAATTCTTGAATAGTAATATTGTTAATAAATATTATTTCTTCTCTTTGTCTTATTTTCATCTTTGCGGTATAATATAATCGTAAAAAGGAGAACAAGGTTTTTATCGTGGTTCAAAGAAAGTAGGAGAAAAAGAATTCTTGAGAGATTGTAAAAGGGTGGAGAGGCATTTGAGAAAAATCACAAATAGAAAGAGACGGAGAAATAAAATTAGAAATAGATTCGAAAAAGGAGAAATGAAAAAGAATAACAAATAAGATTAACAATTCTTACAGGAGAGATAAGAAGGCTCGAATTTTCATTTCGAACGGTGAAATTTTAATTTTCATGAGATTCATGGCGAAATAGTGTTCGAAATGGTAATAGAATAGATGAATATTTGATTGCAAATGATAAATAAAATAGTAAATAAAAATGAAAAATAGAAAAGTAGTAAAAATTATGGAATATTTATTTTGAAAATAATACAAATAAAATAATAAAACAATATAAAAATGGAAAAGAAATGTTATATCATAATATTATAAATATTAATAATGTTAAAATATGAAATAGAAATTTATTTCAAACATGAAAAATTATTTTAAAATATAAGAAAAATAAAAAAATAAAATAGCAACAAAAATTATTTTTTAAAATTTAAACAATTATATAATTGTATAAAAAATTATAATAATTATCTATAATGTAATACAATATTAATAAAAGATAAAATAGAAAATATAAAAAAAAATCCATTAATAAGAGAGATATAAAAAATCAAATCATTCTTTATAATTTTTTATATTGGACTTTTCCTTTTACAGTATCCCATCTTTTTGATATAAATCCATTCTCGATTTCTATTAGATACAGAAAATTATTATGCATTATGAAGCAACAAGTAAATTGATTTATGTAGAATGTGTGCATTTACCTTCGATTCATTTAACTTTACTCTCTAACAATTTCCACGTTTAAATATTATGAACAATAAAGTGCGTTGCTTTGACGCATTTTAATGAAAACTCGTCCCATCCTGGAATTATGAAAATTTGATATGAATTTTCTGGATAATGAGCCCCACTATATCGTCTGTCATTAACTTTTGTAACACAGAACGCGTTTAATGTACTTTTATTCTATTTAACAAAACGAACCTTCTGATTTAACTAATTAGATCGTTGAAATATCTTCTTTTTATTTCTTTTCTTTTTCATTCGAAAAATATTACTTTAGTATTAATATAATTTTAATTTGAGAAAAATTTTCAAAATAATCGAATAAAATAAGATAGAATAACTGAAATGATATGAATAAAAAAAAATATAAATAAATTAGAATAAAATTATTGCCAAAAATTAATAGTCAAACATTTATCTTAGATGTGAATTTCCTGTTAACAATATTGAAATAAAATGTACCATCATTGGGCGGATGCAATGAACCAAGCTGTATCACTGTCAAAAAAAAACATATTCCATTCACTACAGGATATCGATTTGTTTCATACAATTTATAACCAGTATCTTTTTTTCGTGTTGACAAGAATATTTTTCACGCGAATTTTTTCATTTTCGTTCTCGCCCTCTTTTTTCTTTTCATCGAGAAAAAGAAACAAGATCATGATTGGTGAATTTTATATTTATTATATTTATATTTGAGTCGAATGTAAAGTTTGCTAATTGAATTCTGAAATAGAAAATAATTTATTGATCTTTTATTGAATTGATGCTTGTGAAAGCAAAAGAATATGCGATAATGATAAAGGCATAAAGAGTTAGGTTAGAAAAGTTAGATACATATAGTGATAAAATTTAATACGTTATTTCAGTTCATCATCATTAGTATTTTTCTATTAAAGAAAAGATTTTTTTTTCAATATGATGTATGAATGAAAACATTTTTTTTTCTTTTTGAAAATAATAGATAAATTTTCCATTGATAAAGTTGAAGCATACAAATGTTCGAATATCAAACATTTCATTTGAATGTATAGATTATAAGTTTTAATAATCAATAAATAAATCAAAATTATAATAAAAGTAATATATATATTTATTTACTATTTATATTAATATATATTTTTTATAACATGTTTTTTTAAATTTTTTTTTTACTTTACCATAGATAGTCTATTGCTCAAACAATATAACCTTAAAACAATTTATGCCATATTTATTTCAACAAACCTGTTATTATGTTTTTATTTTCACATTTTACTTTTTCCTGAAAGCTTGAAACTTCTTAAAATTTTATGCCAGTATTTTTCCATTTCGAATATCAATCCTATATTGTATTATTGACTCTTGTTAACGATTATTATACTGATCGTGAATCCAATTATAATGAATGTCAATTTCAATTACTTTGAATGATATTTTACGAATGATACTTTATAAACGGAATGAAAAGAATGCATTCTAATATATTTAGTTCACGTATAAGCCACGAAAGCACTACGATTATTCTGAATCCATGCCACTTGTCGTTCCACTTGTCGATGAAACGGTGTAAGACTCGAAAATGGTCGACCATGAATAGGATGATACCGTTGGGAATTCGTTTCCGATACGTAGCTCGCAATTGCTTTCGAACAAATCGGGTCGACACTGAGTGTATCATTCTGTGGAAGATATCTTGAATGGAGAAAATTTATTTTGAGTAGGTAATACTTGATTTAAGAACGATTCGTTAACTATTTTGAAAACGATTTATGTAGAAAATTAAAATTTTTCATTTATATTCAAAATTTTTTAATTCATTTGAAAATTCTTAGTTTTATGTATAATTATAAATTAAAATGAAATTTTATAATTATAATATATATTTTATTAAAATTATGCAGATATAATATTAATATTTATCTTTTATATTTTGATTGATTTTTTTTTATTTTATATTATACATAATAAATTATTTTTTATGAATTAATTTTATTAAAAAATCCATCATAAATTAATTTACATAAGAATATTCCATTTAATTTTTCATAATTTTTCATATATAATAGAAATTTTTCATGTATTTTCATTTTCATAGTCTATTGTATTTTATTTTCATATTATATTTCATTTGGCTACAGAAACCATATATTAGAAACTATAATATTGTTATATTATCAAATTTATATTTGATTTTACATTTTTCATCATAAATTTTAAAATTTTAAAATTATTTTTTAGTCTTTTGCAGATGAATTCCAACGAAATTTTCATTTCATTAGCAAAAATATATTACATCTTGAGAAATATAAAAAAAAAAAAATTTAAAAAAAAAATTTATTATAAATAACAATCGATTATATGTTCGTTCGAAGAATCGATTTATTACAGATCGGATCATATCAACTATATCGAAAACAATCGATCTTATTCTACGTAATTTCTAACCTTAGCTCTTTATCTTCTTTCTTCTTGATTTGAATCAAAATCATGGAAAATAAGTGCTTCCAAATATATTATCATTTAATTTTCGCAAATTGTCTACTTTAATGGATAACTAAGGAATTGTTGTCTTCATTATATAAAAAACAAAAAGTAAGTAATTTAGAAAGTGGAAAAAGTTAGAAAGTGAGATATTCTGCAACATTCGTATATTTGCAAATCAGTTATTTCTATAATGTGATTTTTAAGAAAATTTTTATCAATCTTCATTACAAAATTAAATTTTTTAATTGTTTAACATAATTAAATCAACGTGTAAATTAATATATTGAAGAATTAGAAAAATATAACAAATCGATAGAGTTTTAAATTTAAATATTTTAATTTCGTTTTAGTGAGTTTTTTTTATAATTTTTATGTATTATATTATCTGAATTTTAATAATAAAATTCTTTGTTATTATTATTTATTATATCCTATGTAATTTTAACTTACAATTAATATCATTGTGTCGTATATGGCATTCAATAATTAGGTTAGATTTGAATTACATTATTTTATTTTTTCAAGAAATCTTTAATAATTTTCTTTTTCTAATCTTTAATAAATTAATTGGTAGAAAAGTTGCAAAATAATATAAAGAAAATTCAAATATCAAACATTCTGTTTCATTTATCATCTATACTTACAGCATCATATAATATCTACTGTCATAAACAAAATTTCATGTGCCATGTGAAAACAGAATCTGCAACCATATACACGTTTGTATTTGTGTATTTTTGATGACGATAGACGACCAATGCGCAGAAGAAGATAATTAACATATACACGTAATTAACATAACACGTGGTTCGTGGAAATTTATGATTGTGGTTGATATGGAATCAGATAGTGTAATATTAATATTTGATCTGTGAAAAAAATATTGTGATTGAGAGATTTTTCTATTTCAGGTATATTTTTATGTTTTGTTTTAATTTTTATCAAAATTACTGGAAATTACATTTATCGTATTTTTAAAAATATTTTGTTTTTAATTACATTGAACAATTCAAAAAATAAATTTCGAGCAGCTTTATATCAAAAAATTTATTATAAACTATAATTTTTACATTGTCGATTGATATTGTTATACGATTAATACCATGTTTTGATATTTTTACAATTATTGAACTGCCAGTTAATAGGATTTTGTGCAATTTTCAATTTAAGTCACCTATCATTTATATTATATTGCATTGAAAATATCAATAAAAATATTAAGCAAAAATTTAAAAACGTCCACGCAGTAAACATGTTAAAGAATATAATTTTTTTTTATTTTTATTATATTATATTTTTATCTTATCGATATTCAGGAAACAATTTTTATACGATTTTCAGAATTTCGAATAAAAAATCTAACGACTATTACAATTCTTATTTTCTCTATTAAAATATTTTATATATATTTTTTAATCGTATTGATATTTTATAATAATTTTTCAATAATTTTTCATTTCATTCAAGATTTTATAAAGTTAGTCGTAAATACCATGTTTTAAAGGCACTGTACTATAGTATCAAAATGATAAATGGTGTAATAGCTCCCATTAATTATCATCCTTGGCACTAACTCTCTGAAATAGGAAACAATACGGTCATCAAACTCGGTCTATTAACAGGAGGACGAGCCACGAGAAGTTAACTTCACCATGAGCGACAAAATTAGCGACAGTTTGGTTAGACAAACTCAAATATGGATCTGTGATATCGTACAACAGTAGGGTGCGATAATTAACAGGAATATAAACACAATTTATTATCAATAGAGCAAATATTGTCAAAAGTCCATTCGTGAAGATTGTGATAAGAGAATTTCTTAGAATTTCGATAAAATTTCTCTCTGTGTTCGATCATTTTGAATAATTTTGTCGTAAAGGATGAGATGACGAAAAATAAAATTTATATTTAAACAAAAATTCTTAGATCATGATATTTATATTAATAAATTTATAAAAAATTTTTTATATTTAAACAAAATGAATTCTTCAAATATCAATAATTAATTTTAACCAAATTTTATTTGTATTTGGCAGAATATGTGATCAATCCCTTGTTTTATTATATCTCGAAATGGATTTTTAATAAAAAATTGAGAATAAAATTTACGTCATAAAATTTTAAAAGCTACTTATCGCAAATTTTATTTCTTTTTACGAAAATATCGACAATTATGAATATTTTTCCTTTTTAAAATTTTATTTTTTATTCTTTCATTTATAAATGAACGAAATAATAATATCAATATCTCTCGATCGAATTATAAAATAAATTAAAAATCTTATTGTATTCTTCTTAATAAAATTATAATAATTTAAAAGAAAATATTTTAAAAGAAATATTTATATTATATCAACGTTTTCAATCTTATTCAATTTTCTTCTAAACAAAAGACTGAATCTAAATCTAAACAAAGACTTATTCGAATAATAATCATTATGAATGAGAAGGAATCATGATTTCATGTAATAACTCGTTTTTAACCTCTTTTTTTTTACAATAAAACGATCCGCTATTGAAATTGCTAACGAAAAGCTTGCGTGT
This sequence comes from Apis mellifera, assembly GCF_003254395.2. Classification (NCBI taxonomy): domain Eukaryota; kingdom Metazoa; phylum Arthropoda; class Insecta; order Hymenoptera; family Apidae; genus Apis; species Apis mellifera. The sequence continues at coordinate 10,098,637 of NC_037640.1, forward strand.
TCTTCCCTTATTTATTTGATTTTATCGAGCGAGAAATAAATTGTTTTATTCCTTTGAAAATGTTTGCACTAATAGTATATAAATTCATTCGCCGACTTTAAATCAATATTTGTCAATAAAATCATGAAATATTCAGCTTTCGTTAAAGCAGATTCACACGATACTTTATCGCAGAGAAAGCATAGAAACACCGTGTATCATTGATCGTTTTACAATCAAAATTTTACGATCAGAATTAGCGAGAACGATGCACGAACTTGTCTCGTAAATACCAAATTTATTCGAGCTTTGTTTCCTTTTTTTTTTTTAAGGAGTATTATTAGTAATATATAACAGAATAGTAGTAAACGTGATTGTAATCGAGATACTAATTTGTCTTTAAGCGTGATTGATGTCATTTGTTGATTTTTATATATTTGCTAATTATGTACAATTATATTGTCTGATATAATTAATACAATAATTAATTTCAATTTAATCTATATTTATTGAAATATTCTTTTTTTTCTTTAAATTCTTAAAATACGTATTGAAATGAAATGTTTCGAATGCTAATTTATTTTATGATTTATTGTTTACTTTTCATTTTATCATTGAATTTATAATGTATCGCATATAAATGCTTCAGAGATTATTCTTGAATTATTTTTGATTATTTTATATAAATAAATGAAAATTGCATAAAAATTTCTTTGAAAAAAATTGACAATTCATATATAATAAAATTTTTAAATAATTTGTAAAATATTCTGTGAAAATTTAAAAACAAGTAAATTATAAACAAAAAAATTATTATATTAAATTATTATATGAAAAGAGGTCGTGTCTTAAAAATTAGCCTTTAGCTATATTTTGCTATACCTCTATGTTAACCTTTCATGTTTGTCAATCTACAATCTATTCCCTAGAAAATTACTAAAAAAAAATAACCATAATAAATTGACATAAATTGCGTGAAAATCTTAGAGTTGAAAAATTGTACTATAAAAAGAAACTTTTCTCGCGATGAATCTCTTCACATCTTTCAATCGTTCCTTATTCGACTCAAGGAAGGAACTTTGAATCGACGATTCGACTTCAAACTGGTATTAATTCCAGCCAGGAAATGAACGTAGACGGAAATTAAAAGTTAATTTTGTGAGAGTGAAAGAAAAAGGAATATCGGGTTTATTACTTAAGAAAGTTGATATTTTTAAGAAAGGTAAACATTCAGTTATTTGCGTTCAGATTTATCGATATACGATTCTAACCTCGAACAATTTATATAACCTCGAAATTTGACGCGTAAAAGAAAATGAAATAACGAAGAAATAGAAATTGTTCCAATTTTTTTAAACGCAATTATGAATCCAATTGGCAATTCAATATTAATTTCCAGTAATATACAACAAAGAAATTCGCATTTTAATTAATCGCTATTTAATGTGATTTTAATGTCGCTCAAACTAATCGCTCGATCTCATCTTCTTCGCCTTTTATGACGTTAATCCACTATAAAGGTGGTAATACTTTGTAGAAGAAGCATCGTCTTCAATTAATTTTTCTCTCGTGAGATATATGAACGAAATTTTATTTTGTGAAAGCGTTTAAGAAAAAAAATTCTAATAAAAGTCGTGAAAAGATATTATTGCGCAGATTATCATCACATAGACATTAGTGAAATTAATTTTAATATACTTTAAAAAAATTTCAATTCATAAATCGAATGATCATTAGGCGTAGAAAAAAATTATAATCGAAATATACGATATTTGTAATTAAAAAAAAAAAAAAATTCAAATCGATTGCGATAATTTTTCTTATTTTGATCGGTTAAAGGTATTACGATTGAAATCGTGAAAAAGTGAAATGAAACGAGGAGAGGTCGAAATTCATTTAAAATCTAAAATTTGATATGTGTCAGTGGCGAAGTCGATATTTAATAATAAATTCGGGGCCAATTTCAATGACAGGATTAATACGATATCCTGTAATTTAATCAAACGATGAGTTCCCCCGTGAATTTTTACTCGGAATAAAATTCATTATTCCTATATTCAGAGATCCCATCATTTCGTGGAAATGTATCCTCAATTTCGAGCATCATGTACGTAATGTATAATGTAATATCCATTGTTGAATATAAAAAAAAAAAAAAAATGAATTCTGTACGAATCTATAAAAATATTTTTACATTTCTGATTTATAAACTTGAATCATTCGATCATTGATTGATGCAAATTTATTTATAATTTAATTACAATAATTTATCGTGACGATTGCTTTTAGTTACCAATAAAATTAATTCAGAGGAAGAAGATGAATTCAAGTTCGATATTAATATTTCATTAATAATGCGATGTGAAAATGTTATTCGTCATACAAATTGTTATAAATAATTTGAAATAATTTCATTTTTTATTTATTTTATTTGATTCTAATTTTTGAATAACAGGGATAAATAAATAACAAAAATCGATTATTATTACACGTTCGATAAAATATTCGAAATATCGTTGCAATTACTCGAGTTTATAAATCATCGTACTCGGCCATAATTATGCTACAATTTCGAGCAATTATCTCGTGAGCTGCAACAGCACGAGGAATGTAATTAAACCGATGAACAATCCTCCTTTCAACGAGGTCTAAGCGATCCGTGTCCCGAACAGAGGTCATTGTTCGAATGGAGGCAAACTATCGAATGGCTTAAGAGCGTTTGTTACGTAAGCTGGATTATTATTCGTCACAGTGTACGTATAAATGTCCTAATTATCTTTAAATCAATCTACCAATTAAAACGATGTCTTTCTTTATTTAAATTTTCAGCAAAATTATGATCATTATCCGTTTTAAAGATTGCAACGAAAATATTTTATTAGCAGAACGGACGAAGAAGATTAAAAATGCTTTGTATTAATTGTTGTATCATTAAGAATAAACAATTTTGAGATATTCGATTTTGAAAAATTTCGATAAGTTGGAAAATTTTTTAATCAAACTCGAAAGATCGAACATTCGAAAATTTAACGATTGTATAAATATTAAAAATTTGGGAAATCGAAAGATAATTGTCGAATGAAAAAACTAAGAAAATTTTTAACTGCGCTTAAAAGTTATTAAATTCTTGGAAATCTAATAACTGGATTATTTTTTGATTAACCTCTGTGAAATTTTTGCGCAGAATCGGGACAAAGAATCGTCATTAATTTATGGATGCATAACAAAAAATATAGGAAAAAGAGAAAAGTCGCGAAGCGAGTGAATAATTCAATTTATCATTTACATTCCTTTTCTTTAAGACGATCCTTTTCTTTAAGACTTGTGATAATTCAAATTGAATTTGAATTATCACAAGTTAATCTCTTTTCGCAACGTTGAGAGAAAAAAATGAATCGCTTGTCGCTTATTTCATTAACATATTGAAACAATTAAAACAATTTGAAGAGATAATAGAATTTCCACGAAATATCACGTGTCCCGGATGAAAGGATTAATGCATTCTCATCTCTTGTTATAACGAAATATTAGTATTAAAATTAAACTTATATTATTTATACTTGGATTTATTTATAAAGATCTAGTGATTAATTATGTACACTTTTTTATTCTGCTAATTAGGGTAAAGAATTTATAAGAAAATAATTTTGATCGTTGCGAATAATGATGAATGGAAAGAATTTGTCTTAAATTTAAAAGAGAAGGAAAGTGAGATTTTTATCGTAAACTCGGTTGTTTTCGCGAATTTCATTTCGTCCACGATCCATTATTCCAATGAAGGATCTGTCATGTACCTAATGGTACGTAAAAAGACTATTACTCCGCTTTATATTCTTACCGCGACAAAATCGTCTAGACACGTTTGTTGTTGACTTTATGCCTTCTCTCTCTCTCTCTCTCTCTCTCTCTCTCTCTCACTCACTCACTCACTCACTCACTCACTCACTCACTCACTCACTCACTCACTCACTCACTCACTCACTCACTCACTCACTCACTCATTCACTCTCTCTCTCTCTCTCTCTCTCTCTCTCTCTCTCTCTCTCTCTCTCTCTCTCTCTCTCTCACTATTTTTCGTTCGATAAACGCAGCGTAACGAAAAATTGTATAGAGAAAAAGATTTTAAGATTTACGATTAAAGAAGAATTCTTTACGATAAGAATAAAAAAAATAGATTGATAAAAACAGATAAATTTAACTATTTCATTAACATCCTATTCTCATCTCGTTCAAATAGTTTGATCGTAAACAAAAATTTCTAAGAAAAACTTGTTTTGAGATTAGAAATCGAGCGGAAGGAAAAGTGCATCGATAATATCAAAGTTTGAGAATTTCGTATACAATTGTATTGCGGAATGGAATTAGTTCCCAAAAGGAATTGCATTGCGCGCGGGATATAAACCAAATGTTGCGGTTAACGTTCAACCGTACGTAACAATGGGATAAATACAACAAGCTGACTCGGTTCGTTCAACGGTCGAGTAGATAGGCCAGTGTTTTGGTCAGTCTCTGGGGAAGTGGTATACGTCCACTTCTAGGCAGGCAAAAATAAAACGATTACGCGATGCGCATACCGAAACTACCTTACCAACCGTTACCTTTTCTCATTCTATTCCCTTTTATTACTCTCACTTCTTTCTTCTAAGAATAAATTTTAAACTAATGATAGAAATTTTTTATGAAAATATCATCGGAATGAAAATCATAGTTTTCAGAGTGTGTAAATATAAATAAAATTCTTTTAAATTCATTCTTTTAATGATCTGATTAGTTAAAGATTTAACGTGTCGGATAAATAATTTTTTTTTCTTCCCTTCTTTTTTCGGATAAAATCTTTTTTTTTTAAAAACATATCAAAAAAAAAATCATAAACGCGAGTATCATTCATTTTTTTAAAAATACACTTATTCGACATGGTCAAATCATATAATAAGTAGAAAAGTAGAACGAGTCAATAATAATCGGAGAATAGAATAATTGCGAGACAGAAAAAACGAATAATAATAGTTTAAAAATTTGTACAATATCACGAGCAAATTAATTCATATATATATTCATTAAAATCATTGCATCATAAGTATTTGGGAAAAAAAAGAAATTCCCCTCGTTCTTTCACGATTTTCCAATAATCGTACGTAAAAAATTCTTATATAAATTCTCCACGCGACAAAAGCATTTGCTTCAATTACACGAAGGTAGCGTAAAAGAAATTCCATTTAATTACAACGAATCTTGCACAACCTTGCAATGTACACGTTGACAAACGCATGGACGCGGACGAGCGAGCAATCTCGAGCGGTGTAACTTCATTTTGACGGGCTCGGAATGTTTGAGATGGAACGATAAAACCGGCGTTAGAACTGTGCCATTCTCGCTTGGAAATTAAACGAGTTCGGGAAAAAAATCCTCGTTCGAGATCATTAGGAACAGTGATTTTTTTTTTTTTAATGATCAATAATTAACTTCATACGTTTATAATAATATTTTTCTAAAAAATTGACGAGGAGAATTTTTCTTTTTTTTTTATACCGTTTTATTATTTCTTTAATCCTATAACGTTTCAGGGTATTTTTTAAATTTGTCCCAACTTTCGATCTGTATTCAATATTTAAAACTTTTTTTTATCGGTAAATTGTTATTAATAATTATTAATAGTTAGATGGGGAAAATTTAATTGTTGAAGTTACTTCGATATAATTTATCGTTCAAAATATAGTAATAATGGCAAATAATTGTAGTGTCAGTAATGGTGGAAAGTGGATTAACTATAATTGTTACGAATAAATGTTATTCATAACATTTTAATAAGTAAGTTTATTCGAAATTTGTTTCAACCAGTTTCAACTTTGGGTCAATAGCCAAACTCTGATTGGTTATAGGAATTGTAAATATTCTCAGAGAAAGTGGGAAATTTCGAACATGAGAAATATCATTAATAATTTAATTTTATTAATAATTATCCAATCTTTTCAATTTTCCTTAAAGTTACACCATATATTTCTTTTTTTTTTTATATCTGACAATTGGTTTAAAAGAATACGTGGAACGAATCAAGTAATTGAATAAATCAGTAATTCACGTAAGAGTGAAATTTTGAAATCCATTATATTATTTATGGATTTATCGAGATAGTTGCAATTACAATTAATTATTCTACGATAAATTCATCGTTTTTCGAAAGGAAATTATTTCCAAGATTTACCAGATGAAAAGTAAAGATTCGTTGCCCAGAAGCGAACGAAGTCGGCCATGTTACAAGATCGTGCGTTAATTATCCGACCAAGCCTTCTCAAGCGTAATTAAAATAGGGTATAACGAGTTTTGTTTACCCCTGCTAATCATTTCTGTCTCTCCATAAAATCCTCTTTCTCAAAAAAGAAAAAAATCACGTAATAATTATCCAATGACTTGGATGATAACCCGAATCGACCACCGACAACAGCGAATTTCCTATATTCGAATTTTCGAGAGAAAATTGGCGGCGTGTCGATTTTAATCGAGTTCCAAACGTTGATTCGATTATTGTCTCGTTTAATTCACACAACAGGCTTAAAATAGTGAATATTTCGAAATTATTTATAACTCGAAACGGTATAATTAAAATGGGATACAACGAGTTTTGTTTATCCTTGTTAATCATTTCTGTCTGTCCATAAAATCCTCTTTTTTTCAACGAAATTATTATCCAGTGATTTGAATAAAATACAACAAACAAATTTGGATTACGTCCAACAGCGATTATATTCGAATTTTCGAGAGATGGCTGGTTCGATTTTTTAATCGACTTTGATTATTCTCTCGTTAATTCGTATATATATAACAGGCTTAAAATATTTCAAAATCGTTCAACTCGAAACAGAGACGAACACAAGAGATTGGACACGACTGATCGATATTTCGTAGCTACGTGTCTCGAAGCATAGACAGATACATATATATATATGTATTGTTATCTAGCAATTAGAATTCTCGAACGTTAATTGGATAACAACATACGTCAGCTCATAGTTCTGTGTTTTAATTAAAACATAGATTTTTCTTTTTGGGATCGGTCAACAAAAGTCGAGAGAATTTTCGAGGAAAATCCGCTTTTTGATTTCTTTTTACGATAGATATTTGCACTTCCTTGGCAAATTTGAGAGAATTTTTCAAAAAAATAGAATCGACTGACCACTGTTCGATTTTAAATTTAAATTTATATTTAACTTTGGTGTGGTATAATTTTCAAAAAAATTTCCTTGGAAAAGAAGAATCTTCGTCATGTCTTTTATGAATATTCACAATTTTCACTTTGTTTGCTTTGAAGGAAAAAAAAAGAAAAAAAAAAGTGAGTTTTTCGATTTTGTAATCTCATAAAATATAGCGCGCCATATTGAATCGCCTTTAACCTTTAACCTTTCACGCGTATTCCTAAAATCTGCTTTATCACGGATCAATGAACGTTACATCTTAAACAGACGTATTTGATGCTTCCCGCTTCGTATCTAACCACTTCTGTCATTTCTGCTTAATGTACAGGAAGTTCGTCCATTCCATCATTCCCCTCTGAAGTACACGCTATTACAATCACAGCTACGAACGCGGGGGTTCACTTCCATGAAATATTAATAATTCGTGTTCTGTCGGTGAAATCGATGAATCTATATCGCTCTTGTAAAGAACATTAGTTAGGTTAGGTTAGGTTACGTAGATACAAAGGTTACATAATATTATATGATGAGGCTAGAGAAGAAGATTTATCTTTTTAGAAAAAAGTCTATGTAACTTTTTGGAAAAGAGTACTACTTAATATAACCTAATAATAGATTAAGTTAAGTACAAAAATTAAGTAACATAATATAATAAAACTAAAAGAAGATTTATCTCTTTGAACAAGAATAATTATTACTAGATTAGGTTGGATTAAGTTAGGTACAAAAGATAGGTAACATAATAAAGTTAGAAGAAGATTTATCTTAAGTTAGATAATATAATGATAAATCTAGAAGAAGATTTATCTTAAGTTAGGTAATATAATGATAAATCTAGAAGAAGATTTATCTTTTTAGAAAAAAGTCTATATAACTTTTTGGAAAAGACTACTATTACTTAATGTAACCTAATAATAGATTAAGTTAAGTTAAGTACAAAATTAAGTAACATAATATAATAAAACTAAAAGAAGATTTATCTCTTTGAACAAGAAACAAAATTTAAATAACATAATATGATAAAGCTAAAAGAAGATTTATTATTTGGACAAGAATAACTATTACTAGGTTAGGTTGGATTAAATTAAGTACAAAAGAGCTAATATAATATGATAAAGTTAGAAGAAAATTTATCTTTTTGGAAAAGAGTAACATAACTATTAGGTTAGATAACATAATATGATAAATCTAGAAGAAGATTTATCTTTTTAGAAAAAAGTCTATATAACTTTTTGAAAAAGACTAATTACTATTTAATAATCTAATAATAGGTTAGGTTAGATACAAAAATTAAATAACATAATATGATAAAGCTAAAAGAAGATTTATTATTTGGACAAGAATAATTATTACTAGGTTAGATTGGATTAAATTAATATAAAAGATAGGTAATATAATATGATAAAGCTAGAAGAAAATTTATCTTTTTGGGAAAGAGTAACATAACTACTAGGTTAGATGACATAATATGATAAATCTAGAAAAAGATTTATCTTTTTAGAAAAAAATCTATATAACTTTTTGGAAAGGAGTAACTACTACTTAATCTAATTTAATAAGTTAGGTTAAATACAAAAGTTAAGTAACATAATATGATAAAATTGAAAGAATATTTATCTCTTTGGACAAGAATAACTATTATTAGGTTAAGTTAGATTAAGTTAGGTACAAAAGATAGAAGAAGAAGATTTATCTTGTTGGGAAAGAATAACGTAATTACTAGATTAGGTTAGATACAAAAATTAGATAACGTAATATGATTATATCTAAAAGAAGATTTATCTTTCTGGAAAAGAGTCTACATAACTTTTTTATTATTTGTCGCTTAATATTTCTTTTGAAATATTTTTAGATTTTGTATATATATATATTATGTAACACAGATCTCAAATTTCAAGAATATTAATCGTGCCATGTCACTCACTAGCTTTTCCGGTGTATAAGCTGGAAATATTTATAAAAAGCGCAGCGATGTTTCGATTGAGACGCATCGAGCACAGGAGGTAAATATTTGATCTGCGACTGAGAAAGGGACAAAAATAGAAAACGAGAGAAAGGGATGGAAAATGTTTAAATATCCATCGTTTCCACGAAACGATGACTAATTTGATCTTCGTCAAATGAAGGACACTGTATATCGATTATTATTATTAACATAATGAGCAACATATGAATCGTCAACGTGACACGACAAATTCTATCGTTGCAAATTACTTGTAAATTATTTGCTTGTATATCATGGATAAAGAAGATTAAATTATTATCATTTCTGTCGAAGCGAAATAATTAATGTTACTCGTTCATTTGCAAGATATTTTAAAAGAAAAGAACAATTGTTATTAACAAAATAATGGAATAAGATATTCAAACAAAGAAATATATTTAATACAGTTGAATAAAATTATTCAAATTCCACAAGTTACTTTGATAATTTATTGTTCAAAATATAATAATAATAATTGCAAATAATTATAATTTTAATAAAGTTTACATGAAAAGATCAATTATAATAATTATGAATAAATATTATTCAATCATTTTATGTAATCATTTATTCAAAATATTACTTTTTCAATTTTGGATTTATTTATTCAACTTTGATTAAGTGAATCGTGAATCAAAATAGTGGAATGTGACAGTTATTGGTCAGACAACACGTAAGACAAGATAAGTAATACAAGTAAATCATTAATGAAAACAGTAGAATAAGAGAGACGAGTCGAATCAAATTAATACACGAATCAAATCACTGAAATAATAATAAACAACATGTTTTCCTCCTTCAAATCAAATTGACACGTTCGAAGAACACACGAGTGAAAACTATTAATATCACTCCTTGGAGAAATCCCCAAGGAAGTGGATCGAAGGAAGTTCCTTCCGTTCCTTCCGAAAAAACTTTGAAAGAGATTCGATCCCTCTTTCATCTCTTCCCTCCATATATATATATATATATATATATCTGCGTATTTGTTCCGCGATCAAACGATACAGGCGAATCTCCACGGGTTATAACCTGACATGACGTTATATTTGCGTGTGCACCTGTATTCCGAAGCATAAGCGTGCAACGCAAAATGAATATCGATCATGTGCACCGGGTAGAGGGTTTAGATCCGAGAATTATTCCGGATCAGGTAGAATTATGGATTATAAATGGTGGATTGCTTTGAAACCGGAATACGTTACGAGTGTTAACGTCTTGTTTCTATGTAGCGTATGACTTACGCTTCGAGAAATTGCACGTAACGAGGAATCCAACATTTGTGATTATATACAACACACAGAGAGATGTATATATATATATATATATATATAGATACGTGAAATTAATTTTTAACATTTTAACTTGTCTTTGTTTTTCTTTCTTTCTTTCTTTCTTTTTCTTCGAGAAATTGCACGCAGAAATCCAACATTTGTGATTACGCGTATACAACACACAGAGAGATGTATATATATATATATATATATATATATATATATATATATATATAGATACGTGAAATTAATTTTTAACATTTTAACTTGTCTTTGTTTTTCTTTCTTTCTTTCTTTCTTTTTCTTCGAGAAATTGCAGAAATCCAACATTTGTGATTACGCGTATATAACACACAGAGAGATGTATATATATATATATATATATATATACGTGAAATTAATTTTTAACATTTTAACTTGTCTTTCTTTTTCTTTCTTTCTTTCTTTCTTTTTCTTCGAGAAATTGCACGCAGAAATCCAACATTTGTTACATTTATTACACATATATAACATAGAGATGTATATATAGATACGTGAAATTAATTTTTAACATTTTAACTTGTCTTTGTTTTTCTTTCTTTCTTTCTTTCTTTTTCTTCGAGAAATTGCACGCAGAAATTCAACATTTGTGATTACACATATATAACATAGAGATATATATATATATATATATAATATATAATATAATATGAAATTAATTTTTAACATTTTAACTTGTCTTTGTTTTTCTTTCTTTCTTTTTCTTCGAGAAATTGCACACAGCGAGGAATCCAGCATTTGTGATTACACATATATATAACATAGAGATATATAAATACGTGAAATTAATTTTTAACATTTTAACTTGTCTTTGTTTTTCTTTCTTTCTTTCTTTCTTTTTCTTCGAGAAATTGCACACAGAAATCCAACATTTGTGATTACAACACAGAGAGATGTATATATATATATATATATATATATATAGATATGTGAAATTAATTTTTAACATTTTAACTTGTCTTTTTCTTTAAATAAAATAAAACTTAAAAAGTTCTGTAAAACAACTCGAAACATGTTCGACGTTGTCGCTTCGATTTAAAAAGACCAAATCGATATTGGAAAGCTTGGTTTTAATATTTTTCCACCGTGTAAGAGACGACTTAAAAGTAGTCGAGTCGAGTCGTGGCCCGACTTTTTTCATTTACTTCAGTCAACGTCAAAAGGCGAACGAATAATGCATAATGAAAAGTTGGAAAAAATGCGTGCATCGGTGAAAAAATGAAAACAGTTTTCACGTATCTTGCTGTACACTTCGTTTAATTCACAATTAATAACAACAATTAATTGTGATAAATGTAAGCTGAATTATGATTGAAACGTATAAATATACAGGATGTTATGCATTAATTTGAAGCAACAATTTTTCCTTTGCAAAAAAAAAAATTTTCGTTTTCACGTTTTCCAACGAGTCGTTAAAACGTAAAAGCGGACATAAACAAGCTCGTGTTGAACAAAGTGTGTATCGAATATTGTATTTATTTATTTTTGTTGGTGATATATGATAAATTTGTATCGATAAAAAAAATATTTGTTACATCGAATGCTATAGTTTATTTATTTCTCTCGTGACATGATAAATTTGTATCGATAAAAAAATATTTGTTACGTCGAATGCTATAGTTTATTTATTTCGTTCGTGACATGATAAATTTTTATCGATAAAAAAATACTTGTTTCGTTCAACATACTTTTTTTGTTTTTTTTAATAATAAGTCGTTAACAAAGTTTCTGCAAAAAGGAAAAAAAAATGTTGCTCGAGATTATCTCAGAAATCTGCAGTTCCCTATTCTTTGGAATGGCCTGTACATGCACTCGTCCCATTCATCGCCAGCTAATTCATCATTCCGAAATTGAGATTACCATGATAACTTGGTACATTGAGATTATCCATTGCCGTGTATACACCGAGGGATTTAACGTGTGATTGATTTAACACTTGAACTGGAGTAAAACTTATCAATCTGTAAATTAATATGTAATCTGTAATTAGAAAAATGATAGAGAAATTTTTAGAGGAGATAATCTTGAGAAATAAATTTTTCTTCAGATTTGTATCTCCTCTGAATAATTCCTTTTCAAAGAGATTAAACGATTCGTCTGGAATGAAATCAATTTCTGTTTTAATTAAATTTCGTACTGGCCATTCTTTTCAATGTTATTAACGATGGAGTTGTTTCATTAATGAGCAAACAAAAATTTATCAATTTGTAAATTACATAGAGAATATGATTCATAGAGAAATTCTTTTTAGAGATAATTCCTTTTCGAAGAGATTATGCAAATTAATTGATTCATAACGAAATCAATTTCTCTTTTAAGTAATTAAATTTTCGTATTATAACTCTCAACGTTATCGAAATAGCGAATAAATAAAAATTTATCAATCTGTAAATTATATTAGAAAAATGATAGAGAAAAAATTTAGAGGAAATAATCTTGGAACAAATTTTTTTCTAGAATTTCTCTGAATAATTTCTTTTTTCAAAGAGATTAAATGATTCATCTGGAAAGAAATCAATTTTTGTTTTAAGTAGTAAATTTCATATGATATTTTTCAACATTATGTTATTAATGATGAAATTGTTTTAACAAAAATTTATCAATCTGTAAATGATAAAGAAAATTTTAGAGAAAATAATCTTGAAATAAATTTTTCTCTACAATTCCTTTGAATAATTTCTTTTTTCAAAGATATTAAATGATTCATCTGGAAAGAAATCAATTTTTATTTTAAGTAGTGAAATTAAGTTTCATATTATATTTTTCAACAATATATTATTAACGATGAAGTTATTTTAAAATTTATCAATCTGTAAATGATATTTAAAAATGATAGAGAAATATTTTAAAAGAAATAATCTTGAAACAAATTTTTTTCTAGAATTCTTCTGAATAATTCTTTTTTCAAAAAGAAATCAATTTTTGTTTTAAGTAATGAAATTAAATTAAATTTCATACTATATTTTTCAACGTTACGTTATTAATGGAGTTGTTTTAAAATTTATCAGTCTGTAAATGATATTAGAAAAATGATAGAGAAATATTTTAAAAGAAATAATCTTGAAACAAATTTTTCTCCAGATTTATGTTCCTCTGAATAATCTCTTTTTCAAAGAAATTAAATGATTCGTCTGGAAAGAAATCAATTTTTGTTTTAAGTAATAAAATAAGTAGTAAATTAAATTTCATACTATATTTTTCAACGTTACGTTATTAATGGAGTTGTTTTAAAATTTATCAATCTGTAAATAATATTAGAAAAATGATAAAGAAATATTTTAAAAGAAATAATCTTGAAACAAATTTTTCTCTAAAGTTCCTCTGAATAATCCCTTTTTCAAAGAGGTTAAGTGACTCGTCCGGAAGGAAATCAATTTCTGTTTTAATTAAATTTTCGTACTTGCTATATACTTTATTAATCATGGAGTTGTTTTGTGGCGAGCAATCCCTTATGCGGTGAAGATATATATATTGTGCAATTATAACTCGAGCAACTTTAATGATAACTATTTGAATCGGGTATGATTCTACGTAAGTTAATTTAAAACTTGTTCAAGCGCCAAGTTTTAATTTGTAGTGATTTAAATGACAAATTAATTTTGATTTTAATAATATCTAATTTGTTTTCTTGCGCTTTGTGAAGAAGAAAAATATTATTGTATGGTGGAGAAAAAAGGAAAATTTCCGATACTACAATGGCGTACAATGGAAAATGATATATATTCCTTTAAAGAGGATCAAGTTTTTAAAGATAATGGTTAGGAAAACAAGATCATTAGCTCCATTGAATTAGCTTCTTTGTTCTATTTCTCGAGATAATGGGGGAATCGCGAAGAATCGAGGATTAACAATTTGTTATTTAACCATATAACAAGCAAATAATTATTAAAAAAGTAAAAGTTTTTTCTTTTCTAAATCACTTCCATTTTTATCATGTATTTTTACACATCATAAATTAGTTTCTCCAATATTTATATCTTTTCATCTTTCTTTCCCAAACAATTTTGTATCAGGAGAATGAACGAACGAAAAACGATACGAGAAATGTTTCTCATAGATTCGAATTTTCAATTTTCCCTCTCAAAAGAATATTTCAAATTTCTTGGAAAATCTTGGATAAAGAGTTTCGAGTAGTTTAAGCAAAGATCTCGAGTAAAACTATCTCGAAAGTTTCACGATTTTGCTCTCGTGGCTCTCATGGTGATGGAAGAGGGACTACAATTTCCACGCGGTTAATCTCGTCACAATAGGAAACGGTTGGTTTACCCGCCTTCCTTCCGCCTCTTTTCAAACCAAAACTAACTTTTCCATTTTATGGGCAAATAATCATCGAGCCCCTGGCAACGGGAGCAAACTTTCGCATTCGTTCCTCCCGTAAAACGGGATATTTCAATTATGGACGACAAGCTGGCTGAAGGATGAGAACTCGAACGAGGAGAATAACGATAAGCAACGGAAAGGGGAAATTTGAAAAGGAAGCAGATACCGGTTCGTATCTCGTTAGCGGAGATACAGGATGTATACAATCATTTTATTATCAACAATGTCAAGTATGATATTGTCCTTGAGTCGAGTTTTAATTGCAATGCAATGTGGATTTAACTAAATCGATCGATTTTTTTATATCTATGCAACCTTTATCATTTTGATGTTTTGATATCAAGTATAATATTGTTCTTGAATCGAGTTTTAATTGCAATGCAATGTGGATTTAGTTAAATCGATCGATATTTTTATATCTACGAATGGATCTTTATCATTCTGATATTCTGATGTCAAGTATGATATTGTCCTTGAGTCGAGTTTTAATTGCAATGCAATGTGGATTTAATTAAATCGATTGATATTTTTATATCTATGGATGAACCTTTATCATTTTGATGTTTGTTCTGTCATCTGTATGATATTATTCTTGAGTCGAGTTTTAATTGCAATGCAATATGGATTTAACTAAATCGATCGATATTTTTATATCTATGGATGGATCTTTATCATTCTGATGTCAAGTATGATATTGTTCTTGTCGAGTTTTAATTGCAATGCAATGTGGATTTAACTAAATCGATCGATTTTTATATCTATGGAATCTTTATCATTTTGATATTCTGATGTCAAGTATGATATTGTCCTTGAGTCGAGTTTTAATTACAATGCAATGTGGATTTAATTAAATCGATCGATATTTTTATATCTATGGATGAACCTTTATCATTTTGATGTTTGTTCTGTCATCTATATGATATTATTCTTGAGTCGAGTTTTAATTGCAATGCAATGTGGATTTAACTAAATCGATCGATATTTTTATATACGGATGGATCTTTATCATTCTGATGTCAAGTATGATATTGTTCTTGAATCGAGTTTTAATTGCAATGCAATGTGGATTTAACTAAATTGATCGATATATTTATATCTACGATGAACCTTTATCATTTTGATGTCTGTTCTGATGTCAAGTATGATATTGTCCTTGAATTTTAATTGCAATGCAATGTGGATTTAACTAAATTGATCTTTATATCTATGAATTTTTATATCTATGAATGAACCTTTATCATTTTGATGTCTATTTTCGAAGTAGGATAAGTAGTGTGGATCAGCAATTGGTCGGACGAAAACGAAGAAAGTAAAGATAGAGTAGAAGGAAGAAAAGTTTTCTTTTGTCGAGTATTGTTTAAATTTTATTGTAATAAATGAATCTAGAGAAAAGGATTTCTCGCCCAAGCTTTCGAAGAAGAGTATTATATTTGATATTTCAAATATTCCAATAGGAAGAATTCGAAAGATATTATCCGAAATTGATCGACGTCTTACGTTGGAATTCTCATTTATTTGATAAATTCTATATTTCTTTTTTCCTTTAAGAAGAATAATTAACTTGGATTTATGATTGAAAGAATAAAAGAGAAAAAAAAACAAATACATTGCACACGAATTTTATACAAATTTTTCTATTTATAGAATCTAAATAATTGAATTTCGAAACTGCAATCGAATAAGCAAATTATCGATGAACACAGTGGTTGATGGCATAAATGTCAAAAGTGACGGCAATTGAACTTGCACAGCAACGAAAATATTTCCCAATAACGCGTCGTCTAGTATTATTTGTAAATTTGTCGTTCGGTTAAAATTCTCGTTGTATTTTTGCTTCTTTTCTTTCCTTTTCTTTTTTTTTCTCTCTTATTTCACTTTAATTGAAAATTTCGCATAAATTTTCACACCTGGCCCGTTCTTTTTTCCATACCAATTTTTTGAAAATATACGCGAAACGATCGATAATTTAAATGGAAATTAACACCCAAGCATTTATCCGTTTTCGCAACGGGGAAGGATGTCAACGTTATTAAAATTAAATTCAACGGATAAAAAGAAACAAAATTAACAGTTTCAGAACAGACTTCTTTGTTAAAGTTTGTTATTCGATTCGTTGCTTTGTTCGACGACACGGGGATGCAAAAAAAAAAAAAAAAGGAACGAGAGTAAAGGCTTTCCATTTCCACAGGAACCGAGATAAAAAATCGTTTACAAGATTGATCTTGCGTCCGAATAATCGATAGTCGCTTCGCGACGAATTAGTTCGTACGTTACGATTAGATAAATGGTTTTCAGGTGCATCCGTTCTCTCATTCTTTCTCCTCCCTCGTCGTTCGTGACCAGCCATTTGAAAAAAGACCATTGGAGAAAAGGAAGAAAGACCATTGGAAAAAAGGAAGAAAGACCATTCGAGAAAAGGAAGAAAGACCATTCGAGAAAAGGAAAAAAACAATTCGAGAAAAGGAAGAAAGATAATTCGAGAAAAAGAAGAAAGATCATTCGAGAGAAGGAAGAAAGACCATTCGAGAAAAGGAAGAAAGACAATTCGAGAAAAGGAAAAAAGATCATTTAAGAAAAGGAAGAAAGAACATTCGAGAGAAGGAAGAAAGATCATTCGAGAAAAGGAAGAAAAGCAATTCGAAAAAAGGAAGAAAGATCATTCGAGAAAAGGAAGAAAGATCATTCAAGAAAAGGAAGAAAGATAATTCGAGAAAAGGAAGAAAGATCATTCGAGAGAAGGAAGAAAGATCATTCGAGAGAAGGAAGAAAGATCATTCGAGAGAAGGAAGAAAGATCATTCGAGAAAAGGAAAAAAAATAATTCGAGAAAAGGAAAAAAAATAATTCGAGAAAAGGAAGAAAGATAATTCAAGAGAAGGAAGAAAGACCATTCGAGAAAAGGAAGAAAGAGAATTCGAGAGAAGGAAGAAAGATCATTCGAGAAAAGGAAGAAAGACCATTCGAGAGAAGGAAGAAAGACAATTCGAGAAAAGGAAAAAAGATCACTTAAGAAAAGGAAGAAAGAACATTCGAGAGAAGGAAGAAAGATCATTCGAGAAAAGGAAGAAAAGCAATTCGAAAAAAGGAAGAAAGATCATTCGAGAAAAGGAAGAAAGATCATTCAAGAAAAGGAGGAAGGATAATTCGAGAAAAGGAAGAAAGATAATTCGAGAAAAGTAAGAAAGATAATTCGAGAAAAGTAAGAAAGATAATTCGAGAAAAGGAAGAAAGATCATTCGAGAAAAAGAAGAAAGATAATTCGAGAGAAGAAAGAAAGACCATTCGAGAAAAGGAAAAAAAATAATTCGAGAAAAGGAAGAAAGACAATTCGAAAAAAGGAAGAAAGATAATTCGAGAAAAGGAAGAAAGATCATTCGAGAAAAGGAAGAAAGATCATTCGAGAAAAGGAAAAAAGATCATTCAAGAGAAGAAAGAAAGACAATTCGAGAAAAGGAAGAAAAACAATTTGAGAGAAGGAAGAAAGACCATTCGAGAAAAGAAAAGATGTTTTCCGCGTTTGTCTGTCGTATAAATGTCGTGAAAATAACGAAAAAAACAAAGTAAACTGGCGAGTAAGACGAGTAAACGACGATGCGCCTCTGGGACGAAATTTGATCCAACAACAAGTTGTTCCAACAACTTTTTCTCAACGAACGAAAAATTTGAAATTTCAACGTTTCTCCGTCCATTTTATTTCGAACGGATTCAACGTTGGGATTCGATGTCGTGCAGAGTGTTGGATAGCGTTAGTTGAGAGGAGAGAGAAAGAGTTTTGGAAGTTGGATATAAGTCAGTCGTTTGCGAGGCGAGTAGCGTGGATCGGTCATTTATCAGACAAACGAGATAGGAACGGCGAAAATTTAATAATTAAAGTTACGAATAAAATTATTTTAAAATAAGTTCCGATAATTTATTGTTCAAAATAATAATAATAATAATTGCAAATAATTCTGAATGAGATTACATGAAAAGATCAACTATAATAACTACGAATAAATTCAAGCATTTTAATAATTTATTTAAAATAACTTTATCCGGAATTTTTAACCTTTTTTTAGTTACTTCATTATTTTATTATCAATTTTTAATTATTTTTTTCAATAAATCAATGTCCAATTCTCGATAGGAAACGAAATAGTCGTTGGTCAGTAGTACAGGTCAGCCATATCGATCAAAAACGAGATATTTCGAAAAATGTTACGAATTCGAAATCACGTTTATTTCTCGTCATTATTTGATATACGATGACTCTGATTCTTCGTGAGAAAAAAAGAAATTTTTTACCAATTATAGATTAAAATTTTCTCATAGGATTATTAAAAATATTCGAAAGATCACATAATCGTTACGATCAATCATAACATTATACAGATATATTAGAAAGATATTCTTTGTTGAATATTTTTGAGAGTAAAAACGTATCGTAAAACCACACGTAATATACGGTTTTACAGGCGACGCGACGTTATGAGATTTTTACTGGAAAGAATTACATAACTGTTGTAATACATAAAGCAAAATAATAGAATATTGTATCCGGGCTGGAAACTTTTTCCAACCAACTTGCCTCTGCTTATTTCCAAAGAAAAAATTATCTCAAACTCGGAACAAAGGAAACTACGCACAAGATAAAGTTTTCTCGCGTGGAAATCTCGAAATTGTTGTACGTTTTTTTTTTTTAAAACAAAGATAATTCGATTTATGCGTATCTCGATAATTATTAATTTGGAACACGTCTTTGGATCGGAGAAATATACTACGATGAATCGATGATGAGAAGAGAGTTTTAAATTTCTTCTCGTATTCTCGATTTAACGTTTTAATAAACGGCAATAAAAGTTTCCCTCCCTTCGATCGCTTAAAACGATAGAAACGAAACACCGATAAGTCTTCTCACTTTCAAACTTTTCCTCTTCCTTCTTCGTTCAATCACAAGACTATTATCCGTTGGATTAATCGAGGATCCCTCTTGTTTTAATTGTTTAAACACGTGTTAAACTCATTCCCCCTTTATTGATTATAGATTTTCTTATTGTAAACTTTTGAGAAAATTACTTTTAACGATTTTGACAAATTTGTTGTCATTCATTTGTGAAATCAAGGATGTAATTTATAATTTAATTCATATTAACGAGGAATATTTAAATTGGTTATTTATTTTTCAAAAATGAATTCTTATATATATATATCATCATCAAATATTTAATCCTTAAAAAACAATAAGAAAAAATATTCTTCTCTCGTCAAAATGAAAAATTGTCATCAATTATAATTTTCTTTTCAATTATTAGATTAATTAATCTTTTTCAAATCTGCTCAATTTGAAATCTGAATTTTAAACTAATGATTTCATTAATTGTTAATAAAAGTTATAATTAATAGAAGATCTTAAAGATTTTTATTTATACAACGTAAATATAGACGAATAAACTCGAATATGGAATATGAATAAATAATGGAATAAAACAAGAGTTAAATTGGTTGAAGAATGACGAAATCGGTTTCAATTATTGAGTAGAAAAGTGGCAAAGATCGGTATCTCGTATAAATTAAGAAACTCGTTTTACGAATGACCTTTTTACCATAGTCTTATCGATTAACATTCTTTTAATGGTCGTGAATTATATCAGGTAACTGTGATCAAATATTCCGACACTGTTACCCTATTTAGACATTCTCGTTCAAAACTTATTCATTAAAAGATTCGCTCTTTGAAGAATTATACATTGCATTTATGGATAAAAAAGAAATCGAAGGGAGGAAAAAAAATATTATCATATATTTACATTAATTAATTAACGCGTGAAGAATATTAAATAATATATGTGAATATTTGTAACGAATAAGAGAAAGAAATTTTTTAATTAAAATACTACATTTATCTATATTCAAAATCATAATAAAAAAGAAGAATCGATTGTAATTAATTTAATATTTATATTACGCTTTTTTATCAAAAAATAATGAAAAAGAAAAAATAAATCATGAAAACTGAAAAAACAAAACGAATTTTATCAAATTTTATTCATTTGTGTTATATTTATTAATGTAAATCAATTCAAAGAAACGCGAAAACATTTATATTATGAAAGATCAAAGATGATCATTCTAGCAAATTTTAATTCGTCGAACTTTCCTCGAAATCTGAAATTGAATTTTTCATCGAAGGAAATATTGCGATCGTGCTCTGTAATTTTTTCCGACGAATCTTTTTTACCGAGCGTCGATAACGTAATCTCGGAAAGAAAAATAAAGCGTTAAATCGCGAATGCTAAACTAATAAAGATCGATCTCGATTTGTTTTCAGAGAACGCGAGCCGTTGGTGCAGGACAGACGGTATCTGGAGCAACTATAGCAACTATAGCCTCTGTCGAAATCTTCGCGAGCCAGCGATCGAGGGCGGTGCAGAGGTTATCTCGACGACTATATATTTCGCCGGTTATAGCATTTCGTTGATCACCCTGATCATCGCTGTCTCCATTTTTCTCTATTGCAAGTAAGTGATGTATTATTATTCCTCCATTAAAACACTTGTTGATTCCATGTGAAAAGTAAAAATATAGATCAGAGAAAGATGGATTTTTGATTGGAAAAATACATTTTTTCCAATTTTTAATTTATTTTTAAACATTTTGAAACATTTAATTCTAATTGGATGAATATAGAATTAATTAATCTTTTTTTTCAACAAAAATTAACGAAAAATGAAATAATTAATTTTCTAGCTCGAATCGATGTTCAAATAAATAAAATTTCAAGATAGGAATTTAAAGTTTATCGAAAAGCGATGATTAAATAAAGTGAATCATAATTTATGCATTTTCACGCAAAAATATCTATATTTATTCAATTCCTCCATCGCGGAAATTCAATCAGCTCATATCAAACTATTAATTTCTGTCTAAAAATATCGGTGCTCGACGACAACGAAGAAAGACGATATTCCGTTCCCTCCTCATTTCCATATCAATTCGTAAACGGAATCCAAAATGTAGCGCGACTCGGATGCGTCGCGAAATCGATAAATAATATTCCCTCACGAATATTCTGCGCACGGTTCGATCTGCATCTTGACAAAGGGAAAACGCGATTAAATCTTTCGCGCTTGCGCGGTAACGAACGAGAAGGCAGAAACGCATTGTTTGTTAACCGCGCTGTATCGAGTTTCCACCGCACTCGGAAATTGAACCATCGCCGAACGAAGAAATTCAAAATAAATTCTTCCTAATGCATCCGTCGAGCGAGAGAAATGTTGCAGAGATGAAAACTATATATATGTATATATACATTTAAAAGGACGAATGAAAATAAGAGATATAAGCTTTGAAAACGTTATTATTTAGCTTCGCAATGGAAACTAGCTTTAAGGGATGAGCGGAACTGCGAAATAACTGGATTCACAAAATGAAAGATCGTGGCATGGAAATTCGATTGGGATAGATTAAACTGAAATAATTCGTTTTGATCGTTATACCTTTCTTTTCCTTTTTTTCTTTTTTCTTTTTTTTTGATACGTGGACAGTGAAAAGTTTTTTATTATTTTTTTATGGGAATACGGGATGGAAAATCGAAAACGAAAAATTTGAAATTTGTGGAAATGTGAAATTTATAACTGAGATAGAAATTTGAAGTTGGAGCAGAGATAAATCTTTTGTTTTAACCGTTTTAAATTTTCTTGTATTTCACTGGTGTTCTGATATATCGATTAACGATAATAATCCTTTTGTTATATTCTTTTCTGAGGCAAAAGAAACGAAGTTTAAAAATTAGCAAAAATGGAATTCTGAAAAAGTAAATTTAATCATGAGCAATTTTATAAGAGAAAATAAATTCATGAAATTTAAATTCGTGAAATGAAAAATAAAAAACACTTATTTATTTTTTTCTTTTGACAAGATCATTTTTCTCAAATTTTCTTCGAGAGAAGAAAAACACTCGAGATACACTATTTAGATATTCAAATAAAGGAAATATATATTCACGTGCGAAATTAAAGAAAAAAAATGGAGGAGAAAAAATAGGAAAAAATGCACCTGTAATATATTATATATATGTAGATAATCCTTCAGTTTCGCTTTCTATGTAATGTTGGGTCAATTTTTTTCATGGCTTCCTATCGCCATGAATCACCCTCCACCGAGTCTCTCTCTCTCTCTCTCTCTCTTTTTCTCTCTTTTCCTTTTTCTCCTCCACTCTAGAATACCCACTCTCAATTTTATCCGCACGCTCCTACGAGGTGGAAAATGGTTCCTTTGAAAAGTAAAGCTCTTTAAACCTTAGGAACACTTCAGGCTAATGCGATGGTCCAAAGATACGATCCATGGACCGATTGCAAAAATTCCAATTTCTTTATACGTCATATAAGAATCTCCGCTCTTTCAGATTGTCTTGCAATTTCACTTTTGAAATTTGAAATTTATACCATATGAATCAAACGAAATAAAATTGATTGAAAATTTCGTTGCAGATTTATGTATCGTCACAAATGAAAATGTTTGAAAGTTTCTTTATATTTCGATGCGTTGAATTGTGACACTCGTTATATTATTTTTTCTCCGATAATTTGCATGAAAATTGATCGAAATTTCAATGTATCTTTATTTTTATAGATTTCCTTTGGTATAATTTGGTATAATGAAAATATTTGAAAGTTTCTTCATATCTCTTTATCGAATTGTGACACTCGTTATATTATTTTTTCTCCGATAATTTGCATGAAAATTGATCGAAATTTCAATGTATCTTTATTTTTATAGATTTCCTTTGGTATAATTTGGTATAATGAAAATATTTGAAAGTTTCTTCATATCTCTTTATCGATGCGTTGAATTGTGACACTCGTTATATTATTTTTTCGCCGATCATTTCGATGCGTGAAAATTGATCGAAATTTCAATGTATCTTTATTTTTATACATTTCCTTTGGTATAATTTGATACAATGAAAATATTTGAAAGTTTCTTCATATCTCTTTATCGATGCGTTGAATTGTGATACTCGTTATATTACTTTTTCGCCGATAATTTGCATGAAAATTGATCGAAATTTCAATGTATCTTTATTTTTATCGAAACTAGAAAAATTTCTTTTGGTATAATTTATTTATCTCGATATTGTCCCCTTTAAATTCCCATTGGCTTACACGAATGATTTTAGTTACAGACTCGAGGATTGTAAATTAATGTAAGCTTGACAGTCTAATGGATGACTGTATTATCGTACAGTCGTAGATTAACGCAAGATAGATAGCAATTTATGTGAATAGGCTCGTAACAGAGAAATCTGACGTAGGTTAAATTAATAATGAAAGTAAATAAGCGATTAAATTTCACTCTCGATACGACAATTTTTCGTGAAAAAGTTTCAAAATAATTCGAAACCGATATTTTCACGAAAAATTCGAGATTTTATGGGGAAAGGATATTACACAGTAGAATCGTAAACGGTTAAAAAGATAATAATTCATCGGATATCAGAATTCTCCAATATGGAGACAATTATATGGATAGCAATGTGAATAGGCTCGTAACAGAAAAATCTGATATAGGTTAAATTAATAATAAAAGTAAATAAGCGATCGAGTTTCACTCTTGATACGACAATTTTTCGTGAAAAAGTTTCAAAATAATTCGAAACCGATATTTTCACAAAAAATTCGAGATTTCATGGGGAAAGGATATTACACAGTAGAATCGTAAACGGTTAAAAAGATAATATTTCATCGGATACCAGAATTCTCCAATACGGAGATAATTAGTCGGTATTATGAGATACGTATAATCGGCCGAGTGTAATTATCTCTTCCTAAGCTTTGATATCAAAATCCAAAGAGAAATTTCGGCATATTCGAGGAATATGTACCGAGTGCGGTGCTCGAAAACACATGATATCTTATTAAGAGCATTTTGCAATTTGAAACGCATTTCCATGTGAAAAATTCATAATTTCCACCGGATGTATTATTAGGCTCGTGTATACTGAAATTGTACGCGATAATGTTATATAAAATTTATTATTACATTACAATTTTAATTCAAGTTTTATCCGTTATATAAAATTATAATACTTTCATCGAAATAATGATCATATAATTTCATACGCTTCTCTCGATCATTGATAAATTTTCCATTCTTTCTTAATTGTCAATCTCTTTGCAACTCATAAATACATCATTATATGAGATAACATTTTTACAATGAAATGGATTAAATACAGATTCGTCTTATTCTTCAAATATCGTAACACTGAATATGTCATTCTTGCATTCTGCAAATTTTATTTCCTAAAATGCATAATCATTTATGAAATATCATCAATAATAAGGATTATAAATAAATATAATAATATCAATCGAATAATTCCATAAGAAAACTCTGCAAATTATTAAAAATTATACTACAATTATTAATTCGTATAATATGATATTCGAATATTAATTAATTGGTAATTATTGAAGCACAAATTAATAAAAAAAAAAGGAATAATATAAGGAATGATAGAAAGAAAACAGCGGAAACGTTATATCATCAAGAGATTTTTTTTCACATCCACAGGGTCTCCTCCCTCTCCCTCCCCCGTTTTATTTGATACGCTCTTCCTTTGTTCTCCGCCCATTGCGTCCTACATACGCTTAACAATTAATCGGGGCTTCGCAGGGCAAGCCACTCTCGCGGCTGTTGAAATGGATGTTGCAAAAGGCGCACCTCGGGATAATTTGCTTTAAACCCGTGTTCCCGATTGAACAACGGTAACGTTATACAACGTTGGAGAAGAAGAAACTTTTGCGTCGGCTTTGAATGAAAAGAACGGTGCACACGGTTTTAATGTGTTCGATGAAAAACATTCGAATTTAACCGCGAAATCTTGCGAATAATAATTAATAAACGAGTTTTATGAATCTCGTTGTGTCCATCAACGTATCTTTTTCCTTTTTCTTCTCTTTTAATCGTGGATATTCTTAATAATTTTCGTAACAATAGTGATTTATATAAAGTGATGAAATTTCGAGTAAAGAATTTTTGGCGGAAATATTTTAAATTTTAAATTTACGATACGAATTCTGATGGAATTCGAATTATACGAACGAAGTGTATTATTGTGTTTATTTATATTATATAAAGGAAAAGGGATAACACGTTGAGGAAAGCTGTTTTAAATAACTCTTTTCTCATTTTTTAAATTTTAAATTTTAAATTTATGTACGATACGAATTCTGGTGGAATTCGAATTATAAGAAAGGACTGTATTACTGTGTTTATTTATTATATGTAAAGGAAAAGGGATAACACGTTGAGGAAAGCTGTTTTAAACAACTCTTTTCTCATTTTTTAAATTTTAAATTTTAAATTTACGTACGATACGAATTCTAGTGGAATTCGAATTATAGGAACGGAATGTATTACTGTGTTTATTTATTATATATAAAGGAAAAGGGATAACACGTTGAGGAAAGCTGTTTTAAACAACTCTTTTCTCATTTTTTAAATTTTAAATTTTCGTAGGTGATGAAATTTCGAGTAAAGAATTTTTGGCGGAAATATTTTAAATTTTAAATTTATGATACGAATTCTGGTGGAATTCGAATTATAGGAACGGAGTGTATTATTTATTATATGTAAAGAAAAAGGGATAATACGTTGAGGAAAGCTGTTTTAAACAGCTCTTTTCTCATTTTTTAAATTTTAAATTTTAAATTTTCGTACGATACGAATTCTGGTGGAATTCGAATTATAGGAACGGAATGTATTACTGTGTTTATTTATTATATATAAAGGAAAAGGGATAACACGTTGAGGAAAGCTGTTTTAAACAACTCTTTTCTCATTTTTTAAATTTTAAATTTTCGTAGGTGATGAAATTTCGAGTAAAGAATTTTTGGCGGAAATATTTTAAATTTTAAATTTATGATACGAATTCTGGTGGAATTCGAATTATAGGAACGGAGTGTATTATTTATTATATGTAAAGAAAAAGGGATAATACGTTGAGGAAAGCTGTTTTAAACAGCTCTTTTCTCATTTTTTAAATTTTAAATTTTAAATTTTCGTACGATACGAATTCTGGTGGAATTCGAATTATAGGAACGGAATGTATTACTGTGTTTATTTATTATATATAAAGGAAAAGGGATAACACGTTAAAGAAAGCTGTTTTAAACAACTCTTTTCTCATTTTTTAAATTTTAAATTTTAAATTTTCGTACGATACGAATTCTGGTGGAATTCGAATTATAGGAACGGAATGTATTACTGTGTTTATTTATTATATATAAAGGAAAAGGGATAACACGTTGAGGAAAGCTGTTTTAAACAACTCTTTTCTCATTTTTTAAATTTTAAATTTTAAATTTTAAATTTTAAATTTACGATACGAATTCTGATAGAATTCGAATTATAAGAAAGGACTGTATTATTTATTATATGTAAAGGAAAAGGGATAACACGTTGCTGTTTTAAACAACTCTTTTCTCATTTTTTTAATTTTAAATTTAAAATTTTAAATTTTAAATTTACGATACGAATTCTGATGGAATTCGAATTATAGGAACGGAATGTATTACTGTGTTTACTTATTATATGTAAAGGAAAAGGGATAACACGTTGAGGAAAGCTGTTTTAAACAACTCTTTTCTCATTTTTTTAATTTTAAATTTTAAATTTTAAATTTACGTACGATACAAATTCTGGTGGAATTCGAATTATAGGAACGGAGTGTATTATTTATTATATATAAAGAAAAAGGGATAACACGTTGATTGTTTTAAACAGTTCTTTTCTCATTTTTTCTCGTCCACCATTTGCAATTCCGCCATTAATATTTAATTAACGCCTCTACTTTATAATTCCAAATACGTGCACGCTCTAAACGGTGACGTGCCGATAAAACCGGGAGGAATTTAACGAGAAATTATCGTCTCCTCCTTTTGTCTCCGTAACATCCGAAACGATCCCCGCGAAACACAACGCGATACACGAGCATATCTGATTCAGGAATTACATCGTCGGCTGACATTCATGGACGTAAATCACGGATCTGGCAAATGGTTCGTTGAAACGTTGTACCCAGCCAATTCCAACTTGTACGCGAGTTAAATTTACAAAAGAAGGAAAAATTGTTGGTTTATCGGTTAATTTGGTAGCCATGCTTATTACTGGTAGAAAAATGTCGTTACTTTTCGTTGATTCTCTCCTATTATATCGAATATCTTGAGAAAAAAAAAGAAACATTATTTCAAAACTCTACGTAAAAATTTAAGGGGAGGAATTAAAAATTAAATATAAATTAAATAACTTGCATTAAAATCAACTAAAAAAAAGACTTTCTTTCCTTTTGCTTGATTTATTATATTATTTATAGAATAATCTTCCGCTTATTTGCGTGTTACAGGAAATATCGTTATCTTTATTAATTCTCTCTTGTTGAAACATCATTTCAAAACTCTACATAAAAAATATATACTCTACGTAAGAAATATAAATAATTGAAAGAAAAATAAAAAAAAGAAAAGAAATTAAAAATAGTTGCAAATAGTTTGCATTAAAATCAGAATCAATCATTAAAAAAGTCTTTTTTTCCCTCTTGCTTAATTTATTTTTCTATCTATATGATACAATCTTATTCGCTTATTTTAAAATATATCCTGCACTGTTACACGCTTTGCATTTACATGTTTACATAATTCTGTTTATCGATCCAATATGTATCATATCGTATTGCATGCATATCCGGCTGTGTACATGACATATTAAAGCTTTGAGCAGTAGGATTTCGGTTAACCAAAGTATTCAATTACGTTATCAGGCAATAGCGCGAAGAAATAAATTATTATTGGAGATAAAAATGACAAAGTGAGGAATTTTTAAAATTTGGACGATGAAAAATCTTATCAAATAAAATTAACAATAACGATAATAGGAAGCGTCTCGAATATTAAGAAAATGTTAAGAATCCAAAGGTAAAAGTCAATTTCTTCCTCTTCGATGTATCTTTACGTTTCTATGTAACAATGTTTTTCTCTGTTTCTCCTCTTTGAATAAACATAACAACCGTCCCTTTAAACGGTAAATTGCGTGCCTTCCATCCTTTGCATGCAACTCTATGTTGAAGACGATCCAGTTAAATGAAAGGATAGTAGAAAATCGTGAATGCTGTTCGTGTCTTTTTCACGATTGTGAATCCTTGAACTGAATTGTACGTGTAAATTATACGTGGATATTTTTATATTTTATATTATATTTTTTTTTAAGTGAGAAAATGTTTCATCGTTGCACAACTATTCAAAGTTTTCTCGTTCACGAAAGTTATAAACGCAATGCTTAAACTTTCACTTTAATATCATGCAACGAAAAATAAGTTTCCTATTCCTGTATTGTAGAAATAAAATTGTAGTTTAGAAAACTATAGTGAAATGTTGTATTACTGCAGGACTAACTTTGCTAATATTAAATTGAATTTCTGAAAAAGATTGGTTTTTTTTTATAAATAAAAAAAAGACGTGATTTGATGAGAGAAGATAGGGGAAGAATTTCAATTGAATTTGTAACGGAGAATTTTTTTTTTATCAAGTTTCAAGAAAATAAAAATTCCATTATTTGTTCGGAATTGGAAAAATAGGATAAATTTAAAAATCTTTCTATTCTTTAGATCTGTAAGATTGAATCGATTTAAAGAAAATGAACGTTGTACTTTTTTTCTTTCTTTTTTTAAGTCTTTATGAAATAATATTTGGCACAACACACGAAAATTATTCGTAAAAGAAGACTGTTTTAAAAAAATATATATTTTATCATTACTCAGACAATCATTTTGTTCCCATGGAACTAATTCCAATTTAATTTACCACAACGTGCAGAATCACAGATTTGCTTAAAATTGTTCTACTTGTAAAGGATTGCTATGATTTATGTTTGTTAGTTTCCACCAGAGAGCACTGATTACAAAGGATTTCTGAATGTACAAATACCTGTTTCAACTCTGTAACCAATTCTCTTTTGTTACGAATTTTTTCGTTATAATCCGCGTGAAGCTGTCATTATTATTTTTCTTAAAATCAATTTAATATTAGCAAAATAATCCTGCAGTAACACAACATTTCATTATAGTTTTCTAAACTGCTAATTTTATTGCTACAATACAGAATAGGAAAATTATTTTTCGTTGCACGATATCTTGTTTTATTATTTCAATATAAAATCAATGTTAATCAGTGATCAATTGGATATAAAGAAACATTTCTATCTAATTAAATCATTTCTTTGAAAAAAAAAAAAAAAATCTAGATAGAAGATCTCGAAAATCATGAATCGAGTAGTACGGATTAATTATTGGTCGAGCAAGTAGAACAGACACGTTATATATCCAACCGAATAGCATAAGGCGATCGAAAAAGTAGTATCGGTCGATCATAAACGAGATACTGAAGTTCATATATTGATCTTTTCTACTGGTGTAATGATTCATCAAAATTTAAAATGATTCTCTAATCATTTTATCTGTACTTTTAGCTGCCTAATGACTGTCCATACTGTTCGTCTCTTCGCCTAATTTTTTCCCCCTCAGTTTCAAATTAATTAACAATCACTTTAATTCTTTTCCAGGGAACTCAGGTGCATTAGGAACAACATACACACTAACTTGATGTTCACCTACATCCTCGCAGACTTTATGTGGATTCTAAACAACGTGATGCAGGTACTTTCCTAGAAAATGTTATATTTTTTTTAGTAGAGTAATTCCTTAATGCATTCCTAATTTCTTTCGAACAAAAAAAAAATAAGCTTAATTTATCGTTTGATGTTAAAATTTTCAAGAAGTCGAATCAAAGATAAATAAATAGGAATTTTTTCCTTTTTTCCGTTCAGCTTCGTTTCAGCGACGAAATGATAATGTAAAATGTAATTGCGTTTAAAATTAAATAAATTCACCGAAAATTACGTTGCGACATAAAAATTAGGTTAATTCGGTTAGAAGATTTTTTCCATGAAAGAATTTAATTTTGAAATCTTATAAAACTTCCCTCTCTCTCTCTCTCTCGGTTTGAAATTTTAGAATTAAAATTCTCTCTCTTATACAATGAAATACAATTATTCGTTGAAAAATATGTATCGATGTTTGTGAAAAGGAATTAAAGAAAATGAAAATACGCAAGATATTTATTTGACGCAATATACAAAGAGAACTAAAATGCTACCACTTGTTGCTGGAACGTAAAACTAGAATGTTCTCTTGAAAAAAAAAAAAAAAATTGATTTAAATTTTTCGTGAAATTCAAACAATAAAATGATAATAAAGTGACCACTCTGAAAATTATAATTAATAATTTGTAGCAAAAAAAGTCAAATATCTTATTCATTTATCGATAATTTTTAATAATATTCGCGAAACATATTCTCCTTTGAACGTATAATTCTCCTTTATTAAACAAGTTGAAATAACCCATGAAATGTTGTAACAACAAATATGCATGAATATTACGAAACATCTCCATCGAGTTAATTATGTTAATTATGCTAATTCGACTTCGATCAACGAAGAATTACACAATAATAACATTCACGATTTAAAATAATACATTATCAGATACGTTAAACAAAAAAAATTTTCGCGTATGTATTTTTTTTTCTCGTATTATTTAATTTCTTGTCATATCGACAAATATTTTCCGCGCCATTTATCATTCTCGTTATTTCACTCTCTGATTTCTTTTCAATTTGATTTTTTTAAAAACGCGAAATTTTATCATCACATTTTTTTCATCTCGATATTTCTGTTGTTGTCATCGACAAAATTTCATCAACAATTTCTCATTAAAAAAAAAGATAAATAAAGAAATTTCATCCAAAAGCTCGTGAAAATAATTATTTCACAATTTGAAACGAGAGAAGTAACGTTACTTTCAAAATTCGTGGAAAAAACTAAAAAGTGGAGGATCTCGAAATTCCAAATTCGAAATAAAGTTTAAGGGCGAGTTTTATCGGTGAATTGCACGAAAAGCATGATTTCCTTTCTTGGCCGACGAGAGAGGTAGTTGCCAACGTGACCGGAAACATGTTTGTTCGTCGATGGCGAAACATCTGGTAGTCGCGGTAACGAGCCCCACTGGGAAGGAAAATTAATTACGGCGAAATGGCCGATGCGCCTTTGGTTTTTCGATAATTAAAAGGCCGATACGAACGATAAAATTGGCCGCTCCGTGTAAAATTCAATTCACCGGCCACTTTTAATTACCAATCCGTCCGCCATTTTTATGCTGCTTTCGGTGGCACCAATTTAACCGATGGATTGTGTGAAGAGAAGGGAAAAAAAAAAGAATTCCCCGGGTTGAAGATTTTATAATTTAACAGGAATTTTAACGATGTTAAAAAAAAAAAAAAAAGCAACGAAACAATTTCTTATCGAATAATGATAACGAGAAACGTTCTTTATCTACTTTGTAAGATAATTGTGGTCAGTCAAGTGAAAAAAAGAAAAGTCAAACAATAATATGGATCGATTAGAAATATTAGATCAATTATCGAAGCGGATAAAATAAAATAAGAAACAAGACAAAGTAAATATAATTTCTACGATGCAGTGTATTGATTAAATTTATTAAAAAAGTAATTCAACAAGTTCATTCAAATAGTATAAATTAAAAAAAATAAAAAAACTCAACTTCGCATGTTTTTCCGAAAAAGATTTTTACATTTTTTTTTACCCAACGTATTTTCGTTCGGTGAATTAAAACGCTAAATTATATTTTTCCCTAAAATAAAGATATAAATTTTCATTTCGTGGAAATGATAAAATATAAACGTTCAACAATTTCTTCGATTTTTTTTTTTTTTTTATTTAAATTAAACATCCGATCTGGATTTACTGGAAATAACTCTGGCGCGAATTTTGAATCGGTTTTTCCAGGTCTCGATGCAACCGGACGTACCGACTTGTGTCGCTTTCCTGTCGCTGTTTCATTATTTCCAGCTGACCAATTACTTCTGGATGTTCGTCGAAGGTATTCACACTTTTCACTATCCATTTATTACTCGAATCGATTTCACTTCCTTTTCCAAATAATATCCAAATTTCACTCCTTCATTTTTATTATCCATTCACGTTAATCGCTTATTCTTCCAGGTCTCTATCTATACCTGTTGGTCGTAAAGACTTTCACGGGCGACAATATCAAGTTGAGGCTGTGTCTCATTATAGGCTGGGGTAAAGTTTCACCTTTCTTCTATCTTTTCTTTTCAAAAAAAAAAAAAATAAATAAACCGCAACAAAAATATCGCACGTTTTAATTTTTCTCCAACGAATAGATCGTTTCGAAATGACGAGAATGTAGAAATAAAAATTTCGAGAGATCGAATATCCGGAATTTGACGATTTTTCACCGGATCTGGAAGAAATCTAAAAAGAAACTAAGAGTATCATCATCGTGACGCTTTATACATTTCGTGCGGCAAGGAAGGGGAAAAGGAAGAGTTGCACGAGGAGTAACCGTACTGTGACTAAAATATTTCTTTTCCAAAATTCATATTTCGCGAACCTTCCTATTCTAATAATCGAGAAAATCCCGCCTCCATTGGAAATTCACTTCGAAATCAATATCGAACCGCTACACACTGATGCAAAAAAAAAAAAAAAAAAAATGAACGAAAAAGAAAAGTACGAGAGAAGAAACGAAATTCGATGAATAAAATAACGAAGTTTGGAAGGGAAGAAGATGAACTCGCTCGTCATTCCTATATGATCCCTCATAGTATGTTATGTCAAAGTGCTTTCCTTTAATTTCCCTTCCCTATTTGTTCAATTTATTCCACTTTGATAGATTAAATAAATACTCAATAATACTTAAATAAATAATTAATAATACTTAAAGATACATCTGACGAATTCTATTATCCTAGATGCAACTTATAATAATTTTGTAACAAATATTTTAATTTTTTAATTAACATTCGCATTGGTTATTGAAAAAATCTTATCTTCTTGATAAAATATCATTATTCGATTTTCTTTTTAACGTAAAATAATAATATATAAAATAGTAAAAATTAAAATAATAGATAAAATAATAAAAATTAGTCTCATTTCTTATGAATGTAAAGTTATTCTGTCAATTGTGTGACGATTCGTTGCTCGAGCATATTTTGCATAAACAAGATCGATATGATTTCAGGTATACCGGTTCTGTTTATCACAATGTGGTGCATCGCCAAATCACTGGACCAGAATGCAACGAGTCAGGTATGAAATCGTTATTATTATCGAACGAACTTTGCCCAAACTTCGAGGTGTATAATTTCAATTAAAGTCGCACAAGTTTTAAGTTTTACATGGCCTTAATAATTTTTACTTCAAACTGATAAAATCCACAATAAATTCTTCAAGAGAGATTCTTTCGAATAATTAATCTTCTAATAATTCTCTTCTGAATCAGGATATAATATTGAAAGATACAGAAAGACTGTATATAATAGTGATTAAACTTTTCCATGTAGAATCTCTAAATCGATCTTGAATCAAAAAAGGAAAAAAACAGTTTCCACACGTTTTACAAAAGAAGCTTATGTAGAAAATTTTAAGGGGAAATGGGATCTTTTAATATCGTAAATTTATATAAGAAAAATAACACATTTTATGCATCAAAAAGAGATCAAAAATCCAAGGGATTCTGTCGACGTATCAATTTCCGGTGCTAGTATCGGGAAATATTGGATAAAAATCTCGAGACGCGATCCACAATGATGACAATGTGACGTAAAGAGAAAATAGGAATAAAGAAATCGATGGAAAATAGGAAGAGGAAGAGATAATTCCTCCTGTGAAGTGATATAATACATGTATCTCATATATACTTAATATGTGGAGATTATGATAAATTGAATATCATTTTTATATACGTGGAAGGGGAATTTGATCGATGATCATCTCGTTCATCTTCTTTTGCCTGATTAAAAATTAATAATAATAATAACGATAGGAAAAAGTTTCAGCATTGATGATCTCTCAATATTACTTTTCTTACGTTTTTACACGAATAAAAAGCGAAGAAATATCGATGAAATTTTTAATAAAAAATAAAGTTGAATAAGGGTATAACATAACACGATAAGATGACGATGTTACATGAGTCACTCGAGGGACGGGGTCTCTCAGTTTCAGAAGTTTCAATATCAAATTTCTTTGAATTCTCACAACTTTAAGTTTTATAGAGTTGGAAGAAGGTGCAGTGTTGATGCATCGCTATGCTATATATTTATAAGCAATACCGTAGAGATAAAAGTTTCCTTTTTCATACCTCTGAAAAATTATTTCAAACCGATTCAACTTCTCCCATCTCGATTCTAAATAAAAATCCATTTTTATAAATCTATTAATCCAATTCAATGTTATTTATATTGATCGATTTACAAACTTCCATAACTTCTGATAAACGTTTCTCCACGTTTCATCTGTCCAAAATTTTCCTAACAATCTGACGTTTGAATAATTGAATAACTTGTATCACTTGTATTGAATTTCGAATTTGCACGAGCTCATCATGCAACAACTTCTCTCACCTTTAATTTTCTCAAAGAAAACTCGTGGATACTCGTTGTACAATTGTATTTCTCTTTCTCGTCATGCGACGTGACTTTTCCAACACACACTCGGAAAATAATTGAGGTTAACCAGATGAAATATCATCGAGAAAGATGTTTCTCGCGTCCACCACGAGAGGGAAAGAACGTGTTTACCCCCCCGTAAAATTAAACTCGAGAATTGGCCCAGTTTCAGCTAATAAATGAAACTTACGATGTTCACAGGACATTGCGCTAGGCAAACATTGTCCCTGGATGGTTTCGCATGCTTACGACTGGTTTTACCAAGCCCCAGCTATTTTGGTTCTCTGCGTGAACGTGGTGTTCCTCTTCATGATAATGTGGGTGAGTACGTGTGAATTTCCCGATCTCGATCCATTGAATGAGAGAAACAAACGCGAGTGATAAAGGACAATGATACGAGAAAAGATATTTATATTTTGAATTCTGAAATGTTTCTGAAATATATGTACGTATAATGATAAAATAACGTTACAATAATATCGTAAATTATTCTAACAGGATTTATATCGCGTGATAATTATAAGGATAATAGAAAATTAATATTGAAATTGGATGAAACATTAGGAAATTTAAAATATAAATAAAAAAATTGTCCATTCGATTACTTAAATGTCAAAATATATAAGGTATATAAATTCAATGGAATATGTTTAGGATTTTCAATTGGAAAATGATATTATCTCTCAAGTGTATGAATTTGAGGATTAAATATAGATAAGGAAAGTAAATAAAGAAAGAAAAATAAAATTAATTGATGGAAAAATATTGAAATCAGTGCCATCTAAAGTGTTGCCGATGAAAGTAATATAAATAAGGAGAGTAAATAGTGAGAAGGATGGAAATAGATTAAAATTATTGAAATCAGCGCCATCTTCAGAGTGCCGCAAATGAAACACAGAAGAAAAGAATAGAAAATAGTGGGAGAAAGA
The DNA here is from genome assembly GCF_003254395.2 of Apis mellifera. NCBI lineage: Eukaryota > Metazoa > Arthropoda > Insecta > Hymenoptera > Apidae > Apis > Apis mellifera. The sequence continues at coordinate 10,134,940 of NC_037640.1, forward strand.
TAGAGATAGGATAGAATGAACTATTAACGCCATCTCTATGTAAATGAATATAATAGCTTGGCATCGCTTTTTAAAATTTTAAAATATAACTTTTCTACTGAATAGTTATCACATGACATTTCCAAGATGTTTCACAACATTAATAAAATATATTGATAAAATAATATCTATTGTTCACTTTAAATAATCAACGTATCTAAAAAAAATAATATAAGTTCAGATTAGATTACATATATTAGTTCTTAACTTGATTTCTAAAAATTTTTGAAAAATCTTTGAAAAATCGATCAATTACCAGGTCTCGTCACCCATTTGAAGTAAAAAAATAAAAACAAGATATTATTAAAAATTAATGATTAAATTTGAACGAATTAGAAAAACATAAAACGTGAAAAATAAATTAAAACAATGGATAAAAGGGACATAAAACAAATAAGAAATAAATATTATGTATAAATAAATCTAAATATTTTTAGATCTTTAGATTTAGATTAATTCGTATCAAAAATATATTTCATTATTTAAAATGAAATAAGAAAAATTTAATTAATTATTGAATTTACATTACAAATAGCAACTCCAATCATTGCTAAAAGGAAAAGAAAGAAAAAGAGAAAAAACAAATACAAGAGAAGAAATAAATGTTCAACAAAAAACAATTATAAAAACTCAAAAAAAAAGAGGGAAAAAAATAACGAAGAAATTAAAAAAATTCGAAATTCGAAATTCTACTAAAAATCAAGAGTTAATGTAAATTAATGATAAAATAAAATATTAAAAGTTAAACTAAATAAAATTGAAAATTGAAATTAAAAATTGAAAATAAACTAAAAATTAAAATATATTAAAAATCAAAATTATAAATTGAATTCAATTGAAAATGAAGAATTAATAATAAAGAGAATTAATAATAATAATAAAATAAATAAAATTGAAAATTGAAATTAAATTAAAAATTAAAAAAATTAAAATAAATTAAAAATTAAAATTTAATTATAAATTAAATAATAAATAAATAACGATATAACAATTCTATTAATTTATAATTAATATTATATGTATAAATTACAAGTGAAAAGTAATTTTCAATTTGAAAGGATCGATAGAATCGATGTGTCACTCGCGGTAGTTCGAGACAAACTGAATGTTAAGCCGTAATATTCTTTCTCCGAGGTTAAGCGTACGTCGCGCGCGAGGTTACGACAGATAAATTTAAATACATATTTCAAAATCGATATCGATAAATGATTTTTCTATTATAATTTATCAATTATTTAATAACTTTTATATTTTTTATAGTTAATATATATCATCAACAATTGATTACAATTATTAACGTTACAACTTACATATTTTTTTACAAGAAAAATTGCACTTATATTTCTATGGGATTTATTAGTTGTTTTCATAATATTTTTACATCATTTTTAAGTCTTTTACGTCATTTTTCAATTGTAATAGTTTTACAAGTTTCTAAATCTTAAGATTATTTAAATTTAACGTAAAAGAACTTGTTATTTCATGCACATTAAACAATAAATTGAATAAAATAATTATAAAAATATATTCCATTTTCTTTTTCATATTATATTTTTTTAAATGATACATATTTACACATTTAATACATAATTACATATTTAAAAAAATGAACAATGTATAATGATTAATACAGTTTTTAAATTTCAATTCATAATATATTAATTTCTTTGTTTCTGGATTAAAATTTCTATAATTTTTTATGTATAAATAAATAAATCATACTTTTCCATTTCTAAATCTTATTTATTTTTTAATCATTTATATAAAGTTATATTTATAGTTAGCATTTATTATCAATTAATCTGAAAATTATATTTTATTCTTTATTTAAAAGATCAAAAATAAATTTCTTGTTTCTATCTTTATTAATTGAAACGAAGATAATTATTCTTTAGTTCAATAATTTTTAAATACTTTAGCTTAATTATTCATAGATAATATATTTTTAATTTTATCATTTTATCACTCACTTGTAATAATCATTCTAAAATTATACTTCTAATTACTTATCATTTTTTTTTTTTTAAATAAGCTTTCCAGCTTTAGGAGAGCTTTCAAATATCCATAGTTTCCAATTCGAATTTCATGATTCTCAAAAATCAATTTGAATTCATTATTTGTTCTATTATTTTTCTTTAGAATAAAAAAAAAACAAACTAGTTCTAGTTTTTAGATTGCCAAGTATTTTTAAAAAAGTCCATCCAAAAATCAAATTTCATTCTATAGAATTTATTCTCCTCTTCTACTACCTTTCCTTTGTCCCCTTGTAAAATTTTCTTCCCCGCAGGTGCTGATAACGAAGCTCTGGTCCGCGACGAACGTGGAAACTCAGCAATACAGGAAAGCGAGCAAAGCGTTGCTGGTTCTGATACCGCTCCTCGGGGTGACTTACGTGCTGGTTCTAACAGGGCCGACCGAGGGTCAGGTTGCTAATGCATTCTCCTACGCTCGAGCCGTGTTACTTTCTTCCCAGGTAATGCGACCAGGAAAAAGTATATCTCGTTACAAAAACTTCGCCTCGCTTGGAGGGCGAAAAATTCAGAAAGAAAATGGGTGCGCTCATCGCGAAATGTTACCCTCCACCTTTGATCAAACGTGAATCTACTGTTTGAGAATTCTCTTTGATCGTTGTTTAATTCTCTTTATCTTCCGTTCCGTGTTAATAGAGAGAAGACGATTTTAAGACAATTTTGTCCACGTTCGTTGGTTTTTAAAAATTTAAGGAATTCAATTTATTGGATTCTTATTTTTTTTTTTTTTTGGAAGATTAATTTTAATTTAAAGGATTTTAGGTATATTAGATAAAATGTCGATTTCGAGGGAAAAATTAAAATCAACCATTTTTAATGTTATCCAAATTTTCAAAGATTGTTTTCTCGTGAATTGCAATGGTTTAATACTTTTTTTTCTTTTATATATTTGTAATATATTTGTACTAATTAATACTGATACTGATGTTTCGTATATTTATTATTTGTACTTATTCATAAATGTTGTGATATTTACAATTTGTATTTAACACGTTTGTACATTATCAAATCAATGTAATCTTTTATTTTTTCAATATTTCTTTCTATCAGTGAGAATTTACACGAACGTATCTTATATAATCGAGAATTGATTTCCTTTTTATTTTTTTACAACAAAGTCGTACGATTTGGGGAAAACATTAATTTGTGCTGATTCGTTGTTGTTTAAGTTTTGAAACTTATGAAATTTTAATTCCTGATTTTGGGATTCCTTTTTTTTCCTTAGGTTAGCGCCAAGATTTTTCTCTGAAACAATAGAAAAAGATACATTGAAATTTTTATAAAGAAACATAATAACTAAATATTTATAAAGAAAGAAAGCAGTTGGAAAATTAGTAATTAAGTAGAGAAAGAAAATTTAAGAAAAGGTTCAAGAAAATATTGCTAAGATGGAGGGCTTTTTGATAATTCAAATAATATTCATTTTAAAAGAAAATTTCTATTCTCTCCATGATTTAATTGGAAACGAGTTTTTCTTCTTCAAATATTTTTCCATAAATTCTTTTGATATTTCATTTAAAATGGCGAATTTTGAAACCTCATAGATCTTAGTACGTACTTATCTCTAAGAAAATTTGAGAAGATAAGTACTATCTCTAAGAAGATTTATATAAAATTCACAAACTTATAATTTTATAGACATATCACCAAATTATCGTAATATCTCTTTTACAAAGTTTCTTCTTTCATACTATCTGTTCCTTTGCATTAAAATTCAAACTTGTTCTTTGCAAGAACAAAAAAAAATTTTGTACATATCAATTTCGTATTAAAAAAAAATTTATAACAATTCGAAAATAATTCTATGGACAAAAAAAAATTAAAAAATAAAAATATATGTATTTATAATAAAGAGTCCTTGGAATAAAAAAGTTAAAATATTTTATATATTCTGATAATAATCTCTATGAAAAAAAATTTTTAACAATTAATATTCTCGACTTAATTTCAAATTTTAATTAATCTTAATTATTCGAAACTCCAAAATTCTCCGTTTTTTCAACTTTTCCAACCATTCTCAATCTGTAATAGAACGCTATTAATAACAGATAACAAATTGATTAAAAAGACACAGAGTCCACGACAAGTAAAAAAAAGTCAAAAATTAATTTTCCTTCAAAAATGATAGAAATGCTAGAATCACCAATATCACAATTGAAATATTTAACATTTTTCAGGGACTGTTCGTGGCATTGTTTTACTGTTTCCTGAACACCGAGGTACGAAACACGGTGAAAAGCCACATCGAACGTTGGACCACGGCCCGCGATCTGGACACAGAAAGAAGGTATTATAACAATTGGTCTCCCCGTTCAAGAACAGAGAGTATAAGGTATTCTATTCCCTTAATCCGTCTAATAAATCACTTAACTCTCATTTAACCTCTTTTGACGTCGTTCAATTTTCGTTCGAAAGGAATATATTTTCATATTGGGTCACGAATTGAAAGTAAAACATTTGAAAGTAAAACTTTCCTCCTTAAAAAAAGAAGAATTCCTCTCCGAGAGTTTATCTCCCTAAAAAAATATTTGTATCAAAACATTTAATATAAAATTGCTTCTTTTTTTATCAGATAACAAACCATCTAAAAAATGTTTAATTTGATTTCTGTTAAAATACAAATGAAAAAATGCTTAATAAATCTTTGAAATAAAAATAATTTTAAATTTATCTTTAATTCTTTAAAAATTGAATTAAAAATTTTCGTCAATGGACTCTGCATCGAAAAATTATAATAATAATATTTTTTAATCGTCCACTTGCGAAAAACAAACAACTTTTGAAAGATTGATAATATATTCGAGAATAAAATTCTCGAGAATTATCCTTCGCTGGTGGAAATTTCTAAATTCTGTGCAATGCAATGCAATGTCCATTTGTAAGAAATACTCTCGAGAGAAACTCTTTAAAAGTTTTATTCTCAAATGTATTCACACCTTTCGCTCGAAGAAAATTAAAATTAAAAAAAAAATACTCGCGACGAATAATTGTAATTTTTGAGTTTAAATTTGTACAGATAGAATATAATATGAAAAGTTAAAACGCTTAAATGGGGACGATTTAATATATTTAGACGTTTTTGGATTTCGTTAACGGTTCAATTTGCAGATTGTACTGTCCACCATCGAACCCGTACAGAAAAAGGGACTCGTCTGTAAGCGAGACGACGACCACGACCGTTGTTGGATTGAACTCGACGACCACGTTTCTAGATAAATCGAAGAAGGCGATCTCGGAGGATATGAACGAATAGGGATGATTTCGATCCAATAATGGAATAATTTACTTTGAAGAATCGATTAATCGTGGGGAAATAATTCAAGCTGCATGCACTTGAAAAAGAGATACTCGAAATTCAACATCTTGAAAGAATATCTCTATTTTATTTCTTTGTTTCCGTTTTTTTAATCCGATATTTGGAGAGTGAAACGATAACCTATCTGATAAGATGGGAAACCAGTTGTTTATTAGTTAAAAAAATATGTTTAATATTTCACAGTTGCAGGGAGGAATATGGATTAGAAAGTGAATTAATTATTGTGAATGTTATAAGCGATGAAAGCAAGGGAATAGTAACTGAAGGAGGAAAAGATTGAAACGTATATATCTTGTTAAAGAATTGTTTATGAAAGAATCGAAAAAAAAAAATGTGTGAAAATATTTATTTATTAATTTACTATAGCTTATGCTATATGTAATGTGCCTGCTTTTTCATATTTTCATTTTCTCTCATTTTCAGTTAAAACTAATTTTTACTAGATTCTTGAATCATTTTTTTTGTTTTGTTTTACATACAATCACATTTAATTTACAAATATTTTATGATACAAATTGATTGTGAATTGATGAGTACATTATATATATGTATGTATGTATATATACATATATATATATATATTTGTTTTCTTCATTTTCGCAATAAATTTAATAAAACAATATTGATTTAATTTCATTCATATGTAAAAATATCCGAAAACAAATACAATAAAACGATACTTCAAATGAAGTGATTCAATTCTTTCAACCTTTTCGTTGATTTTAGTTTTATCAATCAATCCTTTCTTTCATAATATATTTACATATACATATATATTTATAGGATTACCAATAATTAATTAACTTTACAATCTGTATCTCCCTAAAAAAAAATATTTGTATCAAAACATTTAATATAAAATATAAAATTGCTTCTTTTTTTTGTCAGATAACAAACCATCTAAAAAATGTTTAATCCCTTTGATTTCTGTTATAAAATACAAATGAAAAAAAAAAAAAAATGCTTAATAAATCTTTGAAATAAAAATAATTTTAAATTTATCTCTAATTCTTTAAAAATTGAATTAAAATAAAAGAGAAAAATAAAAGAGAAAAATAAACGGACGAGCGAAAATAAAAATATTTTTCGAATTTTTAACGATGCAAGGGGTGAATCTGTATTAAAAAAAATGAATCAAAAATTTAAAGCGTCTATTCTGAATAAATTATTATTATATATACATAATTCTCGATAAAATAACAATGTTACAAAAAATTAAAAGAAATCAAAAATTAATTTGCAAGATAATTCATAATTCTTACACAATTGAATTTTATCTGGATTATTTTAAAATAAATATCACGATTATAATTACAATAAATATCGATAATAAGTTTAATTAATTTAATTAATTAAATAAACAAAAATTTTTCATTATAAAATATATTAATTTAAATTTTTGGATTTTATCAGATGTATTAACTTAATTATACAAATTAACAATTCTAAACTTTTGATCAGTAGTGTGGATGGATTCACCCCTTGAGTTACACCATCAATTTTGCGACATATGTATGTATATATCGATTCGTAAGGAATGGTTGGAGAAATTAAAAAAGATCCTAAGGTATGCGGCAATGAGTTAACATTTTTATTTCGAATTATCATTTGCGTTAGGAAAAAGATGCCCTCTCATTCTTTCCCATTCACGCATCCATTCATCCATTCGTTCACCCTTTTCGCCACCCTCCACACTCGCTTCCCTTCGTATCTCTCCTCTTTCCTTCTTTTTTTTTTTTTTTCTCTCTTTTCCTTTCTTTAATGTCTTTATTTCATTTTAACGTAATGTTCAGGCTCAAGAAAAAAACGCGAACGCGTTTCGTGTTCGGAGGAAAATCAATTTCGCTGTTTTAAATTTCTACGACACCCATCACCAAATTTCCACGGGGGGACTCCTGTAAAAAAGAAAAATTTGTGAGAATTCTTTTTTTTCTTTTTTCATCCATTTTGTTTCTTCATCATCCAGAACATGGTACAATCTTTTTGTCGACAATTTATTTAAATGATAATATTTAAAAAAAGTAAATTATAAATGAATATGAAATAAAGAAAAAGGAAAAAAAAATTCCTTGAGAAAAATTTGCAAATAAAACTGGCTAAAATTTATATATATATATTGGTATGAATAAATTATGTTAATGTATTTAAAATTATGCGTTTTAAAATTTATTAATACCATTCGATACATGTGATAGATATATGTTTGTTATAAATATATTATAATATAAATAGATCATATAAAAAGTTATTATTTTAAACTATTATTAAAACTATTTCTAATTATTTTACCCAGTTTCTGTTTGCAATTGAAAAAAAAGGTGAATAAATAAAAGAATCGTGAAAAATTTCTTTTTCGAAAAAATATTCATCCATACTGTAGTATGTGTTGATATCTCTGGTGCAAATTTACATAGAAAAAAAAAAACAATCTTAAAAATTTTAAATATTAAAAATTTTGTCAAATTATTTTTTTAAATAAGTTAAAGCATAATTTATATATCCGTAAAAACAAATACAAGAATTTCTCCTTTTCCATTATCAAGTATTTACATTATCTATTAATAATTAAGATTTAAAAATTTACAATAACAAATAACATTTGTTGAAAAAATAAAAACTTTTAAAACTTAACTATGTTACAATAAAAAATATATAATTCGTTTATGTTAAATATTTTTTTTTTTTTCGTTTTAGAAATATTATAAAATAAAGAAAAAATAAATAAAATTAATATAATAAAATATTTATAAAACAAATATTACGTATCAAGATTGAATAAGAGAGAAAAAATATTTATTATTATAACAAATTGTTAATGAAAACATTATTTATTTTGACTCCATTGCGAGAAAGCTTTGTTGAGTATCGAAAATATATTGTAAATACGTATTAACAATCGCTTCCGTAAAACATTGGGCATCATTATATTCCCAAATTCGTGTACATATCGCAAAATTTTTAATTTTATCTTATTTAATGATATCAAATGACCGATTACCATATTTTATATCTATTAAGATTTATAAAATGGTGTTACACAAAATTTTATGCGTGTGCATGTAGCTATACAAAATTTTAAGAGCATTACATTATGATCGACATTATATTATGAAATAATGATTTAACTATCTTTGGAAAAATATGACATATATATATATATATATATATATATATATATATATATATATATATATAAAGATATATATATATGTATAAAAGACAAAGTAATATTATGCCCGGTAACAAGAACGTTACTTGGGATTTAAATTTTGTCCAAAGATCCAAAAAGATAATTATTATTAAATAACTATGAGATGAAAAATCGAAGAAATGGTACCTGATATGTCTTGAAAACTTTATTTTGATATTCAAATATAATTGAGCAAGCTTGTACTTTATATATATTAAAGTTTGATATAATCCAAAGTCATTGATATTAAAAAACGATTAAAAAATATTAGAAAAATGAATAACAAACACATTTAAAAATCATAAAATAATTCGAAAATTTTTTGAGCAATATTTAAATACAGTACAATATATATTTATAAATTTTAATAAATAGAAATAATATAATTTCTTTTAACTTGTGAAATTGATATAAAACATTGTGATAACATAATGTGAAAAATGATCTTTGGACCTTTAGAAATTATCCCTTTTAATAACGCTATTTATTATTTATTTACTATGCATCAGATGATCCGTGAATGTTTATTAAATAACTTCGTATATACAAATTTATATAGAAACAAATTAAAGCAAAATTATAAATGGTATGCGTTATTCCATTAAATGTGTTGTTTTAAACTATCATTTAATATACGTCTATCACTGTAAGAACACAATTTCATTAAGACAGCATGTCTTATGTTTTATATTAAACTAAATTGGACTAAATTGTTTCATAATAATAAATCCGTTTGATAGAAAGAATTAAATGCCATCTATCACGAATTATAATATGTACTATAAGCAGTTGGAAAGATTTCGATTTTCTTTTTAATAAAGAAAAAATTTGTAAAGTTAATCAATTTGAAATATATTCTTATTGTTGGCGAAAAAAAGATTAATTTGTATTCACTATTTTTGATAATTTAAGATGATAAAATCAACAGGATAAATTTCAAATAAAATTTAAATATATAAGGAAAGATGTAAGAAACAATAGAATTCTTCTACATGAAATGTTCATAACGAAAACTGTATTAAAAAAGAAAAAAACGATATTAGTATTGAGATTACGAACCTTACATGTATGAATTATTTTTGTTTTCTTTACATTCAATGTTAATTTAATATTATATTAACAATTGCTGTATTGTTCATATTATTACGTGACCACTTTATATAACCTAACAATACTTTATACAAGTTTTTATAATACAAATATATTACGCGACAATTCAGTTTATATACCACATAATATTATACTTTTAGTATTACATCTTTCATGGATTAAACCTTTCCTTATACAAGGCAATGATTTTATTCATATGTAATGTCATTGATAAAAGAATCTATTTGCTTTTAAATTTAAAAAATTTTTTTTTCCATTGTGATATTGGGAAAATAGAAATCTACACACTTATGCACCTCCATCAACAAGCATACTTCACACCTATTCACTTTGAAGGTATTAACCTCGAGGTATCCTCGTGATTCTGGTACTTTGGTTTTCCATGAGTGAACGGCAGGTATCTGTATTTGATCATATGCTGCAAATAAATTTTAAAATACATATTTTAATAAATTTTCTTACATAATTATTTTTTCTTAATATGTTATAAATAATCGATTTTATAAATTATATTTATAAATTTATGTATATATATTATAATATTATAAATTTAATAAATTTATATAAAAAAAATGAATAATTTAAAATAATAAAAAAAATATTGCAAATCAAATTATAATAATATACGGTTTTACCTTTATTTGACGCTTCATAGTAATGCAAAATAGTGTTATGAAATACATAACAAGTATGGGCCAAAATACTGGTACATTGAAGCAATCAAACATAGTACATATCATAGCAATAACTGTAGATTTCATCACAGAATACCAGAATTTAAATTCAGGTAACCTTCTAATAAATGGCCTAAATTCTTCATTAGATCTTGTAGGTAACTCTGGTCCTTCACCATCTATTAAAAAATTTCTGTTAAAAATTTGTTGTGAAAATAAAATTAAAATTGTTTTAAGTATTAAAATTACATAAAATTATAATCAAATTATTATTAAAATTATAATCATTATATGAAATTTTGAAGCATTATTATTTAATTTTATATTATTAATAAATAGTAATTTCTATAAATATTATTGATAAACACTCACCATCAAAATCCATTGCAGGATCAATTTTAGGAGTAAGGAATGCTATGAATAAATTTAGATGATAAATTGCTAATGCATATGTGACAATGTACCATCCCTAAAAATATAAGCATAAAAATATATCTGAACTTTTTTAAATTAATCATTCATTTTCAAAACAATAATAACTTACTTCTGATAAAAATACACGCAAGAAAAAAACAAATATTAGAAATAAAGCAACTGCCCATCTTGACACTACATGAGGTGTCCAAAGATCCAAATATCTTTGATATAACTGTAATATAAATATATTTATACATTACTAAAATTGAAGTCTTTAATAATGCTGAATATTGTTAATATTTAAAAAATTACTTATAAAAAATAAAAATTATATTAAAACTTATAAAATAAAAAAAAAATTAAAATAATAAAATTTCAAAAAATTTGAATACATACTTGTGATATTCTTCCTATTGCTTGACTGAAAACATTTCGTCTTGCAGGACCACCCAGATGCTCATCTTGCATCATTTTACCTTTCTACGATAAAATTTTTATTTTAATTATGAATCTTAAATATCACCTAAATATTATAAATATATAAAAATATTATAAATATATAAAACTATCATTTTATATCAATAAATATATATATTATTAATAAATATATCTTTATATATTATATTAAACTAAATATTGTAGATAAATAAAATATATATAATAAATAAATATTTAAAAAATAAATAAAAAGTAAATATTTATTATAAGTAATCAGATATTAAATAATGTACTCAAAGTTACAAATTAAAAAATAAAATAAAATAAAAATCAGAATCAAAATCAGAATTATATTTTATTTTATTGACTTTATTAAAAAAAAACATTAAAAACTTCTATTTATATTGATAGATTTGATTAGATATTTAATTATAAAATTATAATATATAATTTTTTGTTATATTATTAAATATATTTTCAGGTAATTAGAAATAAAATTGTATAACGTATTGTATAATTAATTCTAAAAAATTTTAAACTAAAATAATATAAAAAATGTAATCATAATAAAAATACTTGTTGAACGTTCGAATATATTATATTTATAAAATTTCTATTTATAAATGCAATTTTTGATAATACAAGAAATTAATATATCGAAATATTAAAATCAATTATTAAAACGGAACAAGATTGCTGTAATATAAGTCTTCCCAAATAATAGTTTGATCAAATGTTTCTATCAAACACTAACTTAAAATTTATATTAATTTTCATAATTCTATTTATTAATTTTATCAAAACATTTTTTTAAATAATTAAGAAGATTTAATTAAAATATTAATAATATTTTCATATAAATTTTCAATAGCATGAAATAAACTGAACGATGTGCACATAACCTCCTCATTTTACAATTATCCGAAATTTAATTGTAAATTACAGATAAAACAAAAATAAATAACATTTACCTAAGGTATTTGTACGTTTTCAGCCAATCTTCGCGATTAATTCGCTGTTTATTTAGTTAAAAAAAAATAACACGTCACAACATTAATGGCATGCTATGATTAGACGTACTATAGAATTTGCAAGGTGTTTCAACTTATCTTTCTGATATCGTGTCATAAAACTAGACACCATTAAATCTGATTCTTATGTAACGAATGAGATAATTTACATCAATTTATGATTGGTAAAACATTTAAATTAAAGTTACCAATTCAATTTTTTAGAACACATAATTACAATCGAATATATAAATATAATTTATACAACAAAATGGCTTCCTCATAAATGGGAATAAATATTAATTAATTTAAAATTATTTTTATATTTATATTTATTTCCTTTTTTTTAATAAAATAATGTTATTGTTAATGAAAATTTTAATAAATATAATGTAAATTTTAATAAATATAATGTAAATGTAAATTTAATTATAAATGAAAAATTTAAAATCGTATTTTTATTAAAAAATTTAAACAATCAAAATTGAATTATGTAAAGATTTCTGTTAATATTCGAGTATTCTTATATTTTATATAATCATATATAATCATATAATGCTTATATATCTTAAATTTATTTTATAAAATATTATTTTATAAACATATAAAATTAATCAATTTATATTTATGAAAAATAACAAGAAAAATATAATGAATAAGTAATTCATAATATTAAATATCTTCAATATAAAAAGATAATTGAAAAAAAAATTTTATCTAATTAATGATTTATATTTTATTTCTATAATGTAATTATTTAGCTAATATTCACATATATATATATGTATATATATATATATTTTATATATAATATATATATAATATATTATATATATAATATATATTTTATATATAAATATGTATATATATTACATATATATATAATGTATATATGTAATATATATATGTAATATATGTTACATATATATGTAAATATATAAAGAACGATTAAATTTTAAAGCAAAACTGTTAGAAAATGATGTCTTTTGGAACGAAAATAACTACTAAACGTTAAAATTTTTATTTTAAGAATAGAAGACTGTGAAACTGACAAAAGCGCGGCGCCATATTGCGTGCTTGTGTTTGGTTACTGTTCTGGCGCGTGGTCAAGAATTGTTATATTTAATTAATTACCATGTCTGATAATCAGGTAGGCTTTCTTATTTTAATCAACAATTTGTTAGTGGGCATTTTATAGTATAAATTTAATATAACATTCGAATGTTCAATCATATTTTGAATCTAATCAGTCTAACCTTGCGTATTAGGAACAAAAACCCGAAGCCGGCCCAGGCGACGCGAATTCTGAATATATCAAGCTTAAAGTTGTTGGAAATGTAAGAAGTTAGAGTTATATTTTTTTATATTGACATCTTATTTTGGTGGCGTTTAATGACCGATTTCGTCATTTCATTTTTTTTTAGGACAGCAATGAAATTCACTTTAGGGTAAAGATGACCACTCAAATGGGTAAACTCAAGAAATCATATAGCGATCGTGTGGTTAGTTGACTTTTCAAAATAAACGTGGATGATATTATTAGATTTTAATAATATAGATTAATTTATTAAAAAAATTTTTGTAATAATTTCATATTTTTTTTTTATGTGACATGTGATATATAATTTAAGTTATATGAATAGCAAAACTATAAATTAAAAAAATCACGAATTTTCATATGTTTATTAGAAACAAAATATATTTTTTCTTTTTAAATGAATTTTTAATGTAATTTATAGTTAAAATATTTTTGAGCTTTTAAAAATAAAATGAAATGATAAATTGATTTTTGTTTGTAAGACATATCGAATTATAATATTTCTGTATATTTTGATATCAAAAATTATTTAATACATATTTTTAAGAAAGATAAAAATATTTAATTATATATCTAAATTTTATTTAGGGTGTTCCTATGACATCACTCAGGTTTCTATTTGACGGTAAAAGAATTAATGATGATGAAACACCAAAGCAGGTAAACTTCTATTTAAATTTAAAATTTTGAATGAGACATAAAATTTCTTTTTACAACTTTATAAAATTATTTTTAAAAATAAAAAAATTTTATCAATAATGTATCTTTTTTTATGGATTGACTTCAACATTATTTATAATTAATATGATTAAATCTTATGAAATATTATGATTTTAAAACTATTTTTGCAGTTGGAAATGGAAAATGATGATGTTATTGAAGTATATCAAGAACAGACAGGTGGTCACTATTGAAGAAATCTATTAAGTTTCAATCTCTTTTAAAGTGAAAGTGACTATCGTAAAGAAATGGACAAGTTTATCAGTATATATATATGTATGTTAAAAAAACATTATGTAATTTGGTTTTTTACGTAACATTTTGATGTGCTGTTCTACATTCCTGTAACGTGGCAAAGACCATCAACAGTCAGTTTCATACAATGTATATGTTTATCCAACAAAAACAAAACAAAAAAAAAAGATACAGAACTAAAAAAAGAATCATGCCTTAAATGCTGTGAGTTTTGTCCATTAATAACATTTGGCAATATATTTGCATCCTATAAATTTCTAAATTCTTAGTTTTAGATCGCGATTTTTAGTTTTGTTATTAAAACATGATAATTATTATATAATATAAATATGATTTAAACAAAATTGTTGCGTTTAAGGTACGTCTATAATAAAAGAAATAATTGTAATATTTTCCCTTTGCCTTTTTATGTAATTTTAATATTAATAGAAATATTTTCTACTTGAAAAGTATACATTCACTAATACGTAAAAAAAATTTATTCTCTTCTGTATTGATAAGCATGAAATAATCAATGTAAGTAATGTGGATGCTTTTGAAGATTTTTATAGATTTTGATTTTTATTATAGATAAATTATGTATTAGAATAATAAAAATGCTAAATTGCTATATCTAATAATTATGCAAATTTACTTTTATAATATTTTTTTTAAATTACTATTTGAGTTATTACTATTGAGTAAAGAATAAAAATTAGGTCAAAGATCTACAACTTATTAAATTGTAACTCTTATATATTATTTGAATATCAATCTATTATAAGCATCCTCATTACAAAATACTTAATTCATTTGATTTAACAGGACAAAATTTCTATAAATTGTAATAAAATTTATTCTTGTACAGATAAGTAATATAGTTTCTGTTTTCATTACTAACTTTTAGATATTGATTAATATTTTTCTTTCATTAATATATCTTCAATTCATATTTTAAATAATAACACTTTCTTAGATAATGAAAATAATTTATAAGTAGATGTTTTATATATAATTAGAACAAATAAGTAAAAAATAATTATATTACTTTTAGTAGTACTCTCTATTATGAAAAATAGCACTTGTTGAATAGAAAAATAATTAAATAAAATAAAAACTAGAGTCTCATTTTCGTAACAAAAGAAGAAAATGATTTTGATATAAATAATATTGTAATAATCATTAGATTTACGATAAAATTACATCTACGTTTATCAAGCTTCATCCATTTTACAAAACATGTTTACATCTGCCAATGGCATAAATTACCTGTAATAATCATCTAAAAATAAATGATTCTTCATCTTTCTCTATTTACTTTACACACCATTTGAAAAGTAGTTAAACGAATATATTTATAGACAATTTTTTCATTTAATAGAATTGCTTTTATTTATACATTGAACAAAGTTGATAATTGCTATTATTATTTATCTTTTAGCACTTCTTAACATATTATTCGCAAATTTTTAACATTATAAGCAGACATTCGTAAAAATAATTAACTATATACAGATCATTTTGAGTTAACTAGTAATCCTAATGTGGCATCCTATCATTATTACACATTTACAGTGATTTATAACTTAGAAGAAGCAATTTTTTGTATATTTTCTGTATATTCACATCATAACAAAAATTAAAATGTCCAATAAAAAATTTGTTTGCAAATATACTTTATTAAAAATCAAAATGTTCAACAAAAATTTTAATCTTTTAGTTGAACATTTGCATACAAATTGCTTCTTCAAAAACAATAACAACTTAATTGCCACAGTTCAATTAGCATTTATGCACCGGTGCGAAAAAATCAGCGAGTAGATAAATAGTTCATTCAATAAAATGAGTTTATAGGTTCATATACACAGCCCATAAATATGCATACAGAAATATATAATGCATCAAATATTGTCTGAATCCAAGTTCATTGATTAATGAATAATTTCAATTTCTCATGAACTGTTGCAAAGAGAATTCATATCATTATTAAATTAAAAACAAAAACTATTTTTACAGAGAAAATTTTACAATATCATTCACATGGTATTAATAACAATCTTACTTAATTACTACACTGCTGATTCTGTTTTTTTGTTTTTTTTTGTTTTTTTTTTGTTTTTTATTATTTTTTTTTTAATAATAAAAATATACAATTAGTAAAGAAAGGCTTCATGAATTATCTTACAAAGAAATTTATTTAAATCAAAATTTCTGATTTTATTGAAAGTTTGTATATATGTGGAGCATGGATTATATATTTTTTTTAATTTTTAATAAAAAATCTTTTTGAGAAAGTGAAAATAATCCTCAGTTTTAACATTTTTCAATTTTTGTATACAATTTTACGTAGAAATTCTTTTTATAATAGTATAAATAGTATATATTAAAAATTAAATATTTTTATTTAAAAACTTTTATTCTATTTTGAATTATCACAAAATTATATTTTAAAAAATGAAGAAATCACTTGAAACTTTGAGCATTTTTATTTCATTTTCTTCAAATGATATTTTATTAAAAAAAAAAATTGCTTTATATATAATGTATTATACTCTATATATTCACAATGTTTCATTATAAATAAAAAAATTATTTTTCTCTTTTTACTTTTTTAATTTTTGAAAAAAAATTTTTATTTTTAATAAAATATTACTTAAAATCAGCATTCAAAGTTTTATGGTTATATTAAAAATGATTTTTTTCATTTTTCGATGTATAATTCTGTAATAATGCGAGATAGAATAAAACTTTTTAAATAAAAAATATTTAATTTTTAATGTATCATACTATATTATAAAAAAATTTCCAAATAAAATTGTATATAAAAATCAAAAGAATGTTGAAATTTTGAAGATTATTTTTATTCTCTCAAAAAGATTTTTGTTGATAAAAAAAATTGCTCCATATACAATCCATTATATTCTATGTATATACAAACTTAAAACTAGATTTAGATAACACTAGATGGTTTAGATAAATTTCCTTATAAATTCATGGAAACTTTATTTTACTGATTATATGTTAATTTGATATTCCGATAATTTGCATTTTCGATATATTTAATATATCATTCTACAAAATTATTCTCTTAACATTTTTGCCAATTTAATATGAAAATTTTCCCTTCACCTTCTAATTAAAAATTTATGCACGATCGATATTTCTATTTTGCTCATATAAATTCAGAATCAGAGTAAAACATTATGAATTGCAACAAATTATACAGTGATTTAAAATCGAGCTCATTGTTAAACTTATTTAGAAACAGAGTTCTTATAAAGACATCAGTCTTTGATTTTGTCATGTTTACAGATCTAATATAGTCCTCTGTATTTTTCAATTTATAATAATATAAAATATTCTATTTTTAAATAGAATATTTAGATAATATTTCAAAGAAGTTTTAAAATAAAATTTTTAATAATCAAAAAATTAATTATAATAATAAATTTATGATTATTTATGATTAGAATATAATGACTTTTTTTCTATTTTTTCCTATTTTAAAAAGAAGCACATAATAAATTCAATCCATCTCTAAAGAATCATGACATTATTATAATGTTATTTATCTTAAACAATATAATTTATCCGATTTCTAATATAATCAAAATTTCGATTAAAAAATTTTCAAGAATTTTGAATAGTTTTCTTAAGTACAAATGCTACATACTAAATAAGTACTTCTTTTATTTAGGACATAATTTATATGTATATACTTAAATAGAATGTACAATGTGTAATTCAAAACATACATTTCTTCGAATATAATCTTTTATGTATTATGACTATAAACAATATTAATTCAGCTCTCACCTCATTTTTTTCTTGTAATACTTTCATTCAATATTATGTCTACTTATTCATTGCATCATAATAAATATAATTATCCATAAAATATTAGAGCAATCTGTTAATTCTTAAAGCGATGTTATTTCTTGGCGAGGCATTGTATGGGAATAAACCTGTTAAAAGTCTTCGACTTGTTTCAACATAATCACTTTTTAATGTTGTAATATGTTACAGTATGTCACGATGCCATACCCATGTTTTTTTTGTATGATCAAACCTATGTGCTAACCATTGTTGTTCTAATAATTGATACCTATCTTGATTTAGGTAAAGAGGTTTCCCACGTCTATAAAATATGAATAAATGTTAATATCTTTCTAGTCATAAAATAAATAACAAAAATTTAAATTAAAATATATCTAAAGGTAAATTGGATTTTTTAATATATATCTAATATTGTTATATATAAATATATAATATTAGAAAATAAAATATTTACTTCAAATCTCTATCTTCTTCCTCGAAATCATCGAGATATAAAGATCCCCATAAGCAAACACGTTGACCGCGAATTACAACAATATAAGTTGATGTTACTACCAGATATATACCAGTTCCACCTCCACAATCAATTGAATGCTATATATAATACAAAAAAATAATTTTATTTATATAAGTTTAAATTACTAATTATTAAAGAAAATTATATATATAAATATGTATTTACTTGAACAACTTCGCATACATTCCATTGCTTGCGATTTTGTTTTAAACAAACAATGGCACCACATAACAAACAAATACTAATCTCCTGTGGGATTGAATGACCTTGACGACATTGTCGTCCATGATAATACTAAAAAATATTTTATTTTTAAAATTTATAAAATTTTTAATATTATTATAATTATAATTATAATTATAATTATTAATACAAATATAAAATATATTTTTTAATTGATTATATGAAAATATTCATACCGTAAAAATCTTTTCATATTCCCTTGGAAGACTAAGTAACTTGGGCACTTGCCATGATATATGTTGTTCCATAATTAAATACCTGCCTGCATCACTTCGATTTAAGAATGCAAGAAATTGATCACACCACATTCGAGGTACTGATGCACTAATCTCATTATCTTGCCAATTCAAAGCTACAGCAGAATTAAACATATTCCAATCCATACTTTCTGTAACTAATTCTAAGTAATATACTAATCTTGCAAATTCGACTTGTGGTGTTTTAATTAAAGGTAACGGTTCCTCGTACAAATGATAACGAAGCAATGCAGCTATGCGTAAAAATGGTAAACACATAAATTGAATCTGAAATAATATGATTAAATATACAATAAAATCTTAAAAACAAGATAAAGATTATGAATTACATAATTATCTATCCAAATTTACCTGTTGTTCGATACTGTGCATTTTATCTCGTGCATATGGTGTACACGACGAAGTGGATGGATCATATAAAACAGTATCTGAATGGTAGAGTGAACTGTTATTGAAATATTCAATGATTTTGCAGAGTATTGTTTCTGAAGACATAGAACCGCGATCATTACATTCTCTCCTTAAAAATGTATTTCTTTCTGCTTGTGTGAGACCACCGCTTATTTGTACTATAACTTGATAGTACAATAAGTTATAAATTACTTTTACTACGCTAGAGAAATATGCTGAAAATAATTAAAATTTATTAAGTTTTATAAAATTGTTAAAATTTATTTGAAAATGAATTTATATAATTACTTTGATCCAAATGCAAAGGAAGTAATAATATAAATTGTATAAGAAGAGCAGTCGGATCTCTAAGAAGTAAAGGAACTTCTTCTTCATGTAGTGTTAGAGCAAGTGGAGTTGCTGATTCCGCAGGTAATCCGCATAATTGTTGCCATGTATGTTGTACTGGCCAAAACATACATAGACGTGCATTTTTTGCAAGCACATCAAGAAGTGCAACTTAAAAAAAATATTATTAATGCAAAATTTATTATTCTAATTATTATTTATTATAATTATAAATAAAAGAAATTTACCAATACAATCACGTTTTGGTCTTAAAGGTATTGTAGTAGGTGGAAGAATACACAATGATCCGCCACGTTGAACGAGTTCAATTTCAAAATTAGTTCGTGCTATAGAAGTTATAAAAGCAAACAAACTTTTATAACTATGTTGTTGTTGACATTTAGAATTTGTGCACCTTGTCATATCTTGTACTGCTTTACGCATTGCTTCAGATAAAAATGTTCGTTTCTGTAAATATAAATCACAAAATATTAATTGCAAAGAACATTTAAAATATATTATTGTAAATTAGACGAAGTTTGAGAGATTTACCGTTGATGAATTTCGTTGTACTTCTTTTAAAAGATTATTTATCTCCGGAAGTATTGTAGGAAAAGGAACATAAGGAGATCGTACAATTGTTCCACGTTTTCCTAATTGTGGAGAAAGTGGAAGAAAACAATTAGCTAATTGTCGACAAAGTGGACATAAATATTCGCCACTATCTACAGCAAGAGAAAGCTGTCTTTGTTGATGACCAAGAGACTTTACATATGGCAACAAACAATCTAAATGTA
This sequence comes from Apis mellifera, assembly GCF_003254395.2. Taxonomy (NCBI): domain Eukaryota; kingdom Metazoa; phylum Arthropoda; class Insecta; order Hymenoptera; family Apidae; genus Apis; species Apis mellifera. Next base: position 10,155,825 of record NC_037640.1, read on the forward strand.
AATGGTGACCACACGTTTGAACATAAACTCCACCTTCCCAACCTAAATTAATGGATAACAGCAACGAGACCTATAAATAAAAATATATATATTATTTTAGTATGATCAATGAATAAGTTGAAATTCAAATATTTACAGTATCAAAATGTCGATCCATTGCATCCATTCTACGATCAAAATAGGCACCGCGTGTATCACACTTTGGTATAGGCGGATCTTCATCAGATGTAGGTAAAACTAGTCTATCTGGTTGTTGACGTTCATGACCAATGACACTTGTTCCCTAAATATATAATTTACATAAAAATATTATGCAAATATTCTAATAAAAATAATTTATATGAATAAATATTCATAAAATGAAAATTACTTGAACTAATACAACAAGACCCATAGGATTATCTTCAGTACTAGGACTACTTTGACTGCAAATAACACAATCATATTCCTTTTTACTAGTTAATTTTGTTGCATTATCTTTTTGATCCCAATCCATACCAGATACTCCTGCTCCATCTAAACAAAAATTCATAAATTTTTTTTTTCTTGTATAAATTAAACTTTTTTATTCTTAAATATTGTTTTTTTTTAATCTTATAAATTCTATGTGTTTATATTTTACCTGTTTCCATTGCTTTTTCCATGAATTGCTTTCGTTTATTAGCAAATTCAGCCATTAATTTTTGCTGTCTTTCTTTTGCTCGTCTTCGTCTTTCTTCTCTTTCGCGATCTTCTTTCTCTCGTTGTTTATCTTCACTTTCTTGCATACTTGGCCATAATTTGTTCCTAGCTTCATTTATAGCTTCTTTGCACATAGGATCCAAGTTTGTTATCTTGTTTAATAGATTCGCAATAAAGAATGGACCATCACCAATTCGCGATTCTATAGGTTCTATAGTTGAACTACTACTAGCTTCATTATCTGACATTGCACTCTGTTCAGGATTATAACTATCTGGAACACCTGATAATTGTGAATGCAATTTTAACAATAACGTGATTATACTCTCATCTACTTTTATAGTTTGTGATTGTAATGATCCACCCTAAACAAAAAAGAATATAGAATAACAAATTAATAATATTTCTAGTATAATTTATTTATTAAAATATATACATATAACATTGATAAAAATCAATATGTAAATTAGTACCTGAGTTTCTCTTCTTTTAAAATGTTTATGTGAACTTGATGTAGATGGAACAATTTCTGTCGTTGTTATATTAGAATTACTCAGTCTCGAGTACATTGTTGTTGCAGCAACTATTTCGTTACCAGCCATAACGGCAGGTCGTTGAGGTGCTGGTGGTAATGCTGGTTGACTAACAAAATCTATATGTAAAGAATAAAGATTAAAAAAAAAAAAATTATTTTTTTTCTTTTAAAAATGTTATTTTCAAATATCAAGTATTTTCTTTTTATTGATAAAATTGATAACTTATTTTAGAATAGTGTTAATATATTAGTTCTTAATTATGAAAAAAATGTGATACATATTTTGTAAATATATAATATAAATATAAGAAGGATATTGCTATGATTAAGGTGAAATAATAGATATAACATACTGTTTGGTAGAGGAGGTGATTCAAGGGCAAGGGCCATGGATTCTTCGGTGGATGATGGTAAAGCTCTTGGTAAAGTTATTAAATCATCTTCACTATTAGCTTCTGATATTGTAACAATTCCATCTTCAGGTACAAAAGTTATTTGAAATTGGTCTATAAAACAATTAAGAAAAAATAAAATATCATTACAATATCATATAATGAATTTAATCAACACCGAAATATCCATCTCAAAATTTATGAATATATGTTTATATATATAATACACATATATATATAATGTATATTGCAGCTATTAATTAGAATAAGGTATATTAAAAATTATATACAAGGACCTATAAGGATTGTTTTTTGACACATACAAATTAAATTTATAAATTAAATGTAAATATTTATTTTTTATAATTTAGCTATATAATATAAATAAAAAAAGAAATATAAATAAAAACTTACCATTTACTTGAGGTAAAACAGGTAAAGAAGCATTCATAGCAACTTGTAATCCAGTATCATTACTGATAGTATCTAAAGATGGAAGAGCTAAAACTTCTAAAGAACCTTCATCTGTTGCATCATTTATCATGAGTGAAGTTCCAACCTCAGTCATTTCACCTTGAATTTCCCATTCAAAATCACCTAAGAAATTTATTAAAACAATAATTATGTAATATAGCAAAAAATAATAATGATAAATTTAATGATAATTTTACTCACTATCTGAACTACTTGATTCTGATTCTTGAACTAAGATTACTTTAGGTATTACTGTTCTCAAATTTTCAGACAAGTCATCAGTTTTATACCAACCATCTAAATCCATATCTTTTATTATACGAGATGATTCGTCACTAGTATAATGACACAAAGGATTCATCTGATATGAAAAAAATATAATTATTTTACAATTCTACAATATTTTTTTAATTAATTACTTACAGATTTATCAGGAATTTCTGCAGTAATTACTGCCATTTCTAATAAATAAATAGTCAATGCCATTACATGCTCTGATATGTTATGTCCATACACAGATTTATATAAAATTATTAAAATCATAGAATGAAAAACTCTAGATCGTAATACAATTCGTGGATCATCATATGCAGATGAAACAGGAGCAGGATGCCTAAATGGTGGCCATGGAATTGCACTATTTTTTAATTTTCCTGATTGCTTCACACTAAAATATTTATAAAGTATCAATAAAAAAGTAAAAATAAAAAAATAATTTGTTTGTAATATTTAATTTTAAATAAAGTTTACTAACTATTCAGTAAAACGATCCATTGCCATTTGAAAATCTCCTCTTTGAGCTGCTCTTAGCAAAACATGCAAGGGATCAAATAACTCTTCCCAGACTAAACGAGGTTTTGGTCCATACATTCCTTGTTGCATATTTCCACTAGCTTCAAGATTAGGTGCCCTATACACTGCAACCTGTAAATTATATTTTATGTTACATAATTATATAATTACATAATTACATATTTATTTTTTTTTAAAACATAATAAAACATACATCAGCCAATACAGATTCAAAATCTCTATTTTGGGTACTACCAGAACGTTCTGGCATTAATTCCATTAATTGACTATGAGTTTTATCTCCCATAGATAATAAAGTAACCATTTCTAAACGGGACATTTCAGGATCAGATAAACCTGAAATTAAAATTTGTTATATATATTAACTTAATAAATATTATATAATATAAATAAAATTAAAAAAAAAATAACATGAAAATCTTACCTAAATTTGTTCGAACATTAAGTAATATTGCTAAAAATGTTAAAAAACTTTCTAACATAGGCATATCATGTTTTCCATCCATGTATTCATTTTGAGATGTTCTGTATAAACAAAGACTCAACTCTTGTTTCACAAGGAATCTAATTAAATAAAATCATTATCAATTATGATTTTAATTTAAAAGATATAATTTAATAATATATGATATATAATATAATAATGATCATTACTTTTTAACAATTGTTTTTAGAAAAATATCTGGTTGTAGCTTTGTTGCACAGATTTGAAGTAAATAAAGATCTGCATCTACCATTGAATTACAAAAGTTGCATTGTATGTATGTCATAATTTGACCTTTTATTTGAAGACCATTACGCACCCATAATCCATTTAGAATTTCATAAAAGGCAACCTAAAAATATATTATATTTATTATAAAAAAAATATTAAAAAATAAGAAAATCACAAAAAAAATTATTTATTAAAATTCATTTTATTTCATATTTGAAAATATCTCTCAATATTTGTATGTAAAATATATATATGAAAAATTTAAAGATATTGAATCAATTTTATTTTTGTGTAATAATAACAAAATATTTTTATAATTCCTAGATGTTATATATAAAAATAAACATAAAATAAATATATCAAATCATAAAAATCAAAATAAATTTTAGAATTTAATTATTATTATTTATTTATTACTATTTATAATGAATTTATAAAAATTTCAACAATTTATTCATCATTAAAAAATATTTTACAAAAACATTACAAATGATAATGTTAAAATATAACATATTAGACATAGATATAGACATTATAAATTTAATTTTATTTATTTCCCATAGAATAAACAATTTATAGAGTCTACTGTAACTCATGATATTCCCCCACTTAATCCACCAATCCCGTCACTGGGAAGGATCCAAACGCTGTGTTCTCAGTATTCTACGATCGATAACAAGAGAAGAGCATTTATAGTTTCGGGAAAGTTGACTAAGTTTCTTCCTTGAGTGATTAATTCTTCAAATATTTCTGAAAATTTTGATTTTTTTATTTTTATAATCATTATTTTTAGATTTAATATTTAAGATTGGTTCAATAAACGAACAATAAAAGAAGAAAGAAAAACAAGATTGAATGTGTAATCTTATTCATTTATTTTTGATTTAAATTAATTATTAAAATAAATAAAAATGATCTTAATTAGATCAAAAATTATTTTTATTTGTTTAATATTTAGTTTACAACAAATTAAAAATAGTTTCGAATTTGATTATAATGGTGTAAAAGATATGATAAAATTCGGTCATGAGATAGTAATGGATATTTTTGAATCATGGGAAATAATACGTCCAAAAGGTCCTGAATATGATAAGACTTTACCATTTATTCAGAGAATGGAAAAAGAACTAAAGAATCGTATATCAAGGATATCAGAAAAAATTGATAATTTTGAAGAACAAATAGATATACGATTGGACACGATTTTAGCTAAAGTTTTAAGTGAAATACCGTTACAAGAAATATTAAATGAAAAATTGCGTATTCTCGATGAAAATGTTGGACGAATTAATGATTTATATTATGATTTCCATTTATATTCTAAAGCATCTCACAAATATGAGAGATATACATTAGAAGATTTTGCAAAAACATGTGTTTCCTCAAGAGCAGGTGCTCTTCCTGATATTTTAAAAAATATTCATCGGTTACTCGTTCCTTCTCCTGACGAAATTCTCGGCAGAAGCATTCTTATATTATTGACAAATCAAATGCAAGTAAGTAATTTTATCATTTTTAATATATTTTCTAAAATTATGTAAAAAATATTTTGTTTTAAAATTAAAAATTTTTCTTAAATTTTCTTTGAATATTCGTAATTTTTTTTTAAATTATATAAGATTAAAAAAAATTGTTATTTATTTAATATTTTCGAAATTAAATATTATGTATTGTTAGAAGTTCAATCTATCATGACTATTAAGTATGAAGAGGTATTAGGTGCATGATATATCACAGTGATCAAGTGACATCCGACAATCTGTACCTATTCAAGTTACAAACTCAGTAGGAATATATATAGATACAACGTTGAAATAATAAATTTGCAATTATTTTCCTATATGTAATTAAAATATTGATTTTTTTTATATTTTATTAAGATAAAAATGTATAATAATAATGTAAAATATGCTTAACATCATTATAGTTAGATTTAAATTAATTATTTATAATTATACTAGAAAATATTATATTATAATTATAATAGTATAATAAATATAATAGACAAATTTAAAAACATTTAAAGATTTAACATATGTTTACCTTATATTTTTTTATTTAAAAGGAATTTTTTTCAAAGAAATAATTTAGGATATTTTTAACAAAGATAATAATTAAGAAAAAATAATGTTTGTTTGATTATCTGATTATATAGTTGAATCTCTTATATAAGTCTATTTTATTTTTATAAAAGATAATTATCAAAGAATCATAACGAGATCGCTACAATGAAATATTTAATATTTCAATTTAATTTTTTTCAATAGTGAATAAATTTTATTCAAAATATATTCAATAAAATAAAATGTCTTTTCTTTTTTCGTGATAAATGGATTAATTTTTAAGAAAAAACGAAGTACAATATTTTTCTTGGATAAGAAAACTAAGAACAATAATGGCAGTTTGTGCGAAAGGTTTAACAACGAAGAGAGCCGGAGAATGAAGAGGAGCATGCGCAGAAATACATAACACCATTAAACCTCAAACGATCTCAACCCGAGAGGGGAGAAACATAGAGTCAAATGACGGAACAATAACACGAAATTCTCAGTAGAGTGTGCGCAACGAGGAATGGTGTTTGTTCTAATGTTATTTTTCTAATTTTTTTCATTAAAAATACAATTCAATCATTTTCTATATCTGAGAGATGACTGTTGAATAAATGTTTATGAAACACAGTGTATATAGTGAACTTTGAAAAGTTTAGACTTAACAATCAAAATATTTTAACAATTTTAAAATACAATGCAAGCAGATTTGTAGTCACAGTTTAGCAGGTTTCAATTTTCGCTTATTACGATCGAAACATTTCAATTAATCATACTAACCTTTCATGACCTATATAATTTTACTACTTTCTATTCGACACTGTTAAAAAACAATTAAAATTGAATTGAAAATTGTTTACGAAATATCGATATATCGATATAAATAATTTGTTAATGAAACATATTACATGTCTTATGAAAAAAACATTCGGAGATTTCGCTAGATATCGTGTCATCAAATAACAGTAAGTTATTAAAGTTTCTTACATCGTTCCATCATATCTATAAAATCTTACGTATATAAAATTTTATGTTATAAATATAACATCTAAAAAATTCATGTGAAAAATATTGGTATTACAAACTAACTTTACGAAAACAAAGTTGTTAATTTGCTAATATTTAAAATGTATACATTTATAAATTTTTAAATGGAAACTTATTAAGTAAAATAATGAATAAAACTTTTATATAAATAATTTATATTTCTGTTTTAAATTAGATATGTTTGTTTTAAAATAATAATAAATATAATTTACCATAGCAGTTGCTAATGCAATATTATTGAACAGCAAAAAATGGAAAAGTTAAATTTTATTTGAACAAGATATTACAAAATTAATTAATCATTTTTTGCATATTACATCAGCAATTATTAAAGACTAATCACTTTTCATATAACGTAAACTTATAATGCATGCACTATATGTAAAAAGATATAGCAACGAAACCTTAGGAAAAACTGTTTGTACTACGGTAAAGCTAATCTTTTTTTTTTGTTTCATAATAATTTTATTTTATTTATAATATGTGATAACTTATTAATTTATATTTTAAATTTAAATAAATAAATTTATACTGCTCTGTTTGTAAAATAAAAAAGGAATTGTTTCTTAGAAATGAAAAATTGCAAACGATGCGAGAAACTTATTATTTTGAAACAGAAAAATCAGGTATTTAATTATTATTATCGGATATCGATTGTTGTCGAAATCGTTTAAATTACCGGAAGGGCTAATAATTACATACGGATGTGACTCACATTCGAGTGAATTAAACGTAATCTGTTGAAAGAAAAAAAAGTATTATTAATTAAGAACGAATCTCTGGGATACATATTGAATGTAACAATCACAAAATTACATGTTAGTAATCTTTTCACGAACATAACACATGATATCATTTTACTTCAACTACTGACGTATCTAATTTTTAACGTAATCAGTATATGCGACCCTTACTATCAAACATACTCTGTATATCAATGAACGATCATTATGCACAAATAAGAGAATTATGAAATGTTACAAATATATGATAACTTATTCTTCAAGGTTCCAAGAATGCACTATACAAATGAACGCAACTCTGGCATTCTTTTCGAATAATATTGTAACGTGTAATGTATAATAATCTTTCATTTTGATTTTTTTCAAACTATAAAAATTTTAGAAAAAATTCTAAAAACAAAAAGTTATGAATTTTATTAAGTTTTATTTTATTTTTATAAATATATATTCAATATGACTCGTAAACTATTTAATTTTAATTGTTAAAAATTATTTATTATATTGAATTATCAATAGAGTTTTTAGTAAAAAAAAAAAAAAAAAATACTTGTAAATCCATCAATAATTATATCATAGGCAATTTAACAATAGTTTTTAATTTTCTTCAGTTTAATTTTCTTTCATGTATAGTTTCTTTAAACAGTGACTCAAAAGATATCTTTGTTTGCCCGGTTAACGTGGATCGTCAATGATCTACACGGTAAGGAATGCATCACATATTTGACTAAATCAGTAAAAAAAAAGAAGAGTGGAAACAAAATTATTTACGTCAAAAATATTTCCAATTGAAATTTATCATACAACCATACTACAGTTGAAATCATCTCATTTAGCAATTCTCACACATTCTCATATAGATATTAGATATTGGATTATTTGTCCATGTATATATAATTAAAAATTAAAATAAGAACTTATTTTTCTATTAAGGATCGAATAAAACAGCTACAAATATGAAGAAATTAAATATTCCTATATGTCTTCTATTTCTCTTCATAACGTGGGGAGCGACTGTTAGTATATATTATGACACTACAATGATCGACGAAATGCGAAATAAACTATTACAATTGGAGAAAGCAGTGGAGAGAGATCTATTCCATTCTAGATCTCTATATCAGTTTGAAAATAATAAAGAAGGAAAGTATCTATGGCTCATAAAAAAGTTCAAGAAATTTGGCGATGAATTAGAGCGAAACATTTCGAGCAATAGTTATGAGTATTTGAATGCATTGAATTCCATTTGGTTATGGGCTAGAACAGAAAACGAATTGCAAGGGATTAACGGTTTGTACCGAGTTTTTCGAATGATGCAACAGGAGATCATTAATGGAAAAGTTGCCCTTGATATACCAAAACTGGCTGATTTCTTGGATACAATTCTGCATGATCCGAACGCGTCGATCGTGAACGCTCTTTCTCGAATCGGTGACCTGATAGTGCACGAAAAATTATTCGTTTCGGTTTATCAGGTATAATAATATAAACGAATTGTTTCCAATATGATGATCATCGATGTAGCGAACGTTCTTCTTTGATAATTAACAAACCGAAATTTTAAGAACTAATTATTTTTCATATTGATAGATTTAATCTTTTCTTTTTTTGCGTTTACTTTTCCGTTTTGTAGGAAGCATCTTCGCAAATTTGCAATGAAAATCAGTCGCTTCAACAATTGCTATACAATTTATATACCACGATAACATTGGCGGAAATTAAGGGTTACAGTATGATTCAGTTCTCTTATAAGATATTACGGCTTTACAATCCAGGTATAATGCATTGATTATCATTTGTAAATTACATAGCTTATTAATTTTTTTCATCGATACATGGTTTATAATAATGTATCCAATTTTTTTCATTTATATTTTTTTTAATATTGAAAAAAAATTTTATGTTACTTAGGTTTTAAATAATTTTTTAAAAATTCACTTTTTAATCATAATAAATTTGATCCAGGAACAAATTTCACTGATGAAATGGAAATAGTAAAACAACAATATGAGACAAGAACGACAGAAACTTTGCGGGCTGTAAAAACGGCTATGGCATTTGCTCCACGACAAATTTGGAAATGTGATGCGAGAATACATAAATTAGGTATATTTTTATATTTTTGTGTATTGTTATACAAAAAAATATATATATCTGTAAAGTTACTAAATATATATGTAAAAACTACTAAAATAATTGTTACAGATGAAACATATACCAAATTAACACAATTATTCCAAGGATATATTGTGAATGAAGTGGATTTGAATAAAGACTCGTCTTGTCGAGAAAATTGTGCTTACTATGAATATTCAAAAGTTTATGGATGTTATAAAAATCAATTTTGTGCTCAACAACGTAAATGTAATGGTAGAATATTGAAATGCGAATATATTGATTCTGATATGTGGATTTGCCCTTCGGTAAATAGAAAATTTTCTTGTCTTTACAACAATGTGACAAAAATAAACAAATTCGTGAATTATTTTAGTCTGAACATAATGATCGAAGATATGAATACATAGAATACGAAAACGGTCAAGTATTTGGAGAAAAAAGCACTTGCAATAAAGGTACAACCAAAGTCGATAGCTGGTGGCGTTGGTTATTTTGGCACTGTAGCTATTGTTTTTGCTATTGTGATGACAATAATATGAATTCTGACCGATACTTCAGTTTAAGAAAAGTCGTATCTGATGTAGCGAATAATAAGTTAGTAATTTATGTATTTAAAGAAGAAAATTTCCAAGATTCGAGAAGAACAATGAATAATAATAATATTTGTTACAGAGTAGTAACAGGTGTTCGATTTAAAAAAGTCAATCAAATAATACATATACAAATACAACAAGGTGAATTGATGCCACGTGGGAATATTGATAAAGCCAGTGTACATTGGAAATCAATTGAAGAATTTAATGTATTAGATAGTAATATCAAAAATGGTATTGATTATCATACTTTATCATGGGAAAAACGAGGCTTGGATCTAGACGACTTAATCCTCGACAAAAATTATCTTTTGACAGGTACATTTAAATGAAGAATTGTTCTTGTAACTTCGTATTTATACTAATTATTTTGCAGGTTTCAAGTTTCGAATGGTTGGCTCACGATTGAATTTAGAAGTAAGAATGACGCCTTTTAATTTCACGACTGGAAAATTAATAGAACCATTAAACAATAGTTTTTGGTTCAGTCATGATCGAACCGATAGGTAATATTTGTTTGTATATATATCATATATATACATATTCTTTTGTACTTATAAATGTTTTATCTAATATCATATTTGTTACAGAACTGAATTAAAACTTGAGAATCCTAATATACCAACTCGATTACCTCTTCTCGCATTACCAGACTCAAAAACAGAACAATATCTGAATTTTGCACCAAGTGATCGTAAAACTGATGCTGCACAAAATACAATACCATTTCTTGATGTTCAATCGGTAGAATCAAATCCACCAATTCCAATCGCAGGTGCTGGTATTTTTCATAAAGGCAGATTAGGATCGGGTGGATATGTAGCATTAAGATTGATTACATATGATTTTAGTAAACATTTACAAGTTGATTTACCTGTTAATGTAGAAACAGTTGTTGATGCTCCAAATGAAATAAGATCAGTATGAATATATTTACATATATTATTAAGATATAGTTCATATTTTTTAACATATAGTTCAATATTTTTTTCTGTTTTATTTCTACTTTCATATTGTCTTTCAATATTTACTTTTAATAAATATTTACTTTAATAATTAATATTATTATAGATTTTATTATATTAATAATGACTTTTTTTAAAAATTAGTTTTTTATATTATTATTAAATAATAATGTTTAATTTTTTATTAAATAATGTTTCTTGTGCCATTTAACATTATATATATTTGTTTTGACTCAACATATCATAAAAATTAAAAATAAAAATTTATCTTCTAATATTCCTAACTCCAATTCCTTTTTATCAAAATCTTCAATAATGTTATTTATTAATTTAAATTATGTAATTAAGTATTGTTATTTAATAAAAATTTATATTTATAATAATATTTATAATAATTATTAATAAAATATAAAATAAAAAATTCATATCATAAATGAAATTTCACTACCATAATGAAATAAAATAATATAAATAAAATAATATCTTTAGAAAATATAATTGTATAAATATCTTCAAATATGAATTTTATCAAGTTTGTTTTAAAATATCGTATATATATCGAAACTATATTGAAAAGATATAAATATATAAAAAAGTACTTACCTGAACTCGTAAAGGATGCATCATTAAAAGATGTAACATATCTGTAGGAGGTAACAAATCATTGAGTGTAGCCCCTTGTTGACGCACAGCTTGGCACATAAATACAGCAAAATATCGATGCAATGGAAGATGAAAAGACACTTGTAAACTATCACTCTGTAATTAAACAAAAAGATATTCAAATATAATATTACTCTTTATAGTTTGATTAATTAATTTAAATAAAAAATAAAATAAAAATATATAAAAAAAATATTTTTATTAAATCATTTAATTACTTACCACATTTGGATGAGTAAAATTTATAGCATCTAGCCAATCTTGCAATGCAGTGAGACAAAATGATAAAACTCTACGAGTAAGAACTGCACTTTCTGGACCTCGTAAATGAGAAACTAGAGCCCACATTGGATATGCACTAGCTTCTAATTCTGCACTAAATGCTGCATAGTATGTATTAGACTCATATTCAACATGTTGATTTACTTCTCGTTGATTTACATTCATTCCTGAATTAAATATAATAAAAATAGTTTTAAAAATATTTTATGATATATAATAAATTGATATATAATAAATTATATAATAAAAATAAAATAATACCTTGAAACATAGATAGAAAATCAAACCACATTTCTAAAAGTGTATCATCACTCATAAATCTGACAGCTATAGGTTTGTGTGAAAGAACATTGTTTAAATCTGATACAATAGGCCAATAGCAATGTTCCTTCATCACTTGACGTTCACAATCTACTACATAATGAAAATTTTTGTCTGGATCTAAAAAGAAAAAGATCTAGAATATTTAATTTCAATAAACATATTCTAATAATAACAATATTTATCAATAATAAATATTTCTAAAATAAATATTAAATTTTATAAAAAATTTCATAAAACATATTCTAAAATTAAAAATTATTAATAAAATTTATAATATAAACATTATATACTTACCATGTAAAGTATTTTGAATCAATATTTTACTCATCATATATTTTAAAGCTATCACCATAACATGCAATAACTTTAATTGATCTACCATTTTCAATGCTAAACTTTCATTACTGAATAGCTGAAACATGAAGTACAAACATGTAAAATATTTCTTTTATAATAAATACAATATTTTTATTACAATATTTACCTGTACACTGACGTGAACTACTCTATTGCTCAAAGTATCGGGATCTGTTGAACGTTCAAGCATCATTGAAACTCTACTATAATGTAAAACAAATGCTCGAGTGAGTGCTTCTTTATATTCTGGATCTGGTAACATATTTAATAATAAACAGACTAATTTCTGTGGAAATTGATAAGCCACTGTCCAAAACATTAATTCTTCTAAAAAAGTGGTATGTTGTAAATGTTCTTGTAGTGATGCACATTCTAAAATAATATAATAAAATATTTATATAAATATTCTTTCATAATTATATATATATACATTAATAAAAAAAAGATTTGCCTTTGTATTCATCAGGTGGTTCTGGATTTGGTAATGATCTTACTGCATTTTGATATATTTCATTACTATCTTGACAATAACTATCATATTCTGGTTCTCCAGTTGATACAGTAGGATCCATAAGATTCCTATATTTTTGTGGATTAGTTAAAGCTGATGTCATAACATGCCTCATTAATGCACCCATTTTATTAAAATCAATGAGCATTGTTAAATATTCATCTGCATCTTGTATTGCAGCTTCATAATTTCGTCGACCTACAGTACTGTAATGAAATAAAATATTTCAATATATATATAAAAATAATTAAAAAAATAAAAAATATAATATATATATATTTTTTATAATTCTAGTTATTAAATAAAGAAATATATAGTATACCAATTTTCACGTAAATGTTGTATAAGACGAAGAATTATTCTAGGCATCATTGCTTCTGCCACACACATTAAATTTGAAGGAGCAGCTGATGTATCAACAGCTGCTTTTGGTCCATGCCTATCACAAAATCTAAAAAAATAATTATATTAAATATTATTGTTATTAATAATAATTATAACTTTTTAATTTAATCTTTTACTTTTATTCTATTCTTATTTATTAAAATTTACCCTGATTCTTTCATAACAGATGCATCACCACAATCACATGCACCTCCTGCTTGACTCAAAAACATATTAAAGTCATGGCCATAATGATTGCCTTTTTTAAAACATTCTGTACATAAAGACATACATGGTGAAATACCACATGTACGACAACGATATGCAACAAAATTAGGTGTCCAAACTAATCCACAAGTTGTAGCATTATCATACATTCTTACTGAAATATTTTTCAAAAATATTTGATTTAAATATATGAAAATTTGATCAAATATATTTTATATTATATATAATATATTATATATTTATATAATATGTATATATAATAATATATATAACTATATATATAATATATATAATAAAGGTATATATATTGAAAAATTTCCAATTAAATTTTTAAATTTTCAATATTTAAAATAATGTTTTTTCTCAAATTACTATTATATTGATTCAAAAAATTGTCTATTTTAATTTTAAAATTAAAAATCTTATAAACTTTATTCTTTTAAGTATTAGAATATCTAGTACATTTACATTTTCATATCTATAGTAATATATATAAACATATATTTATTGGATAATCTTGTTGATGCCAAATACGCAAATTGCATTATAATTATATCACAGATTTTAAAATAATGTTCATAACAAAATATGTTATGTAGAAATGTCGAACAATGATTAGTGTAGAATTATAATAATTATAATATTTATAATATTAATACATAATATTCTATATTCTATGTATTTTAATCATAAAACTGATTTTATATATTATATCTTAATCTTTCTTAATTTAAACATTTAAATTCAATATAATTTTTTATACATATCATGTTTTTAATTTATTAAGTTAAAGAAAATAAAATGCATGCTGTACCTATTTTAGCAAATTTTTCTGGTGTATTACCACTAGCTATTAACCATTTACACCAATTTATGGTTTCTCTGTCACCAATATCTTTACTAGGATTTAACAGTTCATCCAATAATTTAGTAAGAGATGGTGGACAGCCACTGTCATGAGTCAAATTACTACATTCTGCATGTATATGAGCAGCTGTATAACTTTTCCTTAATATATCAGTGCATAAGCCTGACATTGTGAAAGATTGACCTCGCACAGCGAGGATACCACTGTCTTTGCTACGTGTTGCGGTATCCTCCGAGGATGACGAGTATTCACGTCCTGGCTTCGCCAGCTCGCCAAATCCCGCGGGAACACCTTACAGAATCTGTAAACAATGTAAATAATTATTATTATAAAACTTAAGACCATTATAAAAAGCGTAACCTAAAAATAACAAATATAAGAACGAAAAACAAATGAGCAAGTCAAGTCGAGAATCAGGTGATACCGATGTTAAAATTTCAGGAAGCCGACAAGACAGCCGATAGTTGCCTGACGACTTACACCTTTTTGCGTGTTTCTCGTATGAAAACTTCCGGGAAACCTTTCAAGTAGAGGCGATCCGCGGACTAAAGAATTCTCAACAACCTCCATATCAGTGAGCATCTCCCGTCAACTTTGTCTTCCTCATCAATTTTGACAACATGACGAAAGCAAGGGACCGTTACCTTATACTACTCTCCTGAACCGTAGGTTACTATCGACTTTCAGATTTCATGTTTCGACAAGTACTCAGTACTTGCACAATAATCCTCGTTGATACAACACACATTTACATTTACCGAACAGCAAAAGCACTCGATCACCAATCGTTCGATCAATTGACCACAGCTTATATTCTTCTACGGTACGTCTTCTTCTTTCTGATCAAGAATTTGTCTATCTTATCGACAGAACAATGACAGAATACCAGATCTCGTTTCTTAATGTACATATTTCATTAGTTTTCATTATGTTTAAATATATATATGTATACGCACTTCATTTCTGTTATTATAGCAATTATAAACAATATATATAAAAAATTAATTGAAATTAATATAATTAAATAATGTAAAAATATAATTTAGAACATATTATTTATTCACTTTACTTATAATCCAATCATATATGATTTTTTGGACAAATTAATCTATTAGGGAATATAAAACTTTTTGCATTTATTGTGATATTTCAAAAAAGTTTAGGTACGAATTAATTACTTAATCATTTATTTTTTATATTTTTGTAACATTTTAAATTATATATATATTGTTATTAATACTTATAAAATAAATAGCAATTATTAAAAATTACAGAACTATTATTTATTCCCAGAATTTCAACCAATAGGTTGCAAGCAAATTTAGGTGATTAATGTGGTAACTCTGCGTTGAAACTTCTTTTTTCAGTCGGTTAAACAAACGTGTACATTGCTGTGATAAACAAAATTATAAATCGCAGGTAATCTTAGTTTTTTAACTTCATCTAATATAAATAAGTTAGAAATTAGTCTTTAATTTTAATAACTTAGTAATTTATAATAATATTTTATTCTAAATATATTATTCAAAAATATATAGAATATTTATACTATAGTGGAATAGTAATAGTATATTTTTCATTGTTATTGTTTTGTTTATAATACTTAAATCGTATTTATAAAATTAATTAATATCTTATTCAAGCATATTAGTTTATAAAAAGGTAAAAGTTATTTGTTTAAATTTATTTTATTCATATTATAGGTTATGTTGTCCTATGACATTTCGGATATTCAGAACATAATCAATATAGGTTTTTAAAATATTTTTGTAATTAAAATACATTTCTTTTTAGCTATGGTGCGTATGAATGTTCTCAGTGATGCCCTCAAATCCATTAACAATGCTGAAAAACGTGGAAAAAGACAAGTACTATTGAGGCCTTGTTCAAAAGTAATCATTAAATTTTTAACTGTAATGATGAGGAAAGGTAAGAAATTATATATAAATATTTTTTTATTTATGAAACATTAAAATAATTTCCTCATATGAATGCTTATTTCAAATACATATAATTATTATAATATGAATTTTTTTTATTATATTATTTTTAATATTTAGGATATATTGGAGAATTTGAAATCGTTGATGATCACCGCAGTGGTAAAGTTGTAGTAAATCTTAGTGGAAGGTTAAATAAATGTGGTGTAATTTCTCCTAGATTTGATGTTCCAATTAATGACATTGAAAAATGGACTAATAATTTATTGCCATCTCGACAATTTGGGTATACAAAACTTAGTGTTATATTATATATTATATTATAATAAATAATTGTATTTTTATCTAATATAATTTATATATATTTTTTAGATATGTTGTCTTAACTACAAGTGGAGGAATTATGGATCATGAAGAGGCTAGAAGAAAACATCTTGGAGGAAAAATACTTGGATTTTTCTTTTAATGCTTATTTAATTCAATAAAAACTTCTTAATATCAAATATTTTCTTTGCATTTACTAAAAATACCTATATATCTGATTTTTATTTCAATTATTTTTGAATAATTGTTCAATATATTTTATATTAAAATTTATATAATAAAATTTAATATAATAATTTTTTTATTATCCGTTTTATTATCTGAATGAAAATAAATATAAAAAAATTTCATGTTTATAACAAATATTTTATATTTTGTACGTATTACGATATAATAAAAATATAAAGTAATATAATATAATATAATAAAATATAGAAACAAATTTTATATTTATATTTATATTTTAATTATTTATCTTAACAAAGATATAGATATGTATTAATAATTTATCAATAATAAGTTTTAAACAAAATATTTTTTATTTAAAAATGAATTGTTGCATAACTATAGGGAATATCACTAATATATTTAACTTACAGAAGATTTCTGATTGGTTGTTACATCTTTTCGTTGACTGGTTGAATGCCACTAAGGCAGTTCGAGCATGCGCGTGATTCGATTCAACTTTACACCTCCTGTGAACGCAGCCGATGACGGTCAGTCAACAAAACTTTGTAATTCGAACGAAACTCACGGACAGATCGCATCATGCGTCGCGTCATACAAGTTTTTATTTTTCGTTAAAATTTCGTAAAAAAAGTTTTCTGATAGTGCTTTTTATTTATATAAAAAACATTTAAGAGAATTTCGAATAAATTTAACGGTGTTGCCAGGTGTTACCAGGTGAATGTAACCGTTTTGTGCCGCGTTACCTGAGACTTACCTGAAGGAACAGCCGTCCGAAAGAATGCATTAAAACTATAGTTTTTTTGTAGAATGCAATTATAAAAAAAGATAAGTGTTAATGAGAAATATGAAATTAAATATGTTGACATTTGGATTTCAATATTTAGAATATACATACATGTTTACAGTTCGATGATCTATGCATTGTTCAATTCTTAGAAAAATTTAAATTTTTGTGCTTGTTGTTACAATACTTCTCGTAATCGTGATTTTATTTATCGATTTACTTTGTTCGACAATAATTATAATAATTTGTTTGTAATTCTACGAATTTCGATATGTTTTACGTGTATATTTTCGAATAAAGATGCGGAATCCGACAATGAACCGCAAGAAAGCATTCAATGACACTTAATGTTATATTTAACGAGAAAATTTACATATTTGACTCGTTAATTTAAAAGCAAAAAAAAAAATATTGATTGTTATATCAGAAAGTTGAATGGAAAACGATACGAATGTTTCGAGATCGTCGATTTTTCGAAAGGAGGGACTACGAATGCAACTAAAAGGAATGTTGTCTCACAGGTGTACGTCGTAATGCTCTTTCGCTACGCCTATTAAAAAAAAATTGAGGCTAAATTTGCACGTGAATTCGAAAATGCGGAGATCATATAGGAATTGGTATTCGTTTTCGTAACTTGATCGTGTAATTGTATGACGCTCATATAGAGTGAAGTGTATAAAAGTGCAAGTGGTAAGAGTGGTAAAGAATTTACCAAGTAACATGGAGATGCTGTGGAGAAATGTTGTGGCGGACTTGTCGACCTTCCTAAGTACGAGGACGCGGATTTTGTTTGCCGCTGTCTATTTCATTTGGATCGCTGGAAGCGCCTGCGCCACTGGTGAGTTTTCGCGCCCATTTTCATCTTGCTTTCTATATTTTTCAATTTTTTTTCCGTTAACGTTTTCCTTCGTATTTTTTTTCATATTCTTCGCGTTTTTTATATAGTTTTTTTATTTAAAAAATTTTTTAGTTTTTTTAGTTTTTTAAATAATATAACAATTTTTGTTTCTTTTTATTTTTTTTTTAAATAAAAATCGAAAATGTTTTTAAATATTTATAAATATAAAATTATATTTATATATATAGATTATCTATATATAATTAATTAATATATAATCATACATGGAAATAAGGAATATTTTATTATTATAGAATATTAATTTTATATATTAAATGTTACATATATAATTTCTAATTTTCGGATTAAATATGGTTGAATCGAACGCAATATGAGAGACAATTTAGTTCAGAATTTTTGAACGACAAGTAATTTATAACAACTATTTTTTAAACTCTTTACTGGTAATTGGTATCGTTATTACGCGTGCAAACGGTATTCGCTTTGTTATGAAACTGGCACAAAAACAGGATATACGCTTGCTGTTACAATATTTGTAACAACGATGTGAACGCAAGATGACAAAAAGTTTTCCTAATATAGGTCAAACCTAATTCCTAGCGATTTAACATTGCTGAGTAGAAATGAAACAATGATCCTTCAAATTACTTTTACGTACGTGAGAGACACAAGCGATAATTGAGCAACTATTTCTCAAAAACGGAAAATGAAAATGCCTGAAATTTTAATTATTCGATATATCACAAATTATTTTGAATTATTCGAATTTTCAACATCGAATAACAAAAGTTCATAAACTATTATTAATTGTAATTTAAATAATAAAAATTCAAACGATTTTATAAAAAGAATAAATTTTAAAACGATATCAATATCTGATATCGAATTATTTTTCGTACTATAGATTAAATTAAGATTTTAGATTTCTCAAAGAAACTTTGAAGCGTTTAAATGACTCGATATGTTGTAAAGTTTCTACTAATTATGGGGTTAATCACGCGGTTATGTGAATTATTGCGATGATATCGATGGATACCCGTTTCTAACTGTGCCATAATGCGCTTCATTACGAATAGTATCAAGGGCAGATTGTACGCGTAACGTTACTAAGTGGGTTCACGTTAATGGGCCATAAGTTGCTTTAGAACAACCGCCAAATGCCACCACAGATTTATGCTATGAGCTATGATCGCGAACGTTTTCTTTTTGCTGCGAATCGCATGCGACTATTTCACAGACTATTTAAATAAATTTTGAATCGATAACTTTTATCAATTACATATTATGATTTTAATTCATTCAATTATTTATAATTATCGAATTTTTTAATCTTGAAAGATATGTGATATTTATTACTAATTTTAATTATTTTTTTATATTTGTCAAAAATATTTTTAAAAAAATTGCTGAATATACGCCAAATGTTAGGAAGATTATAAACTTCATAAAAAAAATTCGAAAAAAAAAAGAGTGCGTTTTGCAGCAAAGTAAATATTTAAATGGGCGAGAAATTGGTGCAGATTTTTCTATTATAACATGGAGGCGACATTATTTATTTATATGGTTGAAGCGGCACGTGCTCCGTGTATCCTTTCGGATCGTCAACCAAGAGGTCAACGGTTTAACTTCGTTCGCACAATTGGCCGGATTAACGTCGTAATAAATCTCAATTAGGATGGTTTCTATATCTTCACTTATAAAAGAGTCGGATTTTTATAAATTTTTATAATTTTTTCCCCCTTTCTTATATATGGTGATTCAAAAAAACCGATGAAAAATTTCCACGAATCGACAAGTGCCTGAAATGAATATTAGATTAACGTCAATGCATTATATCGAGTGATTTTTAAATAATGAAATTTTTGAATTAAATTAACTATGATTTTTGAATTGAAAGATGAATTAAGTTTAAATTTTACAAATTTGAAACAAACAACTCTCTAAATTATTAGATTAAATAATTTTTATTAGAAATGATTTTATTAAACTAAATCATATGTAGAATAGTTTTTGTACATTTGTATTAAAATAAAATTTTATATAATTTTACTGCAAGTATTACTTTATATGTTAATATGATTTATTTTAAGAAAAATAATATTTTATAAGATTCATAAAAATTTTTCATTGGTACATTAGATTAACGTCAATACATTATATCAAGTGATTTTTAAATAATGAAATTTTTGAATTAAATTAACTATGATTTTTGAATTGAATATAAATTTTACAAATTTGAAACAAACAAATCGCTAAATTATTAAACTAAATAATTTTTATAATTTTAAAATTTTTATCAGAAATGATTTTATTAGGCTAAATCACATATAGAATAGTCTTTGTATATTTGTATTAAAATAAAATTTTATATAATTTTACTGCAAGTATTACTTTATATATTAATAAGTTAATATGATTTATTTTAAGAAAAATAATATTTTATAAGATACATAAAGATTTTTCATTGGTACAACTTTCAACTTATATACAATATTGTACATAGTGTTGAAATACTCATTTTTACGAACAAATTGTACCTTATTTCTTCTCTATAATCTTTTCAACGATTTGTACGTTTTTTTTCTGCATTCTCTTCGATTCGGTGAGAAAGTAAATCTATTATTATCTGCCGTGAGTAACGTAGAGGCATACCTGAGTGACTTATGCATTCGGTTCGCGTTTATACGTTCCTTGTGTATCATTCTATCGCCGATAATTAATATTAAAACGCGTGTATCCGTATACCATTTTAATTGAGTGTACAGCGTTACAAGTGATTCAGGATTCGTTCAAATTTTTTAATAATAAAAAATTCATTTATAACTTTAAAATTTCGAATAAAAAATTAATATTAATTTAAATATACAATTAAATTAATGAGGATTGAAAATCACGTATAATAAAAGAATTAAATATGATACAGAATTCTATGAAACTATATGAGCGTAAGTGAAATTATGATCAAAGTGAAAATTGAATATCGATAAAAAAAAAGATAAAATAAAATAGAATATTATATAACACAGATTTCATTTCTGTAATATACACAGTTTCATATAACGAGAACAACCGATCATCGATTAAATTTTCCCTTTCCTTCGAGATCATTATGATACGTTACGATTGTCGATAAGAAGAGATAAGGAAATAAATCTAGAAACGATATCGCAAACGATACAAAAGTATGCAAAAAAGAAGAAAAGAATTAAAATGTATAAATCAATAAATTGCAAGTTGGAACAATGGTGTAGTATTCCCTCAAATATTTACCAATTCTTTTATCGATGTTGCTTAAAACATACCGCTATTAATATTAACAATATATGTTATTCATTCCCGTAACGATTTATTCGTTCCTTCCATTCGTGTCTTCTCTTCTTTCACACATATTTCTTCAATGATACAAATCATCCACACTATCATTCTTACATATTAACTTTCAACTTTCAACACTTTCCAACGATTTAACACAAAAAATTATCAATTTCAATATTCGATCGATCGAGGTCATCCAATTACTTTGCTCGAAGATCGATTAAAATTTTTTTCCATCGCTTACAACTTCAATTTCTTCTATATAAATATACACAAACAGGACACGCGAAGAGATATTAATATACGCTGAGTGAAATTTTTCAACCATCAATGTCTAAACAATTCTCTGCGAAAGACCAAAAGCATTGTGCACACCCTGTTCACCGACGAACTCGACGTGACGAAACAACGGGCGATATCTCGCGATTAAAAAGCGCATCTCGCCGGATTTCCCTGCGTGTATAGAAACACGTATGTACAGAAAATTGGCATGCATCTCGCGTCGCAGGGAGGACGAGAGTTGTCGAGTTTCCGGGTCGACGGTCATCGTGGTGCAGCGAAGGGCATATATGAGGCGCATTCTGGTGTAAAGGTAAATGGGTGAACGTTAGGTTGGGGGAAAAGAAATATACGAGGCAAGAAGACAGAGCGTCGCAGGTTTAAACGGCGCAGCTGGTAATTCGTGTTCAACAATCCTTTAAACGCGAAAGAAGCGTTATAAAACTTGTACGAAGAGTTTGAAGGAATGAAAACTCTGTCCGTTAATTTTTATCATCTCCCGATGAAAGAGTGTATTTTTAGATAGTCGATTGTAAAGTTTCTCGTCTCCCGAGAGAGTACCTGTTCATTAAAATTAAAAGCAAGCGTCAACATATCAATACCATGCTTATAATTTTTTTTTTTTTTCAATATCATCAACGAGGAAATCAATCTATTTCGATTAAAATTTCAATAATTTCAAACTCGTAACAATTTTTGCCAATTGGGTTGGCAACTAAGTAATTGCGGATTTTTTTTAGAAAATCAAAGACAATTTTTTTCATGGAACTAAATAACTTTATTCTGTAATGTTGCCCATTTTGATCAATGACCTTTTGCCATCTTTCAGCCAGCATCATAATCCCACGTTCATGAAACTTGTGGTTTTTATTAGGAAAAAACTGAATCAGGTACGATTTGATATCATCATCGTTATTGAAATTTTTACCATTCAAGGAGTTTTGTAAAGATCGAAAGAAAAAGTAATCAGATGGTGCAAGGTCAGGACTATATGGTGGATGTGGCAAAACATCCCAACCAAGCTCCAATAATTTTTGCCGAGTGACCAAAGATGCGTGTGGCCTTGCATCGTCACGATGGAATACAACACCTTTTCGATTTGTCAATTCGGGCCGCTTTTCTTCAACCGCATTGTTTAATTTCGTTAGTTGTTCGATGTAGACAACAGAATTGATCGTTCGGTTGGGTGGTAAGAGTTCAAAATAGACAATTCCTTTGTAATCCCACCAAACTGATAACAAAACCTTCTTTCGATGAATACCAGCTTTTGATGTTGTTCGAGCTGGTTCACGTGGCCTGCTCCACCATCTTTTCCGCTTGATATTGTTGCAAACAACCCATTTTTCATCGCCAGTTATCAGTCGTTTTAAAAATGGATCATTTTCATTACGTTTCTTTAGCAAATCGCAGCTGTTAACGCGTCGCGTTAAATGCTTTTCTTTCAGTTCGCGAGGAACCCATGTATCGAGTTTTCGAACATAGCCAAGTTGTTTTAAGCGGTTTTCAATATATGCGATACATGAAGCTTCTCTGCAATCTCACGAGTTGTACTGTGACGATCCGAATCGATTATTCCTTTGATTAGATCGTCATCAACTTCAACTGGACGACCAGAGCGTTTTTCTTTGAGTGAAAAATCACCAGAACGAAATTTGTCAAACCAATTTTGACACTGCCGTTCTTTTAAGGCTTCGTCGCCATAAATAGCACGTAACTTTTTGCGAGCTTGCGAAAATAAAAAAGCAAAATATGACGATAATGTTCCTTTTGATTTTCCATTTTTCAACGAAAACTACGCAACCGATCAAAAAACTTTTTTTACCGATCGACAGCTGAATTGCCAACTATCAAATAACAAAATATGTTTTACATTTGGACTACGCCAGCAAACCTAAAAATTCAACTGAAGCCATCTATGAGTGAAATCCACAATTACTTAGTTACCAATCCAATATATTATCGCGAAATTAAAATAGAATAATTTCTTTACGAATTTTAAAAAAGAAGAAAAGGAAGAAGGAAATTTTAACGAGAGAAGGGGAGAACAATCGTAGAAGGATAAAAAACGCCATCAACGTTGCGACAGTAATTACTATTTTCGCACAGAGCCCCCCCCCCCGTATCAAACGATCTACATACTCCGCTCTGAAAACGCTCGTCCCGCGAAGCCACTGCCCGGTAATGACTTCCTGCTTTCGCAATGCAAACGATCCACCCGCGATCGACGATACGAGAGCGAAGTTACGAGACTCGCTCGTCGTCGTTTATCCGTGGAAAGGGCGATGATGATTAAATTATTATCGTTACGTTACGGAGAAAGAGCATGGTTGGATGATTACGTGAATGTGGCGGGTATCGGGTTCGATCGAGGAAGAGGGGATTTCTCGATCATGTTTCAAGATCGATGCCAGGTCATTCGGAATGAATTCGAATTTTCATTAAAAATTGTAATATTCGATTTCTCTTTCTGGAGATCTTGACTCTATCCGAATAATCAATCTTATTGATGAATTTAATATTCCAGATAATAAAGGTAGAATACAAGATTCCAATGTCTTTACGATTAGTTGATATAAATCACTTTATAATTAAAAATTTTTAAAAAGGACGGAAGAGATCGTTTAGAAGAATTAAATTGAGAACGATCTTTGGAAAGAATGGAGATTGAAAATTTGAATATCTCTCGATATTCATACATTTTATATTAATTCTCTATTATTAATCTTTTGGATCAAAAAAAAAAAAAAAAGATGAAGAACAGGTATCGTGTAAGAGGTAACCGCTTGATGGTATAGGGTATAGCGCATAATGCCAAGAAAGGTATCTATCACTAGCGTCAGCTTAAACCGTGGCACAATGGAGAACAAGGGCCTTTACCTGGTCCTCGAGCTCCGTCCATCGTGTATTGGCCCCCGTTCCACTCTACCATTTTCTATACCAGGTTCTTCGCCAGGTATCTGCCCTTTCCCCCTTGCATCCAGGTAGCGATGGCTACGAACTAATTCTAAAATTAATATTTCACTTTTAACTATATATATATATATGGCTTAATTATATTCATTCATTCTTCGACTTCAATTTGTTTTTCTTGAAATTTTATCGAATGTTTTTATCCATTTTTTTAATATTGGTGAAAGATTGACTGCAACAGTAAATATCAATTTTTGTCAATTTTTGTAATATTTATGACCGTGTACCTTTTTTTTTTATAACAGCTGCTTCAGGAAATTTTCAGAAAAATTGACCTTGCTTAACTAACACTGGAAACTCGTAAACAATAGCCTTTCACCTTTTTCCAACTCAGGTAAGACAGAATGTCGATTTTCGAAAATTTCAAGAAGAATAATTTGAGAAATACGCAAGCATCGTCAAGACATCGTCAAGAATAAGATCTATCAATTTTCATTCACCAATTGAGCACGGACAGTCGGAGAAAGTGAAGTCACGTATTGTAATAGATAAATTGCCGTTATCTATCGACTTACGTTTGTTACGCGACAATTGCACTCTTCAGCCCCGGTATCTCCCCATTGCGCCAACTGTTCCCCCGTATCCTATCGTTAAATAATTTCACGCTCTGTAAATCATATTGAACGTACGTTTTTATCGTAATAATTTCGATAGACGCGTGAAAAGGAACAGTTTCGATTTATTTATCAGCGAAAGGTTTTCATTTTTTCAGAAAATTATTTTTATAGACTTTTTCTTTTTTTCTTCTTCCATTTTAAACGAAACGCTATTCAAGTCGCTTTACATAGACGAGATATCAGTTTTGAAATGCCAGGTAAACGAAATGGGACCACCGGATGCCTATCTCGTTCACAAAATACAAAAATACTCATTTCATCGAGGAAATCTCGAAAGGGTCGAAAATTTTAAAATTTCATTTTAAAAAAATCGAACGAGGAATTATAAAAGATTCTCATCGAATAAATTAACTTACAAATTAAATTAATACAATTGACAGACTAATTAAAGATTGGATCTGTAATAGTTTATCAATTTGAAATAAATCCCCGAGCTCTTGATTTATTTGCAAATTGACGGTCGATTGTTAAAGACTGGAATGGAATAACTATTCTTTTCAGAAACCTTTCAGAATAAATCGCCAAGCGCTTTTTCCACGTGTATAGTAGGAGCGTTGCCCCACGAGGAATACGTGTCTGAATGCCTCTGCTCGTTCACCGGATGTCCCCCTCTCCTTTTCCTTTTTATTTCTTCGCCGCATCATCTTCATTATCGTCATCTTTCTTCGTATACAGCGGCCCAATTCGCCCCTTGCCGCGTTACACCTTCCTCCTCCCCTTCGCCTTCCAAACCGAACATCGAATTTCCGATTGCACCCGCTCCAGAGGCCGTTCAGTGTTATTGATCTCGCTTCTTTCAGCGTGGAATTCTCGGTTTTTATCACTTTTCATTCTTCCTTTGATTTCTCTGAATTTAGTAATTCGATTTCTTCGCGATGATTAAGGGAACCTCGAATAGCAAATATGGCGGATACATTTGATTTAAACAAAGTTTTTAAATTTGTCGTTGAAAATTCGTTTTCTGTGAATGTTTCTTTTCATAGTTTTATTAATAGTTGTATAATGGTTAAATTTTATCATAGAATATGCGAGGCCGATTATTTGATTTGGCTGAATGAAGAAGTTGTAATTTATTGGGTTGTACAACTAAGTAATTGCGGATTTCAGTTGATGACGACCTAATCAAAGCGATAATCGATTCGGATCGTCACAGTACAACTCGTGAGATTGCAGAGAAGCTTCATGTATCGTATACATGCATTGAAAATGTTTAAAACAACTTGGCTATGTTCGAAAACTCGATACATGGGTTCCTCGCGAACTGAAAGAAAAGCGTTTAACGCAACGCGTTAACAACTGCGATTTGCTAAAGAAACATAATGAAAATAATCCATTTTTAAAACGACCGATAACTGGCGATGAAAAATGGGTTGTTTACGACAATATCAAGCGGAAAAGATAGTGGAGCAGGCCACGTGAACCAGCTCGAACAACATCAAAAGCTGGTATTCGTCGAAAGAAGGTTTTGTTATCAGTTTAATGGGATTACAAAGGAATTGTCTATTTTGAACTCTTACCACCCAACCGAACGATCAATTCTGTTGTCTACATCGAACAACTAACGAAATTAAACAATGCCGTTGAAGAAAAGCGGCCCGAATTGACAAATCGAAAAGGTGTTGTATTCCATCATGACGATGCAAGGCCACACGCATTTTTGGTCACTCGGCAAAAATTATTGGAGCTTGGTTGGGATGTTTTGCCACATCCACCATATAGTTCTGACCTTGCACCATCCGATTACTTTTTGTTTCGATCTTTACAAAACTCCTTGAATGGTAAAAATTTCAATAACGATGGTGATATCAAATCGTACCTGATTCAGTTTTTTGCTAATAAAAACCACAAGTTTCATGAACGTGGGATTATGATGCTGGCTGAAAGATGGCAAAAGGTCATTGATCAAAATGGGCAACACATTACGGAATAAAGTTATTTAGTTCCATGAAAAAATTGTCTTTGATTTTCTAAAAAAAATCCGCAATTACTTAGTTGCCAACCCAATATATTCATAAATTTCCAACGGATGTAATTATGTAATTGTTTTTGATTTTTTATTTTAGAAGATGAGAAAGAATTTTGCGCTGAAATTCGTAGCTCGAATCACAAACGAGCCGTAAAAGAAAACGATGGCTATGCAATCGAGGGAAGCGAGTTGCGGAACTAATAACAAGTCTTTTGTAACTGCTAATAGCTGGAAGATCTCACCTCCAGTTCCCATTGGAATGCGTTCTCCAGGAACACGAGAAGATATGAGAAAAGTTAGAGAGCGGAATGACAAACGTTTGCCTTCCGTGGGAGGAAGTGAATCTCTGCGTGTCCCAGAATCGTTTTCGGCTCGTTTGCATCTCGAAAGTTGAATCGTTTCGATATTTTGTCCAACGAGACGATCTCTCCCACTTTATATCTAGTTTGTTCACTGAAAAAGTTCGCCTCGAAACGAATGTTACGATGCAAAAGATAAGAAAAGTTGGAAATTAGTTTTTTACATTTTTTAGTTTCGAGAGATCGATTTTTGCCACCTGAGCAAACAAGCAATGCGTTCGTTGCAAACCCATATCGTTACCGCTATTTCCAACCAGATGTAACACATTTTCGTTTGATTAACGATAAACGTGCACGCGAGGGGTAGATTATTAGACAGATAGATCGTTCAACGAGTCGGTTTACAACTCGCAATCCTTTCTCTCCTTTTTTCTTAACCAAAGCGACAATCTTACAAACAAGTTTTTAACAATAGATCTTAAAATTCTCAATTATCAAAAAATGTTGAGAAAATCGATCGATTCGAACGATCTTAATCCATGCGTTCTTCTATTTACCGTTCTCTTGTCGCGGCCCATCTTGTCCGACAAAAGGGGTTGCAAAAGAAGTTCACTGCAGTTTCTTTCCAGCCGTTTCCAGTCATCGTTTGCCATAATAATTCCCATTATTATTCTCGTTGGGGCCGTCTAAGCGCGTAAAGAACCGAGAGAGGCAACCGGAGGTGGTTCTGTCGTCTCATGGTAGCCGGTGCAGAGGCCACTGACCGCCCCCGGCAAGGCTTTCTCATCTTCCACTTCTTCTTTTCGGTTTTGTTCTCCGCGGCAACCTGGGCAGGGGAGGGGGGAGGGGCGCACACGTGTGCCCGCGTGCTTTCGAACGCATCGACGCGCGTAAGTGGAGCCCGGGTTTGCGAGACCCGATTGAGAAGACCGGCTCCTCTCTTTATGAAGGAGGAATAGAGACGAGAAGGAATCAAGGACTATTTAACCGGGGACTGGTACAGTTAAAGGTTGCAATTTCTCGTTTTTTTCTTTCCCTTTTTATTTACAGTCTTGCAATAAAACTCAACGTCGCTTCATTTGTGAGCGTTGAGAGGTGTAAAACGAGAGGCGTAAACTCTCGGGGAAAATGAGTTAGTTTGAATAATTTCTACCGTTGTTTTCTTTTTTTCTTTCGATTATTTTTTTCAAGATGTTTAATTTAAGTATTGGCTGGATGAGACGAGCGAGAAGTCAATATATGATTAACGATTCTTCTTTCTTTTGTTTAGTATTATTAAGAGACGTTAAATAATTAAAATGTTTCCTCTGTATATTTTCGATTTATCTTTTTTATGTACGTAAAAAAGAGAAAGTATTTTTTACAATGCATTATTATTTAATAGTATTGTTTAATGGTACTTTCACATAATTGTGAAAAAAGAATGCTTTCGAAACGAATAAATAGAATTTGTTATGAAAAGTTTCATTAAGCGAAGAATACTCGTTGATTTATACCTTTTCGAATTGCGTCATCGTATTCCTCGTTTCTTTAATACTTTTCCAATAGGTGTATAAATAAGAATTCGAAATTGATAAATGAAAAAGAAAGGAGAGGAAGGTGTAAAAACGTGTATTTCGGCCAATCGGGTTTATTTTTTCGCGAAAAGGAATCACTTTGCACGAAAGCCGGCCTAGAACGACGCGGCTGAGGTTTAGCCGATCTCACAGTTCCCTCCGTCTCTTTGACTTGGAAATGAACAGGAAGCGAAGGATGAAAATGTTTCCAACGAGAAATCCAAGGATTACGCGTGCATTCGTTTAATTTCTCGCTTCGCGATACGCGCGAATCGATCAGCGGATCGTGACGAGTCGTTTTTTCGAAACTTTCGTTTCCCCCCTCGATGAAAGTTTTCTTCGAACGCTTGTGAAATTTTTCGAAAGGAACATCGTCGTGCTGTTGCAATCGGCTATCTTTTCCATTCTTCTTTTTTTTCACCTTTATTGGAATTTAAGAATTAAATTAATGATTAGAGTGTATTAATACATCATAGAAATATCAATATTAAAATTCTTTCTAAATTTTTCGAAAGGAACACATCGTCGTGTTGTTGCTATCTTTTCCATTCTTCTTTTTTTTCATCTTCATTGGAATTTAAGAATTAAATTAATGATTAGAGAGTATTAATACATCATAGAAATATCAATATTAAAATTCTTTCCAAATTTTTCGAAAGTTATGATAGAGGCTATGAGACAACAGCGTGAGACATTTGAGGTTATGTATTTACATTTCTCTTTTTTTCGAAATTATTCATCGAAATTATTTATTTTAAGAATAATTAGCAATGAATTATCAAAAAATATATATATTAAATTGAATTAAATTATATTAAATTAAATATATCATAGAAATATCAATATTAAAATTCTTTCGAATTTTTTCGAAAGGAACACATCGTCGTGTTGTTGCTATTTTTTCCATTCTTTTCTTTTTTCACCTTCATTGGAATTTAAGAATTAAATTAATGATTAGAGAGTATTAATACATGATAGAAATATCAATATTAAAATTCTTTCGAAATTTTTCAAAAGTTATGAGACAACGTGTGAGGTTATGTACTTATATTTCTCTTCTTTTCGAAATTATTCATCGAAATTATTTATTTTAAGAGTAATTAGCAATGAATTATCAAAAGATATATATATGTATATCAAATTGAATTAAATTTATCATTGGAATGTTATAATTTATTCGCATTT
The DNA here is from genome assembly GCF_003254395.2 of Apis mellifera. Taxonomy (NCBI): domain Eukaryota; kingdom Metazoa; phylum Arthropoda; class Insecta; order Hymenoptera; family Apidae; genus Apis; species Apis mellifera. The sequence goes on from NC_037640.1 coordinate 10,186,846, forward strand.
GGAATTTTAACAAAAAGGAATTTTTTTTTAACTTTTAATAAGATAAAATTTAATTGACATCTGTTGGTGCGTTTCAGAATTTAGAAATAAATCCTAAAAGTAGATTTCTTCGGTAGATTTCCAAGCAATGACTAAACCAGACGCGAACGGTTCCCTCAGTATGCTGCGCGGACAGTGACTCGATTCAAAGGAATCCTTTCAAGACCCCTCGATAGCCGGAGCTCGATGAGCCTTCACGATACGAAGAAATCAAACTTTCAAACGATACCAAGAATTTATTGATACAGATTCTTTTTTTTAAACTGAGAAAGAACATCTTGATGGATCGGATCTAGAAAGATCCACGAAAAATTCAAACTTATAATTTGAATCAACGATTCAATTCTCTGACGATATTTTTCGTTACAAAATAATAATCATCTCATTTTTATTTAGGAATTAATTCAATCTATCATAATGAATATTTTACTTTGAATATCTTATATATTTTTATATATTATACTTAGTGTTTTTCTATCATTATATATTATAATGATTAAAGAAAATTAAAATTCAAAGATCGAAGGTTATATCAATTTTTGTATCAATATTTTTCATCGAAAAGAAGAAAAAAAAATTTTACTTTGAATATCTTATATATTTTTATATATTATACTTAGTGTTTTTCTATCACTATATATTATAATGATTAAAGAAAATTAAAATTCAAAGATCGAAGATCATATCAATTTTTGTATCAATATTTTTCATCGAAAAGAAGAAAAAAAAATTTTACTTTGAATATCTTATATATTTTTATATATTATACTTAGTGTTTTTCTATCACTATATATTATAATGATTAAAGAAAATTAAAATTCAAAGATCGAAGATCATATCAATTTTTGTATCAATATTTTTTATCGAAAAGAAGAAAAAAAAAATCTGATAGGAGGAAAAAAGAAATAGAAAAAAAAGAATCCAAGGAAACGTTTTTCCTTCCTTTTCCATCAAATTACCTTTTGGTAGCACGCCAATCGTATTCGTTCATCCGCCTCTCCTCGCTGCATACCGATTCAAGGAAGGATGCAGCAATGGAGTATCGAGAACCCCTCTCTCTTTCTCTCTCCTTCGTCCAATAGAGAAATTTATCGTCCACGTGTTGTTTGTTATGAAATGGTCCTACCGAATGCAAGAAAAAAAAAAAAAAAAAAGAGCAATAAAAGAGTGAACGCTTTGAAAACGCCGTGTACTACGCGCCTTCTCTATGGACGATGTTCCGTTATGAAATTCCTCTCTCTATTCCTCATACATTATGGTGCGTCTACACTTGTTACGTATCCTCATGATGCAACACACGGCGCGATCATTTGTAATTTCATCCACGAGGTCTTTGGAATATTTCAAAATTAATAAAACAATTCTTTTTTCTTATCGAAGAAAAGAGAAACAATAAGATATAAAGATTACGTAAAGATAGAGAGATAAAAAAAGAGAAGAAATTTCGAATAAGCAACATAAGCAGAAAGTTTTTTTTGAACGCTCGAAAAAGCGTCTCGAAGCGTTCCATCCGAGATAAATTCTTTGCGCCGTATCGCATCGCTGGGCGGCGATACTCGGCCGCAATATGACACGGGGATCTGTAACAAGTGCAGAATCACGTTTAGAGGCGCGAAAGTGGCGAGACGCGTGACCTGTCTTCTTCTTTCCCTCGTATCTGATATTCGTACGCATCGTGTGCAGTCGTCGGAGAACAAGTTTATTGTTTTAAGGCGTCTGTCACGCCTCGTTTTCCATATTTTTTCTTTTTTTTCGTTTCCTTCGCGTTTCTTTTTTTTTTTTTTCCCCCTCTCTTTCCTTTCGTCTCAGGTTGTCGACCGCCATTCGCCAAGATTCGCGAGTCGCCTGTATTGAAAGATCCTTACTCTCTCTCGGAGCGTTCAAAGAGCGAAAAAGAGACGGACAATGGAGAATAGAGGAGAGACCGTGGAGAGGAGAGGAGAGGGGGATCTCTTTCAGAGACTAGCCTGGCTCTATAAGCTTCTTTGAACCGAGCGAAGCCCAGCCTATCAAGACGGTCTTAAACAGCTCTGAAATTCATGACTCGGTGAACGGAGTTCACGCTGGCTAATCTTTCGTGTTTTATTTCGCGCTTGTTCAACGATGCTTTTTATTTTTATATAGATAATTGAATCGTAGATTTGTCAAAATTTTCGTTTAGCTCTCTAATTTTATAAAATTACTCCACACGAGTTGATCAGACGTAGCGAATCGTTTATATATAACATTTTATTATGAAATTTAACCGTTCAATGGAGTGGAAAAGAAATAATCCAAGATCAAGAAATATCTGTTATAATTATTATTAATTTTTACCAATTAATTAATTAATCTATTAACCGTGATATCGAGGAAAAAACAACAGAGAAAGAGAGAGAGAGAAAGGGAGAGAGATTGAAGATCCCGAAAGAAAATATAAAAAAATGAGGTGCTAACAACTTTTAGATAATATATGAACAAGCGAGTCACTGTAACACAGTGTAAAGTAACGCGATTTTGTACCTTGGCTGTTTTTCAAGGGCCAAGCACCACTCGCGCCAAGTACTTTGCTCTTTTTATTTGTAATGAATTACGGAGCACGTCTATTGTGAGGACGAAAGTGCACTTAACTTACGCTCATATATGCATTTATGAGAATTAATGCAGCTTCGCTATTAACCGTAAGAAGGTTAATTACATCTAAAATTTTCACACGATTCTTATAATTTAATGTTTTTACTTTATTTTTGTATATATATTTTTTTTAAGTATCGCTTTTTTCTACAAAAAAAAAAATTTAAAAGTAAATTGTAAATTCCTTTTTTTTATATTTTTTTTCTTTCACAAAAAAATACCTCAAAATCTACTTTTTTTAATTAAGTTTTGTACGGTTTATAGTTTCAATTGGAACGAGTTATCTTAACAGGTTAAATAGATCTTTTTGGACACGAGACTCGTTATCTGGCACGGTATAATAAACCGGTGAAACTGTTACACTTTTAATGTCCTTTCGTAGTCGGGTTCATGTAACCGAGAATTTCCTGCTGATAGAGACCTTGAGCGTACGCATTGCCAACGTACTTACTACTCCATTCACTGGTTATTTTCACTTTTCACGCATTACACTGTTGTTAGTCACAATAGTTGAACAGAACATGAAGATGAAAAAAACTTGGTATCGTGAAAAATATATATATATTTACATAGAATAGAAATTCGTAAGATACAAATATAAATATACTTGAGATGATAAATTAATAAAAATATTAAGTTAAATTGTTCGATTAATTATAAATTTTTTTTCAACAAATTCTCAATTTCAAACAATACAACGATATCGAAATAAAATTTAATATGTATATATAAATATACACGTTTAAATTATATATAAAATACATTGTTAAATGACGATTGGAGAGAAAGGATTACAGAATCCTTGGCGAGAAACTGGTTTTTCTTTTATGATTCGTAACGATACACGTGGAACGAAACGAAACTCGAATTGTTGAAACTATTTTCGTAAACTTGGCCACGCGAGTACAATTGATTGTGTAACGCTAGTCCACAGTTTGTGCTGTTATTACCGTTCAGCGCATACAGTACGACCACTTTTACCGCGATACCGTGTTTCCGCTACTCGCTTTTGACTTCGCAATATAATACCTGCCGTGAACGGAGCAATGAAGTGTGTACCAAGCGTGATTTCTCTCCTCTTTTCTTTTCTTTGGAGGAAACTTTAACGTTGCGTGCTTTCGTTGCTTATACTTTTTATTACAACAAGAATTGAAGAATTGAAGAAGAAGAATTGGTTAGGAGAGAGGTTTTTAAATTAACAATCTGATGAATTTTCATGTTTCTGAATCAAATCGCGTCTATTTTAAAAGATTCGAGAATTTTATTCTCCCTTCATCTTTGAAATGCATTTATATTCTTGATGGAACAGTTTCCGACAAATGCCAGAGAAACTTCTTCTTCGATCGACAATGCGGCGAATCTTGCAGCTGTCCTAAGATTCGAGTAACAATGGCGAAATATTCTATTACACAGATTCGAATTTCTTTTAAAAAATCCAGGTATAAGTTTGTGAACACCCTCTACAATAAAACCATTCAGTTAAATTCTCTGTGACAATTTACTCAGCTTCTATCCAAGAAATTTTGGAGCAGAGAGAATTTTTATATTTTGTAACAAGATATCTCAAACTTAACCATTAAGAGAGAAATCTTCCTTATCGTTTAAAATCTCATTAAAATTTTACTAAAATTTCGTAAAGCAATAGTTAATAGGTTAAGAAGCGTCTTCCCGGAACCCTTAATGATCACTTTTCCTTTTCTTATTGTTAGTTGCACACAGGTCAGACAAGTATTTCCTGTCTCGTCAAGCGGAGGAATTACAGTCTCGTGAAATCGTTCTCGCGAACGGACTCTCCGTAGTAGTACTTACGTACGATCGCCACGGCGTTCTTGGCCGAACAATTTGTAGAATACGCGCTCGTGTGTACAGCCATACATACCATCGGTGAGTCCGAGAAACGAACGAGACACTAGAGAAAAAGTAGTGGAGGGGGTAGAGCCGTCGGCGGAGAAGGGAGTAGAGGAGGCCGAGACGAAGCAGTGAGCCAAGTTCACGAAGGTAAAATGTGGAAAGAGAGGTCGAGAAGAAGCGAGGGAAAGAAAAAGAATAAAAGGCGAGACACCCAGGACGGTCGTGGAAGGATCGTGGAGAAGGGATAGGGACTGACTGCTAGAGAAACTGCTATCGCGACATCGATGGTCTGTAGACTCTATACGCAGAGACATAACCTAACCTAACCTATCGCTCTGGAATCTCTTCTTGTGTCTCTCTTTCTCCGTGCATGCGTAATAATAAATAATTCTTTTTGTAGATGTATAATTTTAAGAACGTATTTGAACGCTTCTAAATCACATTTCAAATGATGTATGAAATATTTTTAACGATGCCACAAAACGTTTATGCTTTTTTAACGAACATAAATCTTTTTTACGAATGTATATACGTATATTATACATAATTTATCTATCTAATTTTTTAGATTCTAATGAATTTTATATTATATTTTTTATATTATTAAAATTTTTAACATTCTAGGAAAAGTTAATTGTCATTCTTTGTGCGTTTATATCGTTTTCGTCTGGATATTCATTGGCCAATCATTTATATTGAATATATGCATTCATTATGGAGAATTAAAACGTAGTTACTTGTTTAATTTGATAGCTACCTAGGAACATAAAATAATGTTTAAAGTTTCTTTGTAGAAAATATAGCCTAGCTTAGCCGAACTTAATTTAACGAGTCGATTACACGAAAACTCATCCTGGTTCTTCTTGCTTGTTAAGGACACTCAAGATGGACCGAGCATAGAGCGAGTTTGTGTGCCAAATTGGACTCGTTCACTGCCCCTTCTTTTTCCATTAACCGTACGAAATGAAATTAATCTAATGAATAAGGGAATTGCCTTGGATGGCATTTTATCGCGCATAAAAGAAGTGGCATCGAGAAAGAAACGCAATTTTCGCGCTGCTCGAAATGGAAATTGCTGTCCAATTTTTTTTCCTTTCGTACGTACTTGAGAAAATGATCTATGTTTGAAAATCGTTTCGATGATTCGAAACCTATCGTTTACTTCATAGAAAAACTTCAGCCATGAAATTTTCGTTAATCTTTATCTTTGAAACTGTAGTATTCGCGTAGTATTCTTTGTCATTATAACGTTGTGAGACGGGATTCGCTCAAGGCCACGAAATGGGATGGTTCGATTCAAAGCTCAATCTTCCGCCACTTAACTCTTCGTGCGTCCTTCGATTGTCGGTTGGAATTCACGCAGCGTGGCACGAACAGGGGGATAAATAATTGATCGTAGTAATTGCTATGTCGTGAGCCGAGATGCAAGAGGCACTTAAATGCCATTCGTAGCATAAAATAAGTAGACATATAAGTAGACATATTTGTAACGAAAAAGTAAATTTCCTTATTCACATTAATATTTTAAAAAATAATTATTTCACATATATATATTATATCTATATATAAATTGAAATTCTTGTGCAATGGACAAGATGTTTTATTTTTAAAAACTTTATCTCATTACTGATATAAATCTTTATTGATTGAGCAAATGTTTACAATTTAAACAAGTGTTAAGTTGAGTCAATCTCTCAGGGACGAATTTATTAAGACCAGAAAGAATTATTTTTTATTTTTCCAAGAAAAATCGTACATAATCATTTACCTCAATAATTAATCATTCATTAAATAAAAATATTAACATTTTTTTAAAAGAAATAATCTATTTCATCATTTTACAAGATAGAATTTATATTTATTTTATATATTTAATTTTCACTATCTTATCATAGAATCACGTTATTATTACTTAAAAATTTTTGACATTGTACATTATTTTCATTTTACAATTCTTCTCATTCGTCAAAATCGATTTGCATAAGATATCGCCTAGAAACGCTTTGTTTTTATTGATTCCAATTTTTATTTTTTCATTTTTACTCTGCATCGTATCCAACTCGGTAAAACGGCCGGTTAAGAACGCGAGAGCGATGAACTAATTCCGATTCAACAAAGTGCAGTAACCGTTATATAGATATTCCAGTTAATCGATCGACCTTATGCAACGCGGAACTTTGATTTCAGTGCCCTAATCTGGAATCGGTTATCAGATATTATCAGACGCGCGAACCTTGTTAATTGCTCAACAGAAGTGTCGATTATTACGTATAATAGGAATTTCAACGGTCGTTTATCGTTTATCGTAAAATTATATCATATTTATATACGATTCATTAAATGTAAGAAGAGACGAGAGTTCTAACGTTAGTTCCAAGTTCATTATTAATTTATAAATTTTAAAAAAAGAATTGAATTTTAATTTGTATAGCATTGTGTTATAAGTAGCTAGTTTTCCATTTCATCGTTGAACGTATTAAGATCTTCGTTACGATATTATTCCATTCCCACATAAATAATCGAAAGAAATTTCTCTTTCTTCATCGTGATATATCGTGAGAAATGGAAAAAATCAATTTCGTGATCAAAATCTTTTCCCAGATATTTCAAAGTTATATAAGAAATCCGATTCTTTTCGACTTTCGTTGTCGAGACTTAAGTTTTTGGAGCAACTTGTACCAAATCTTTTTATCGATTATCTCTTCTTATCGACAACGTGGTCAATGGTTAACCTTCTATGGGGAAAAATTTATTGATCAGTTGTACTATTTTTCTTTTTTTCGATAAAATTTTTTTATCTAAAAAGATAATAATTAAAAGAATTTCTCATTTCTCTATTTTCAATTTCATTTTTCATCACGATCTAATTATAGGTTTTAAAAGAAAAAACCGCACGAAGGAACTTTCTGAACCTTCGTTGAATCTTTTTTAAAGGGAAGAAAGGAAAAAACGAAGCGTAATTAAACGATCAGAAAAATCGACGGAAAAAATGGAGATGGAGAGGAGAAAGACATCTCGTGACTCGGCGTAAAAATTTTAGCGTGCACGATGTTTTCTCCCCTCCCCTGTAGGATTTCCCTTCAAAGGGCTTCCTATTCCAGAGCTAGACACGCGATGCCCACGAATTCGCGTCCTATTTGTATCGCGAGCCTCGTTTCAACATGATTGTTCAATGAACTTTAAACAACACTGGTTTTCCTCACGTGTTCGCGCGTGCATAATGAAATTCGCACGATTAACTCTGTTAGAATCGTATTCTTGAACATTGTTCTGGGACAGAAGATAATTTATTTAACTGTTACTTCGCTTTTTGTCACCGACACGACGCGATAATTATTCTTCTTCTCTTGCAAGAAAACAATGTAATTACTCATCTTTTTCGACGAGACGTGTTTATTTATTTAATTAGTATGAAAAAAATAATTGTTTTAATTTTCCAATTTTTGAAAATTTTCGAAACATTCGATTTGCAAAAAAAAAAAAAAAAAGAAATAATTCGAAAGGGAAGCGGAATCGAATTTCGAATCCGTAAAAATGCGCATCGATATATGGAATGGTAACAATCATATTTTTCTTCTTCTATTTACCTTCGTTTCTGACCCCATTTTATAGATTACTCGCATCAATAAGGGGAATATTACCATATCTTTCTTCTCCTATCCTCATTTCTGTCCCCATTCCGTTAGAATATATTTATATTCTTATCTTATAATTTCATTACATTCCATTTTTTTCTCTCTCTAGAGATAAATGCAATATAATTAGAACTAAAAAAAAAAATTATAAAGCTAATTTCATGGAGAATGGAGAAACGTATGTATTTTTTATTTCGCTTAATATCCGCTCTTTATTAGTATTACGTGACTTACGAAGTGGAAGTGCGGCAATACAAATACAAGGAAAATTACTACACGAATTAACATAATACTTAAAAACTTGAAAACTTTTTCCTCAAATTTTCATCGTACAAAAAAGAAAGTTAGATCCTATAAAATTATAGACGATAAAAAGGGGTGAAGATTCAATCGTGGGAATGCACCAACTTGTGAGAATGTTCACCGCTGAATGGTCGGTGATTTTCTTCCGTGCTAATTCAAGGTTTTGCTCCGGTGAACGAGTTACTCTTTCGACTCTTGAACGCGTGTATATTATACTTTACGCGCATTGCGCATTCTATGTGAAAACGTGTGATTTCTAGTTACACGCTACACACTGTTGACATGAAAATGACACCGCATAAAGTTACTAGAAAGTCAACATAGGGTCTTATCGATTTTCTAGTAATTTAATCTAACCAACCTTAAAGAATTAATATTATCTCGACTCGATACATTTTTTAATTAAAGTTTCAATTATAATTTTCGATATAAATCTTAATTTTTTAATTTTTTTCTCACTGTTAAATACTTCGTATTGATTGAATTTACCGTTTCGAAACGTCGCTCGTTACGAATGATACATTTCTATGATTAATATATTCGTACATTTTTACAGATGATGTATTTTTGTGATATATAATTTTGCTGTTATCTCGTATTAAATATATTTGTTTTAAAAAAGAACAAACATTATTCATTACGTCAGAAGAAATCTTTTACGTGCACGCGAGCAAACCTCGTAACGGGGTTATTCTTTGACGTCCAAGAACGAATGGATCGTAATTACCACGTTAAAAGCTTGGCTCGCGATTTTCGGTCGCGATAACACCCCAAAAAAATATCTCGGTTCATCGACATTGTTCTAATTACGGCCACCAGCTTTTTTAAACAGCATTTTTTTCTCTTTTACGAAAGTAATACCACGTAGCATTATTTCAATCTTGGAATAAGATAAACATTTTCACTCGTGCATCGCGTGAGCGTTTTGTTGTTCAAAGTGATTCTCGTAATTATTATATCGAGAAAGAGCGTGCCTGGTAAAGAAATTTGAGATAAAGCTTAACCTCTTTTCGAATATCTTTCTTTTAAAACTAAACTACATTTCTCCTTTTTGTCTACATCGTTTAAAACATCGTTTTCCAATTTTTATTTATCTCCCCCTTCCATTATATCTTAATTACGCAAAACAGTTACGTAAATTAAGATAAATAAATTAATTCGCCCGTTTTCCACTTTTCCATTCCGTTTTACTCTTTTCAAGCCGGATCTCAACGAAATCCTCTGTCGATTCAATTATCCGTACGTAACAGCAGGGAAGGAATAAAGGAAACCCGATTAAAATTTCCAAATTGAAAAATTACGTAATTTTTCTCTCGACGTAGACGAGCGTCAGCGTAAGCGCGTCTATCGGCCGGCTGAGGAAACTGGTTTCAGAATACGATTGGCATTGGACCTCCAAGTGTAATGCACTTGAACGCGATTGCATTGGCGGCGGAGGAGTGGGGAAGGGTGGTGGAAACTCTCGTTGGGTCTGTCTCGTGGCGGCCGTTTAGACACGTTACCGGGACGGAAACAGAGATATTTGGCCATCCGCCAGTTACGGCCGACCGAAATGAACGAGGTTCACGGTCGGGATCGGAATTCAGAAGCCTGGTGCTCCAAAGTCGGAATGGAATCGTGACCGCGGAAACGGCCGCGCGTCCACCCACTTTACCCATGGAAACGTTGTCGTGTCGCTCGTGGCGAACGTGCACACACACACGCGCGTATGAAACGTTATCTCGAGCTCTCGTGGTGACGAAGAGTGGAGACGGATTTTCATCGATCGATCGATTTTCCTCGACGCGTCCCCGGCTTTATGTTTCTCTGCATTATGCATAGGAGCGTGTAATAGGAGGTGGATCGCACAGTTGCTTGCGTGCGCACACCGTTTGTGGCGGATCCCGTTCACTTGGCCGAGCAGGGAGAGCAAGTGGCACGAGTCAGACCCTTCTGCTTATTTCATTCATTTACGGATTCTCCACGATCGTGATTTTTCAATCTCGAAATTGTTGAACTTTAAAATAGTTTCTCGTAGAATTTCCAATCTATATAGAAAAATATTTTAATATTTTATTTGGAATGCGTTCATCAAAAAAATCATTCCATTATTTAATCATTGTGTTAATTCTTTATCGATGCTTGTCCATGCGTTATGTGAATTTGTTCAAATAGAAAGATTCGATTTCAATGGCTGTTTGAATTACAGAAAACGTGAATTGTTAAATTAATCTTGTTAAATTACTGTTACATACAGGATGGAAAAATATTTTTATCCTTTATCGCTTCTAAAAATTCACATTTAAGACGTTTAAAGAGAACAAACATTTTTGCTGCTCGAGGACCAAGTTCCATTAATCTTGTTAAATTACTGTTACATACAGGATGGAAAAATATTTTTATCCTTTATCGCTTCTAAAAATTCACATTTAAGACGTTTAAAGAGAACAAACATTTTTGCTGCTCGAGGACCAAGTTCCATTTACAAACCATAGAAAGCAGAGCAACCGAGCCAACGTTTACTGCTTTCCAACCAAAGATCCGATCGCTGATCCATGAAATATCTTCTGAAAACGGTCAAACGATCTACCCCTATCACGCCACATAAGAATAACCCCCGTCGCATTGAAGGAAGAATAAATTCAGCGACTTCTCGGTATTGGCAGTCTGGCAGTCTGGTGGATGGCTGACTCAGCTTCGAACTAGACAAAGGGGTGACGAAAGAGGGGTTGGGAATTCTCCCCGTTTTTTTTTGTTTTTCTTTTCTTTTTTTCCTTTTTCGTTAAAGGGCCTCGCCTCGAAATAACCACCCGCCGCCGGTTTAGCAGGCGATGAAGTGCACTTGTAAACGAAGTGCAGCCAGGAAGCCAAGCGCATATGGTCGCAGGAGGAGAGGAACGGGCACGGATTCGACCGAGGTGCCACGTGTTCGAGGGTCGATGCACCGTTCGTTCGTTCCTGTTTCTTCGATGTCCCCACGATTCCCTTTGGGCCACTCTCCTCGCGCAGGGGAGGAGAGGAGGGAGACAGAGAGAGAGAGGAAAACAGGCGAGCATTGGGTTAGGTTAAGCACGCCCTCCGCTCTCTATTGAGCGTAAACAATGCGGTGAGAGTGGATCTGATTTAAATAACCCTGGCATAACGAACCTTGAATACGTACGTGGCGTTTCGGTGGGAACAATTGATTGCGAAAGGTGCATCAAAATCTTTGATAATCTTTCGTGAAAAATTTATGGAATGGAATAATAGAAATCGATTTGTTTATTAATTTGTTTTTATATCCATCGATTGGGAAAAGTGCATCGTTCTGGTGCACGCATTTGGAAATCTTTGATAACCTCTTGTGAAAAATCTATTTAAATCTGGAAATAGAAGTTTATAGTTCAACTTTGATCGATTTGTTTCTTGGTCGAATGTTTGTTGGTTTATCTTTGTATATTGTGTAAAAGATATTTAAATCTGGAAGTAGAGGTTTATAGTTCAACTTTGATCGATTTTTGGTCGAATGTTTTTTGGTTTATCTTCGTATATTGTGTAAAAGATATGTATAAATTATTATAAAACAATACGTCTCTATTCTTCGATTCGAATTCTTTGCTTCAATTGTTCGTCGAAAGAATAAAGCACCACTCGCATTAAGTGCCTTGCTCTTTTTACTTCTAATGAATTGCAAACAGGGTAGAGGCTACTTTCGTAGAGACGAAAAGTGTGCTTACCGTGTGTATTCACACCTGTGTACCCTTATAAGGAGCAGAATGACATTATTGTGCGCGGAGGCTGATGAAAAGAACATACATGCTTCTTCAACGTTATACACTGTGAATTGTGCAATACGTTATTATGATCGTGCATATTAAAAATTCTATTCTTTTCCTATTTTTAAACGCAGAAAGAAGCTTTAATTCGTTTATCATTTTGTTATCGTCATAACAGGAAAGATGATCTTGATTTATTTATCATCCTCGATACTTGAAAGTTTATTTAATGAAACAAGTTGTTAATTGATATATCATTTTTAACACCACAAATTTCCAATTTCTTCCTTTTTTTTCCACTTTCGTTTATTTATTCTAATCCTATCGATTTTCCATATGAATAGAAACGAGATTGAATTTCGATGATTAACGATCGATTTATTCATCATCCTCGATACTTGAAAGTTTATTCTATTTAATGAAACAAGTTGTTAATTGATATATCATTTTTAACACCACAAATTTCCAATTTTTTTTTTTCCCCTTTCGTTTATTTATTCTAATCCTATCGATTCTCCATCCGAATAGAAACGAGATTGAATTTCGATGATTAACGATCGATTTATTTATCATCCTCGATGCTTCAAAGTTTATTCTATTTAATGAAACAAGTTGTTAATTGATATATCATTTTTAACACCACAAATTTCCAATTTCTTCTTTTTTTTTCACTTTCGTTTATTTATTCTAATCCTATCGATTCTCCATATGAATAGAAACGAGATTGAATTTCGATGATTAACGATCGTTTTGGCGATAGAGCAATGGTTTCTCGTGTATACGCGTGTGGCGTATACGATATCGATTCAATACTGGGAGGAGAAAGAGAAAAAACGTACGTACGATAGTTGGACGATTGATCCCGGGATGCACAGAAAAATCGTCTGCTTTGCCAATTTTTCGTCGCGATTTTTCGCCAGTGCCGCATTCTACCGCACGTCTGCCTATCCAGTTTATCGAATCGTTTCGAACCTCGTCCGTTTGATCGTAAAGACGTCGCAAACATCGCGCCCCGCGTTCGTAAGAAATAAAAATAAAATAAAGCAAATAAGATTCGTAATCGATTTTTATCTTCTCCTTACCGTTTCTTCTTCCTCGTTGAACACCCGAGCTTTAATATTTATAAAAGTACTTTACTCAAAAATACTTGATTAATTCTTGTTTACTTTATAGGTTAGGTTTAAAGTTAAAAATTCTTCTTCAACTATGCGTATAAATAAAACACGCGAAAATCGTGTTAAAATTATCTATTATCTATTTAAAGGAAAGAAACATGTTGAATATTTTAAATTTTTCTCGAAAGAATGAAAGAGAATTTCCGTTTCGAAAAAAGCAAACGGCGCGAACGACTCGTCCGATTTGAATTCTCAGAACGAATTCTTCAACTGTACGGAAATAAAACACGCGAAAATCGTGTCAAAATTATCTCATTATCGGTTAAAGGAAAGAAACATGTTGAATATTTTAAATTTTTCTCGAAAGAATGAAAGAAAATTTCCGTTTCGAAAAAAATGGCGCGAACGGCTCATCCGATTTGAATTCTCAGAGCGAATTCTTCAACTGTACGGAAATAAAACACGCGAAAATCGTGTCAAAATTATCTCATTATCGGTTAAAGGAAAGAAACATGTTGAATATTTTAAATTTTTCTCGAAAGAATGAAAGAAAATTTCCGTTTCGAAAAAAATGGCGCGAACGGCTCGTCCGATTTGAATTCTCAGAGCGAATTCTTCAACTATACGGAAATAAAACACGCGAAAATCGTGTCAAAATTATCTATTATCGGTTAAAAGAAAGAAACATGTTGAATATGTTAAATTTTTCTCGAAAGAATGAAAGAGAATTTTCGTTTCGAAAAAAGCAAATGGCGCGAACGACTCGTTCGATTTGAATTCTCAGAGCGAATTCTTCAACTATACGGAAATAAAACACGCGAAAATCGTGTCAAAATTATCTCATTATCGGTTAAAGGAAAGAAACATGTTGAATATGTTAAATTTTTCTCGAAAGAATGAAAGAGAATTTCCGTTTCGAAAAAAGCAAACGGCGCGAACGGCTCGTCCGATTTGAATGGCAGAGCGAATTCCGCTTGGATTCGAGTTGGTTCACGCGAGATATCCTCCGCCGATAAGCCCTCCGCAAAATGTTGCGCATTGCGTCTTACAACACGCAGTGCCAGCTTTCGCCCAGCAGGGTGCACGCCGCTCGCTCTCTCCCTTTCTCTCTCTCTCTCTCTCTTCCTCTTCCTGCAGTTTGCAGGTGGTCAACCTCGTGCTTTCCTTCCTCGTATATATACCGCGTTTCTTTCCTCGCTTTCTTCCTTTCGATCGAAGCTTAACCAATGAGCAGAGGTCACGCTCTCGGAATTTCTGGCTGCCTTCGACGCTTGATTTCTCCTTTTTACTTTTTCGTCCCCCCCCCTTTTTGTTGCTTTTCGAGGGAGGGAATATAGTGGAGGGTGGGTGGAAGAAAGATCTTGTTTGTACAGATGTATGTATTTGAGATGTTTATAGTGGAAAATATGGCGAACAGATTGAGAGGCTCGTAGCAAAAGCGATCTTCGTCAGATTTCTTTTTTTTTTTTGATTTACCTATGCTCTGAATTATTGTTTGCTTTCTATAACAAATTATTATTATTATTATTGTCGAAATTGTTTATACTTTCGAACGATCTTTTGGAATTGGAAAGAAAAATTCAAATTTATGAAAATTTATTATAAATTCTTCTCCCTGTCCTTAAAATTTCTATATAATCTATATAGCTCTGAATTATTGTTTGCTTTCTATAACAAATTATTATTATTATTATTATCGAAACTGTTTATACTTTCGAACGATTTTTTGGAATTGGAAAGAAAAATTTAAATTTATGAAAAATCTATGAAATTCTTTTCCCTGTTCCCAAAATTTTTATATAACCTATGCTCTGAATTATTGTTTGCTTTCTATAACAAATTATTATTATTATCGAAATTATTTATACGATTCTTTCGAACAATCTTCAATTCAAATTTATGAAAATTTATTATAAATTCTTCTCCCTGTCCCTAAAATTTCTATATAATCTATATAGCTCTGAATTATTGTTTGCTTTCTATAACAAATTATTATTATTATTATTATCGAAATTGTTTATATGATTCTTTCGAACGATCTTTTGGAATTGGAAAGAAAAATTCAAATTTATGAAAAATCTATCAAATTCTTCTCCCTGTCCCTAAAATTATATAACCTATGCTCTGAATTATTGTTTGCTTTCTATAACAATATCGAAATTGTTTATATGATTCTTTCGAACAATTGGAAAGAAAAATTCAAATTTATGAAAAATCTATCAAATTCTTCTCCCTTCCCAAAATTTCTATATAACCTATGCTCTGAATTATTGTTTGCTTTCGATAACAAATTATTATTATTACTGAAATTGTTTATACGATTCTTTCGAACAATCTTCAATTCAAATTTATGAAAATTTAATATTATAAATTCTTTTCCTTGTCCCTAAAATTTCTATTTACATTAAACCGAACGATAACTATCATTTACAACGCTCACAAGTTGGAACTTCCGACCCCGTCATTTAAAAGGACTTAATGAAAACGTTTACACGTCCTGTCGGGTTTAAATCATCGGGGGAGGCGTAGTAGAGGGAAAGCGATCCATCGAGGTCGAGTTCACTTTCAGTGAAAAACACTTTCCAACCCTCGTGGAAAGTGTTTCTGGGGAGGAAGGAGATCTCTCTCTCTCTCTCTCCTCTCTCGAACAGATCCGGTATATCCTCGACTTATATACCGTTAGTAAAAACAGATTATCCATGGCCCTCGCGTATATCTCTCTCTCTCTGTCTTCCTCGTTCTTGCTCGTATCATTCTATCTCTTTCCATCCTTCGCTACGTTCGGTGTGACAGCTGCGGTGCTTAAAATAGGGGTTCGGTGGTTCGGCAACGTGCATCGTTGCTTTTGTACAGCCACGATAACGCGAGCATGTGCCAGGATAAATCGATGCAAACGATTGTCGTATTGAATAAACCTGATTTTTCCATTCGTAAGGGACCGTTGTTCAACAGCCTTTGGGAGCTATGACGACGATGAAGAACGTGTACGTACGATCGGGAAATCTGTTTTAATTCGCTTTGTTCCGATTGTTGTTGTCTGGAACACGAAATAAATGTGGATAATACGACGATGCAATGAAAATCGAAGGGTTGATGGAAAAGAGGAGTCTTGTAAATTTTTATTCTCCTTTTTAAAGAAGAGAAAAATGATTTGGTATTTTTAACTTCTTAATTTAACAGATTTTAGAAGAATTATTTATTTATTAATTGACAAAGTAGAGGATTGTATCTCAACAAACATGTAATATAATAATTTTAAGTAACGAAATATGTTGTACCATATGTTCTACAAGTTATTGGCACGCTATATTAAATTCATTACACGCAAAATTTGAGCCAAATTGGTGAACCAAAGGTCGTGCACGCCCCTTGATAATCGATACAGAGGACATTGACGATTCATGATATCGGAACTTAAACGATTTTTCCAAATTTTAATTCTAGAAAAGGGATTTTTAGCATTTCAAAGAAGTTGGAGATTATTTGTATTTCACTTATTGATCGAATTTCAGGCCGGTTACCAAACAAGTTGGCCGACAAAACACGTTGCTATATCATTAACTATGCACATCCGCCTCGCCGACAAAAGGGTAAACTCGGAGATCCTGTTTGAATTTTTTTTTAATTTGAATATACCTTCTGTAGCTTCCCTTCTATTGTTGAGTAAAATTTTATTTTACAGACTCGATCCTATTTTTTTAAATCAAAGCGTGTGTAAAAAAAGGAATATTATTTTGAAGAGGGAAGAGGAAAGTTTGGAAATACAGTTAGAAAAATCATGTCGCGGAAATACGTAATATTTTCCATGTTTCGAACTATTCCTTGGAATTCGAGCAGTTTTCAGGTCATTGTGAAATTTCTTGTTCCTTTTCCCCTTCCACTGTTTTATATCGTTGAATTCGCGAACTTTCCAAATTGTAAATTCAAAAGAGATTGCATAAAATGGCGAATACCGCGAATTCTCAGGAACATCATACTTGAAATATCCGATATTCATTTTTAAATTACGTATGTATGCTGTTCGATTTGAAATTATAAAACAGAATTATGAATATGATTATCATAATATTCAAATTTCTGTTATAAGAGAATAATTCGATAATAGAATTAAACTTTCTATAGTTACATACTCGTACAATTAATATTTCGAAAAGATAAGAAGATAGTCGTAACGTGATAAAATTATAATAATACGTGAAATAAATAATGGAATGGAAGCTTTTCATCGATCGATCACTTTCTACTAGATGGAAAGAAAATAAAGGAGACGAAATGTAAAAAACGAATGAAATAATATTTCAATGGAAAAGAATGTCTGATTCTGCTCGTCGTGTATACGAGACTTAAGAAACAGCGCGATGTAAGAGCACACAACACCCGTTATGCTCCACTTAATAAAGCTCTTCGAGTATCGTTCTTTGAGTTGCTATAAGCAGCGCATATGAAGCTGGTGTTTCTTATTTCAGCCTGACCGCATTAAAGTTCCGTCTTATTTCGGCGCGTCGAAGAAAATCGTCTCATTTTTCCGTGGCGGATGTCTCGTCTGAAGAAAAAAAAAAAAAAAAAAAAAAAAAAACGCTAGATCTATTTTATTATCGCTCTCCGTTTCTTTTTCATTATCACTCCTTTTGGACGACAACCTGTTATGCAATTCAAAATTTCGTAAATTTTGTAAATTTTTTTTTTTCGAATTTATTTTATTTGATTTAATATTTGATAAATCATTCTGAATTAAAAGTAAAAGATTTAATCCTTTCGATGAACGAGTAATAGTAGGGCTACATTTATGATACATTTTTTTTCTCAAAATCGAAATTTATTGTAAAAAAAAAATATGCTCTTGGATGCAAGAATAGGATTAATATCTCTGTCAGAAAAAAAAAAATAAATAAAGATAATAAAACGCGAGAAATTGTGTATTTTGCAAAATGAAAGTATATTTATCGTATACTATAATTCATCATCGTCATCGTTCAGTCTAACGCGACTGATTATACGATCGTGAAAATAAAAACTGTCAACCAAGCGCGACCGTCTAGCCTGATGTTTGGAAAATAACAGTCGATCATTTTTTCCCTCTCTTATGCATTTTATCTTTCAACAGGAACAAAATTGGTACTTCTTCGTTTAAGAAAATTATTATCGAAACGACAGTTGATTATTTTTTCGTGTCTTTTTATTTTTTTTTTTATTTATTCGTTATAATTATTCTTGTTGAATCTTACTCAAAATGGTCTTTTTTATTATTATATGTATCACGAAATGAAGTTTTAAATTATCTTCTAAAAAAGATTTATCGTCTGAAATACAATATTTATCAAATTTTTCTAATTGTAATTAATAACACATTTGACGATGAATGGTTCAAACGATTGACGATAGATGTCTGACTAACTTCTATTTTCTCGCAAGTAATTTTTCCTATCTCAACGTTTATATAAAGAAATTTCAAGTATACAAATATTTTACGGACAGGGACTTAAGAATCTGTGGAACGAAAGATAGCGTTGTAATTTCTGGAACTTGTAGAAAGTTTTTTTGGATCAAAATTAAGATACTAAGAATCAAAATAATTATGGAAAAAGAAAATACGAGCGAGCCGTTTGTACGGGTGAAAATGTTTGTTTTTCTTCCGTCGCTCGTTCGAGATTAAAAATTGTTATCCACTCTTCTGTCTAAACGTCTAGAAATTTGAGAACGTAACATCATCGTCGTAAAATATTCCTGACCGTTTATACAACCGAAGAGGAGAAACGACTTTTCTGAAAAAATAATCATTTCACGAGTTGCTTTAATTATGCTCCACTAATCTGTTAATATTCACTCAGTTTTTAATAAATCTTTCAATCACGTTTCAATAATTTGCAAAGTTAACATCGCACAGTATTTATTTATCTTCCTATAGACGCTAAATAAAAATTAACATATAGTTGTTAATGAAACGACAGACAATTGTCGAAACGTATTAAAAATTTCTCGATTATTTTTATTCTCCGCGGAAAACTATGAATTAAGAAACAATTTTTAAATATTCTCGATTGACTGCCATATTTCAAAAATACAATCCTACATGTTCTATGGAAAAAGTACGGTTCAAAATTTTAAAATTTTATATTTTTCTACATTGCTTAAACTAATTCATGAACTAATTCAAAGTTCATAATCGCAGGAACTCGTACGTACTTCATACCGGGGACGATTCATAAAGTTATAGGTTATGGCGCGTACGTGCATTATGCTCAAATTCCATGCTACAACGACTGAGTCATCAGGTTTAGGCGTGCGTAATTTACGGTGTACCAAAAGGATGAAGAGAAGAGGAAAGAATGCGAACAGCCGGATGCCGTAGACCCATAGTCACATGGTCGTAAGCCGACACGTGCACCCTCTTTTCTGACACGGTCCGATGATTTTTAAGATGGGGGCGCGGTGGACTTTCTCATCGGTTAACCGACGAATCCACCGCAACGTCCAACATCGTTTCCCTCGATCTTCCTCTTTGTTTCGTCTTCGCTAATTGTTCTTCCATGTACACTTTTTCGTTAATTGTCTCTTGAAAGTTTGTTTCGTTTCACGGAATTTTGTTAAATAGATGAAAAGGTTAGGATAAGAGAACATTACTTAAAATATCTTTAAAATGTTTTAATAATAGTAATAATTCTTTTTATATAACATAATGTAAAAAAAAAATTATAACTCATATATCAATCTAAATTTTCACAACAATTGTTAAGAAACGAGAATTGGAAAAGCTTTTATGTAATATTCAGAATTGATTCTTTCAAGAATCTTCTTTCTTTTTTACTTATTGTGAAAGTACTTTAGAAATCATTTCTTATACATTAAATTTTCTCGAAGACGTTTAAATTAATTTAAGTTAATAAGTCTTAAGTTATAAGATTTATTTAAGTTTATGAAAACCGTTTAAAAATATCTACTTAAAATTATATTGATTTATCTATTCATATTGTCAATACAATAATATAATATAAAATCAGACTTTTCACAAGTAATGGAAATAATTGAATTGCATATTGGAATCCGCTTTTTCCATCTTTTTGCAGAGACTCTCCAGGAACCACGATTCACCACTCAACCTTCCAGCAGCGGCAATATTCTTAGTGAAAATCGAACGAAATTTCTGCAGTGTCAAGCGAGGGGTAAGTAGGAAACGTAGCACGGATGTACTTGAGAAGATACGATCCGGAAGTGATGATTTCAAATTTATGAAGAATCTCTTCACCATAACTTTACCGCGATTATATATTATATTCCTTTCCAAAGATAAATGGATTAAAAAAAAAATTTCTCTTGAAATTTTATTCCAATCCCTGCATTAAATTTCAGAATTAATATAAAAATTTTTCATTTATATTGCAGTAAATTCATTGTATATCCTTTGATATGGTAAAACAATAGATTTAATCTTATAAGAAGATTTATTGTATCTATAAAAATATGTTGCCAAATTTTCCCGTGTTTTTTTTCCTTTTTTTTTTTTTCACGAAATATCAAATAACAGCCGGATGGGACGGTGACCATATGAAGCCTTATAGTTGCAGTCTGGTGCTGTAACATGATAATATGACCCTGTACTAATAGTATTAGGTCGTTATATTGCATATATTTCTCTCGGTCAAAAGAGAAATGCCCATAGTATCTGTGAATAAAATTAACACTTTGAACTGTCGTCATTTGTGACATTTAAACTTGGAATAATCGTAGTTTAAATATGTCGTGTAAATATAGAAATGGTGCGAATTTGCGATAATTTTGTTAAAAATTTACAAGTTTAAAATCCTCATAATATATGTGTAATAAATTTTATGTAAGATTCATCTCTCTAATTCGGTAAAAGAGAGATTTGGAATTTAGAATTTTAATAATTTACATTTCTGCCCTGTTTTTAGGAAATCCTCAACCGAAATACAAATGGTTCAAGGATGGTGTGCCTCTCAGCAACGAGCTTACTTCAGAGATTTATTATCGAATACAAAGTACACGTAGAGAAGACGCAGGGGTGTATCATTGCGTAGCCACAAACGATGTAGGATCTATTTTTAGTGAAAGAATTACATTTGCAGTAGCTTGTACGTATAAATTACATACAATGATATTACGAATTAATGAATATAAAATATTTCTTCGAATGAAAAATTCGAAATTTAGAATCGTTTTCCAAATATCAAGTTGAATCACATTGTTAGATTCGAATACTCTGATTATTATGGAACAATTATGTAGATATGTTTCATCGCAGTGAATGCATACAGTGCAACGAAATTAATATTATCTTATTCAGATATGGGGTTGTTCGAGGATCTCACAGAGAGAATAGTGAGCGTGAAATCAGGCAGCGCGGCTGTTTTAACACTGCCACCGATAGAAAGCCATCCTGCACCTGACGTTACATGGTTCACGTCCGATGGATCGTTGTTGTATGGCATAAAATATGCGTCTGTTCACCACACGTTACTTATCCTGAACGCGTCCGAGAGTGATCAAGGGCTGTACAGGTTCGTATCGAAGTAAATTCATAGTCAACTCAAGTTGTAAAGATAGATATAATATCTTTAAAATTAATTGGCTTAAATCAGATACTAAATAAATTGAGATTCATCACATATTTATGGGGAAAAAATAGTTAAAAATATATCTCATAATATCATGATATAAAGTAAACTTTTCTAGATAAATTGTTCTTTATAATATAATTATAGTCAGATGTGTTTGATTATTTTTCTTTAAATATATCTCATCATAATATCATAATACAAAATAAACTTTTCTAGATAAATTGTTCTTTATAATATAATTATAGTCAGATGTATTTAGTTATTTTTCTTTCTTTTTATTTATTTATTTTTTTATTAATATTGGTTTTGATTTTTCGATATCCATTTAAAATTTTAAAGGAAGGTTCTTTTTATACTTTGTTAATTTGTTGAATTAGGGCCAGAGCCATTAACACACAATTGGGAAAAGAGGAGAATAGCCCATTTTTCAAATTGCAAATCACGGGAGATGCCAACGCCGAAATAGCGCCAACTATCATAGTGAAACCGCAGGATACTCAAATTATTAAAGACCAAGATGTTACATATATACATTGCATCGCTAATGCCAGGTAATTTTTTGTTGAAAAAATTATATATGAAGCAAATGATTTTGATAAATGTATTTGATAAATATATAATATTATTTTACATCTAAATATTTTTAATTATATATATATATATTATTCACATTGTGTTCAATTTAAGAAAAAAAAGAAATCATATATTGGTGTCTTTATTAATTTAAATCTTTTAAAATTTATACATTATTTATACAATTATTTTTTAAAATGTAAATTATGAAACAACAATGAAGAAACAATAGAAATCTTAACATTTCTTCATATATAAAATCTAAAAAGTATAAAATAACTTTTGAAAAAAATAAATTTCTATTAAAATACAAAGTAAACAATATATATATATTAACTTGAAGCAATATATTTTAAAGATACACACATTTTAAAAAGTTTATAAAAGAAATAAAAAAAAAAAAGAAACAGAAAAAATATTTATATCAATTCTGAAAAAAATATCTTCACATATTTTCCTTTCTAAAATAAATAATACACTATTAAAGTTTAACAGATTACCTCAGAATCATTCTACACGTAGAAATTATTCTAAGAAACATGCTTGAAGTATTATTCGGATAATTTTAGATCTCTTCATGAGTTACGAACTTTGTGGACGAAAGATGGGATCCCCATTGAGAACTCGAGGATATCATATAGTTTTAACGATTCGTGGAATAGAACTTTGGCGTTGATATCAGCAAACATAACTTACACTGGTGTGTATTCGTGTCACGTGGATTTAAGAAGTGGCGAATATCCCACGATGAATGCGAGCGCGAAAGTTGTCGTATACGGTAATTATTAATTGTAAAAATTCTGAAATTTGTATATTTATTATTTTATAATTGAATATATATTATAAATTTTTAGAAAAACCAATGTTTATAACGGAATTGAAACGAGAAACTCTCAGCGATTATGGATCAACTGTAACGTTACCATGTGATGTTGTCGGAGTTCCTCCTCCTAAAATTACTTGGTTCAGAAATGCAGAATCTGTAGATCATCTCCTTGGATCCAGGTATGATTTAGGAATTTTTAATCAAATAATATTGATAATATTGATAGAATAAATTATCAACAATAATTCTAATAGATACTTTTTATATAAATTATTTTAATTAAACTCCATTGTTTATCATTTTAAATATTTCAATTACAGTCACTAAATTCTAAAAATATTTCTTTCCATCTCTCATTTTTTTATCTTCTATTGTTACACAAAAAAATATGTTTATTTACAGATATGCAATGGAAGAAGATGGGTCTTTGACAATTAAAAAATTAACCATGAGCGATTCAGGAATGTTCCAGTGCCTTGCTTCTAATGAAGCTGGTGAAGCATCTAGTTACACTTGGTTAAAAGCAAAAAGTTAGTACATAAATAGCGAAATTACATGTAATCATATAATATATTATAATTATTTTTCTTTTTTGTTTTGTTAGTCAAACGATGTTTGTTTATACTTATTATAAATGACGTGTTTTTTATGGGGCAGAAGGATTAGAAAGCAGACTGAAAAACAGAGTTATCCGCTGGGCAGCTGGCTACAATGTAGTCAGAGTTCGCCAATCTGATCGCCGTTTTAAGTTCTCTCAATATCCAGACAGTAAGATTCTAATAACAAGTGGCCATGAAATATCCACCTCCTTTTGAAATTATCCCGGGCACATGCTTGAAGAATGCATATCACATCACAATATTTGCTTTTATCAGCTGTTAGCCGTGTTTTCTTTTTTTCTAGTAGTTATAGTTTGCAAATACAGTTTGCAAAGCACGATAGTTTCTTTGTGTGTAAAACGCGTTATTTTTTGAAAAATTATAAAAAATATACAATATATTGAACGAACAACAAGTATAATATGTTTAGTCGTAATTAATATTAGAAAAACAAGAAAATTCCTCATTATTTAAAATGAAATCAATATGATTTTTTTTTTTGCTATCTATAATTTAGATAAATTATTTTAATTAATTTTAATCTTTGCACTTATTTCTGCCATAATGAAGAAATATCAAAATATGTCATAAATAACAAGTCTTAGATTAGAAAAGTATTTTTAAGACAAAGATTTTAAGAATTAGTTATATTTGTAGTTGTACTACAAAGTATAATTTTTTAATTTTTATGTAATTAAATAATTTAATTTTTAGTGAAAATAAATATTTCAGTAATAAAATATTATTATTAATTGAAGTTAGATATGGGTAAATTCAGTGTTTTCCATCATATATGAATTAATGATATTCCATATTAAATTATTTTCTATTTTTTAATTTATTGTTATTATTATTTATAAAGCATTTAATAATGAATGATATATTGAAAAACACTGAAACGGGAAAAGTTTATTTTTTATGGTCGATTGTTTATGTTTTTTTTTGTGCATGTAATTCTTAATATTTACAAACAATATATTAATGTATTTAAATTATTGTTTTCAGCATCTGGACCAGTCATGGAAAATGGTCCGCAAAATCAAACTATATTAGATGGAAAAGATGCAACTTTAACATGTAATGCAGTAGCAGCTCCAATACCTAACACTACATGGATTTACAATGGTAAATCATTAATTATTAAATTAATTAATAATAATTTATAATACAAATATATTATGTGAAAATCGATAAATTATTTTAATTCATTAATAGATACGATGCCCGTGGAAATCGCTGGAAGAGTACAAGTTTTAGATAATGGAGATCTTTTGATTGCTGCTGTAAAACCAAATGATGCCGGAAAATATACTTGTATTCGTGCGAACGAAGCTGGTTCTGTAAATGGTTCAGCATATCTTAGTGTTTTAGGTAAAATATACTTTATAAATATTAGAATAAAAAAAATATTTTACATATATATATATATATATTTCTTAGAAAAATTATTATACAGATATATATATATTAAACATTATTTTCCTTTTGGTATAAAAATTTAATCGATTTTAGTTCGAACACAAATTATTCAACCACCTGTTGATACGTCCGTTCTTCTCGGTTATACTGCAGAATTGCAGTGTAAAGTGTCCAATGATCCAAGTGTTTTATATGATATAGCATGGTTTCACAATACACAGTATGTATCATTATATTAATATAATTTAAAAAATTTTTTTTTAATTATAAATATAATTTTTTTAAAACTATACGATATCAAGATTGTGTTTCGATATTGTAATAATAGAAAGAAAAATAAAAAAAAAAGAAAAAACAATAAAAATTTTATATATGATATTATTGTTTTTCTTTTTTATCTAATTTGCTAATTTGATTAATAAAATTATTTCTTTTTTCTTTTAATTCTATTATATCTACATTAGATGTATTATCAATCATTTTATTACCAATCATTTTTTTTTTATTGTTTTTGTAGAGTAATAAATACACAAGCTAGTCAAAGAGTAAAGATGCGAAACGATGGTACATTGGAAATAGCAGCTGTACGTGCTTCTGACGTGGGTGAATACATGTGTTCTGTAGTTTCGCCAGGAGGAAATGAGACTCGATCCGCTCGTCTTAGTGTAATTGAATTACCATTTGCACCAATAAACGTAATGGCCAATCGAGTTGAGCGAATTTCTCCTCGCACTATAAATGTTAGTTGGGTTCCAGGATTTGACGGAAATAGTCCAACAAAAAAGTTTATTGTTCAAAGACGGGAAGTTTCTGATCTCGGACCCATACCTGATTCCGCATTAAATTGGATTATCGAATGTAATAATGTTTCAGCCCAAAGTCGTTGGGTAATATTGAACAATTTAAAAGCTGCTGCAGCGTATCAGTTTCGAGTGACTGCAGAAAATAGCGTTGGTGAAGGACCTCCATCAGATCCTAGTAATGTAGTAGTCCTTCCTCAAGAACCTCCAAGTGGACCACCGGTAGGATTCGTTGGTTCTGCTCGATCATCTTCAGAAATAATTACCCAATGGCAACTTCCATTAGAAGAATATCGAAATGGCCATATCTTAGGATACGTTTTAAGATATAGATTATATGGTTACAACGACAATCCTTGGACTATCCAAAATATTACTAATGAAGCACAAAAAAATTATCTTATTACTGATCTAATTACATGGAAAGATTATATTGTCCAGATAGCAGCTTATAATGACAAAGGAGTTGGAATATTTACGGAAGGATTAAAAATTAAAACTAAGGAAGGAATACCAGAAGCTCCACCGACTAATGTAAAGGCAAAAGCTATGAATTCAACAGCAATAAAAGTCTGGTGGAAGCCCCCGAATCCGCAAAAAATTAACGGAATAAATCAAGGCTATAAATTACAAGCTTGGATTGGGAATAATTTTACCGAAGCGAATGAATATAAATCGATGACTGTACCGCCCAGTTTATTTGATCCTCTTGCCGAACAAAGTGCTATTATGACTGGTTTAAAAAAATATACTTTATACAATATAACTGTATTATGCTTCACCGATCCAGGTGATGGTGAAAAAAGTTCTCCCGTTCAAATCCGTACACGCGAAGATGTACCTGAAGAAGTAGAAAATTTACAATTCGAGAATATAAGTGATCGTTCGCTTACCGTTAAGTGGAATCCTCCTCAAGAGATTAATGGAATACTTATATTCTATCAATTAAAATATATGATTAAAGATATGCCGGATTCTTTACGAATAGAAAACTTCACATCGCATGTTTTATCAGCTAAAATTGAACATTTACAAGCAATGACACATTATAGATTTGAAGTTGTTGCATGGACATCAATAGGACCTGGAAAACCAGCAGTAGCTGTCATTCAATCAGGTGTTGAACCTGTTCTTCCTGAACCTCCAACTAAATTGGCACTATCTAATATTGATGCATTTTCTGTCGTTCTTCAATTTACGCCAGGATTCGATGGTAATTCGTCTATAATAAAATGGACAGTACAAGCACAAACCACTCGAAATACGACATGGTACAATATATACGAAGTCTCAGATCCTGATGCTAGTACAATTACTGTAGGTAGCCTAATTCCATTTATGCAGTATAAATTGCGATTAATTGCTAACAATGTAGTTGGTGCTTCTCAACCTTCCGAACCAACGAAAGAATTTCAAACAATTCAAGCACCACCATCGCATCCTCCTCGAAATGTTACAGTTCGTGCAATGAGTGCTACAGAATTGCGTGTTAGATGGATTCCATTACAGCAAATTGAATGGTATGGAAATCCAAGGGGATATAATGTTACTTATACTGAAGTTCGGACAAAAAAATCGAAAAGCATAACTATAGAAGATCATACAGCAAATTCCTATATCTTAGAAAATATGGAAGAATATGCTCTTTATGAAGTTGTAATGCAAGCATTTAATGATGTTGGATCATCAATGGTAAGTCCAAAAGCTATTGAAAGAACTCGTGAATCAGTTCCTTCAATGGGACCTATTAACGTGGAAGCTAATTCAACATCTTCCACTACTATATTAGTTAAATGGGGCGATGTTCCAATAGAACATCAAAATGGACAAATAGAAGGATTTAAAGTTTATTATGGATCAAATGCTAGATCAGCATTCCAATATAAAAACATTCCTAGTAATACAACATTTACAACAACTTTAACAGAACTTCGAAAATTTGTTCAATATCATATACAAGTTTTAGCTTATACAAGACTTGGTGATGGTACTTTAAGTACTCCGCCAGTTAGAGTACAAACATTTGAAGATGCTCCTGGACCTCCTTCAAATGTGTCATTTCCTGATGTAAGCTTTACTACTGCTCGCATTATTTGGGATACTCCAGAAGATCCAAACGGAGAAATTCTTGCTTATAAAGTTATGTTTCATTTAAATAATAGTCAAGATCATCAATTTTCAAAAGAGTTTCCTGCATCAGATAGAACTTTTAGAGCAACTGGGCTAGAACCAGAAAAATATTATATGTTCTCAGTAACAGCACAAACAAGATTAGGTTGGGGAAAAACAGCATATGCTCTTGTTTTCACTACAAATAATAGAGAACGCCCACAAGCGCCATCAATGCCACAAATTAGTCGATCACAAATACAAAGTAGACAGATAACATTTACTTGGACACCAGGTCGTGATGGATTTGCTCCATTAAGATATTATACAGTACAACAATCAGAAAATTCAGGACCATTTCAAATTATTCCTGAAAGAGTAGAACCAACTTTAACTTCGTATACAGCAAATAATTTGAAACCTTTCACTTTTTATCAATTTCGAATACAAGCAACTAATGATATAGGTCCTTCAACTTGGAGTACAGAATCTGTTCAAGTTCAAACTCTACCAGCAGGTAAATCTTAATTTTTTATATGAAATTTATTTAATTAAAATATTATATTATATAAGATATTATAACATGAATTTGTAGCACCTTCTCGAGGAGTTATTGGATTGAAAGTTGTTCCAATAACAACATCTAGCATAGAAGTTCATTGGAATGCGATAGATGAAATATATTGGAGTGGAGATCACGAAACAGGTGGTTATCGCGTTATTTACCAACCAGTTTCTGACTTTCCAACAGCCCTTCAAGATACGCCTAAAGAAGAAGTTTTAGGAATAAAAGTAATAAATATATAAAAATATAAACTATAGAAATTGATTTTAAATGATTTGTATTAATTTTTTTTAATTCTATAGGCTACAAAGATTGTTCTAAGTGATTTAACAGAAGATAGATATTACGAAGTAATAGTTTTACCATTCAATTCTGAAGGAGAAGGTCCACCAAGTCCTCCAGTGACTGTATATGTAGGAGAAGCAGTTCCCACAGGAGAGCCACAGTATTTAAAAGCAGAACCAATTTCTTCTACAGAAGTACATTTACGTTGGAAACCACCTCAAGCCAATATGCAAAATGGAGATTTATTAGGATATAAAGTAAAATTTATTATTTTTTATTATATAGATTTTATTATATTAACAAAATTTTTTAATTAAAAGTTATTATTTATATTTATATATTTATATTATATATTTATTATATATTTCTTATTTTAGATTTTTTACTTAGTTACTGATTCTCCACAAGATTTAGAGAATAAACAAGAAGAAGAAATAGAAGTTGTACCAGCATCATATTTAACACATAGCTTAGTATTTTTAGATAAATATACAGAATATCGTATTCAAGTATTGGCTTTCAATCCTGCTGGTGATGGTCCTCGAACTCCATCTATTACTGTGAGAACTAAACAGGTATATTATTAAATTTGAAATCTAATAATAATTAAATAATTGAAAATCATAATTTAACTTATAGAAATATATTTAATTATTATATCATTAAATATGTCATCATCATAATATTATTTGCAGGATATACCTGGACCACCATACAATTTACAATTTTCAGAAATTACAATGACTAGTCTTCGTGTTTCTTGGGAAGCACCAAAACTACGAAATGGTGAAATAGTTGGCTATATTGTTACATATGAAACAGCAGAACAAAATGATCGTATGTTTTTAAATATATATGTCAATTATTTGAGAAATTTAATTATAAATAATTATTCATGTAGAATATAATATTTTAAATTATTGTAGGTTTTAGTAAACAAGTTAAACAAAAAGTAACGGAAACAAGTTTACTAATTCAACCTTTAGAAGAAGAAGAAACATATACTTTTATGGTTCGGGCGCAAACCATTGATTTTGGTCCACCTATATCCGGAAATGTCACGACAGGTCCACAAGAAGGTTCACCTATGGCACCTAGCAATCTTGCTGTTACAAAAACAGTATCTAGTGTTGAATTACAATGGACTAATGGAGCTTCCGGAAAAGGACCTATATTAGGATATTATGTTGAAACACGACGAAAAGGTAAATAAATAACATAAAATCTTTTAATATTTAAAATCCTTTAAAAAAAAATAATTTTTTATTACGGAATTAATTTAAAAAATATTAAGAAATATATACATATTTATATAAGATATGAAAGATAAAAATGAAAAATAAAATTTCTTTGATTATTTTGATTTTATAATATACATTGATTTTGTATATATATTTATAATATAAGATTCTAAATGATATTATTTGAATTACTAATATTGCCTTTTTTATAATCATATAGCAATGGAAGAGTGGCAGCATTGTAAGTGTCAATGCACGTAAATATATTGAGCGTCGATTATTGTTAGATAATCTCAACAATTAAATATAATTTTTGTTAGTTTTAAAATATAGCATCCTGTTTGTAATTAATCTGTGATTTGTTTAGTGATATTTGTACTGTTGATTGCATGATGATGTCATAGCATGACATTTTCCATGAATTCAATTAGAAATTCATCAAACATTTTAACTTTGAATGCTGCTATAATTATATTGTAATAAATAAATAGTTGAAATTTGACATATTAGATAATGATATACAATTTTAATCTTCCAGTTCTTACATTTAATATTTCATTAATGCCCTTTAAATATGTAATATAGATTACAATATAACTTCGCAAGTTTTCAATTATAATTAGTTTTTGAAATGTTAAAATGATCAAATATATTATTTTTTTCTTGTAATATATTATAGGAAAGTATACAATATAATATATAATTTCAAGAAAACATGCAGAAGTTTTTGATTATATTTATAATTTCAATATCACGTTGAAACTAAATAAATATTATTATTATATTTATAATTATAGATGACAGTCGTTGGCAGACAATAGTACGTAGTAGTAATGGACCATTGACAGAATTTTCTGTATCTTATCAAAATTTACTTCCATCCACATCATATTTATTCAGGATAATATCATATAATCGTTATGGAATTAGTTATCCTGCATATTCTACAGAAACAGTAAATATTATTGCTACATATATATATTTTTTATGAATATTTTTATGTGTTAAATATTATAATATATTTTTTTTAGATTTTAACTCCATCAAAGTTATATTTTGAATATGCATATTTACAACATAAACCATTTTATAGACAAACTTGGTTTATGGTTACTTTAGCTGCTGCATCAATTATAATCATTATAATGGTCATAGCAGTACTATGTGTAAAAAGTAAAAGCTATAAATATAAACGTAAGTCATAATAAATATATTCTAATGCAAAGCATATAGATTAATGATAATAAAATAATTGTCTTAGAAGAAGCACAAAAGACACTTGAAGAATCTATGGCTATGGATACAGATGATAGACAAGAATCTGATTTAGAGCTTTATAGATCAAGACAAGGAGGTGGTGGTACTATGAATATAGCAAATGCTTGCGGTACATTAGGTAAAAGAAACACTTTAGCAAGAAAATCTATGCATCCACCTCCTCCTACAATGTTAGGTAAATCACCACCTAGACCTTCACCAGCTTCAGTTGCTTATCACAGTGATGAAGAAAGTTTGAAAGGATACGATGAAAATCCTGATGATAGTAGTGTTACAGAAAAACCTTCTGAAATTAGTTCAACAGATTCTCAGGTAATTCTTTACTAAATAAATAAATATTTAAATAAATTAAAAATAATAATAGGATATATAGAAAATATAATTTTGTTTCATAGGGATCTGAAAGTGAAAATGAAAGTGTACAATCGGATCCACATTCTTTCGTAAATCATTATGCTAATGTTAATGATTCATTAAGACAATCTTGGAAGCGTCAAAAACCAGTTAGAAATTATTCATCGTATACTGATTCTGAACCAGAAGGTAGTGCTGTTGTCAGTTTAAATGGAGGACAAATTATTATGAACAATATGGCAAGGTCAAGAGCACCATTGCCTGGTTTCTCATCATTCGTATAATTCATACATAATGAAAAATTAAAGTCTTTTTAAGTAGATAGGGTGCCGAATTACAATCAATTACCTAATATTTATAATTGTTATACAGTAAAATTAAAATAAAATTATGCTGAGCAATAATTAATTTGAAAACATTTGGATAAAAAAACTATTTAAAAATTAAAAAATTACTATATAAAATGAGACTGGTTGTTAAAATTTTGATAATTTTTATAAAATAGGATAGTTAAAATTTTAATAGCTCAGCATCAAAATTAAAATACACAGAGTTAAAGACTTATGTTGAAACACAAACTTGAGTGTTTCACACATGCTACGTGTAGTAATTTTAATATGCTTCTGGCACCATCATATTGTGATATATTAAAATACATATTATTTATAATTTTAGATAAAGTCAGAATATATGTATAATGAATATTTTTTATTTTTATTAAGTGAAGTTAAAACAAATTATTGCATGGATCTCGAATAATATAATGCTTATGCATTTTTTTAATTATAAGAAAAGATAAGTTGTTTAAAACCATCTGTCAATATAACGTATTAATAATGTAATAGAATAATATTAGAACAACATCATAACAAAAACTGCCAGAAACAATTACTTAATAAATCCAGAAAACGAAATATTTTAATACTATATTATTAAAACATTTAAAACAACATCAATTATAAACTTTTTTTTATGTGAATAAATTCTTTTAATATTTCTAATTAACATTTATACTACAAATGAAAGTTGTACAATATCATCGATTTATATAAATATATAAAGTTAATTAAAACTATCATATCAGAAATAATCTTCATAGATTAAAAATAAATCTGATAACATTATTGTACTGATTAAATAGTAATCAAATAATTACTTATGTAAAATATGACTGCGTGCATTTTTATGTCTAAAAGACTCTTTTTAATAACATTATGTATAATGTATATAAAATTTATATAAATTATAGAATACTGATAAAAACTCTTGTATATTTAGTGCACAGTTTAAGTAACATTAGATCAAATTTTATGCTGAATAATTTTTGAGAATTTTTTTTTTTTAATAGATAACTTATCATTTATTTTTATTCTTTTTAAATTACAAAATCAAGAAAAATAAATATAGCTTTAATGCATTTACATTTGCATACAAAAAATATATGCAATCTATTTAATTCATCATAATATCATTAATTCATTTGTAGTATATAATATTACAGTATTGTGAACATTAGCATAGTATACAGACTTATTCAATTTAGAATTTTTTTTTACTATAATTATTCTATGTAATTATTATTTTAAAAACGGAAATTATTTTAAATTGATATTGATGCATGAAATTTTTTTTGTTTTTCTTAATTACTTATTTTGTAATAAAAAAAAAGACTATAGAAATAATATAAAATGTTAAAAAATATATAGACAAATTTTTAAAAATATCTTTGATATGTTAAATATTTTATTGTGTTAAAAATCTAGAAATTTATCAAAAATAAAAGAAAATGATATGAAATAAATGAAAATTATTGAACAATTAAGTAATGGCAGCTATAATTATATTATATTTAATAGAAAAATTACTAATTGTAATTAATTGATAAATTATATTAATTAAATTATTAATTATTGAATTTTTAATTTGATTTTAATTAAACAGTCATAATTGCAACCTAAAAATAATGTGTCATAAAGTAGATAGCAAGTTATTTAGTAAATATTTAATCTTAAATGCAATCATCTTTTTATTTTCTTTTATTTTTTATTATATTTTTTCTTTTTTTAAAAAACTTGCTTTCTAGTTTTGTTGTATATAGTATTATAGTATTAATTTTATTTTTTATGTATTAGTATCAATTATCAATTATTATCATCTTGTCATAAATATTTCTTGTCAGAAATAAAAATACAATTGTTTCTGAAACACTGCCAATTAGTTCAAAGATACAATTTTTCTTATCCACATGTGTATGTATTAATAACAAATTAATAACAAATTATTATATATATTAAATCACGTTTGAAATTATACATTACTTGTACAAAATATTTTAAGTACATGTTAATGTGTTTTAATAAAATTTATACAATTTTATTGACAATATTTCCTCAATTTTATTTAATAAATTTTAAAATATTTTTAAAATAATTGATATTGTGTTCATATAAATAAATAGTACTTATTTTATTAAGAGATTTTTATTTATATAAAAATTTTTTCACAAGCTTCAAACCATTTATTAAGTTTTGGTGGATATTTGTTTGGAAAAATTTGTTTAATTGTAGACCATGCAGCAATATCTGCTATATCAAGTTTTCTTTTATTTATATTTAACTTATCTGCTATTAGTGATAATATTTCTTGTTTTTTCTTTGATGATTCTTCAAAATATAAAGAATGACACAAATCTAATATTAAATCAGTAGTATTCAATTTTTCTATACAATCAGAGTTTTCATAATTGTGTGAATTTATTAATCTACTTATATATCTTAGAAAATTTGTTTCACCAGTTATACAATAACTATGTAGACCAGATACAAGTTGCAGATCTTCAACTGAAAATAAAATCTTTTATAAATATATATTTTTATTTTAATTATTAAATATATAAATTATTTTACCATCTTTCCAAATTAATGATAAATTAATAATATTATTTTTAGGAGAGTTTGTAGTTGATTGATAAACAAAAGATCCTTCTTTATTAATACTTGAATGAACATAAGTTTGTACTTTAATATCAGTGTCTTCCCATAAATTTTGTAATGCAGATATAAAATATGGTGGTCTTTTAGGATTTACATTAATAATAAGATTTACATTAACTGCTTTCTATAAAAACCAATATCAACAAATTATTTTTTTTTGCGTTTTTAACTTTGAAAATAAAAATTTTTATTTTATATTAATTTATTTCATATTACCTGATTTGTAACACTTTTATTGATTACTGCAACTTGATTTGTCTGTTTTAAAAATCCAGAAAGTGTTGAAACTTGTTTCTTAAGTTCTGCAAGTTGTGCTAATATTTTTTCTTGTCGTGCTTCTAATGCATTATATTCTGGTAGCGGACTCTGAAATAAAATATTACTCTAAGTATATATAAAATTTTATATAAAACATTAATAGTTATGAAAATATAAATCTTAATAAAAGCATTAAGTTAATTAGGTAATTTTAGAATAAAATTATAAATTATTTGATATTAATATATAAAATTTAGAATTTAAAAACATATATATTATAATTAATTATAATTAAAATGAAATTTTTCTATTTCTAAAATATTACTAAAGAAATAAATATCTTTATGTAAAATATTATTATATAAATACATTATAATTACTATTCGATCACAATCTAAACTTTATAATTTAATATAATAGTTATGAAAACATATTTTTTCATAAAATATATCATAAATATTATTTCAAGTTGAAAAATGTTAATAAAATTCAATATAAAATGGACATATTTATTAGTTTCATGTCAGAAGAAAATGTCCAAAAACACAGGGTTATGAATTATAGATTTGATAGTTCACCAGTAACATTGTTGATTAATACTAGTGAACAGCTATAAGATACATACATCTTTTTACTGGGTTAGGTTTTACATGTATTTGGTTATACAACTGTACTTTGTAGCTTTCAGTTTCAGTGCAGTTCTAATTTAGTAAGCTTGCCCTTCTATACTAATTATCGGCGTATTCCCGCTTATCCTTCGAACGAACTAAATTTTTCATATACCGTAGTCGCGTAGTGTCCTGTTAGATGAAAAATTGGAGGGGCAAGCATCGATCAAGCCTGTAGAACCATATTCCCGGTCGATCGTGATTAGTGCTTGTGGAAATTTTGGGAGGAGTCATGCACAACAAGCTCGAGACAGAAGAAACACTCGTAGCTACCATGCTTACTAAACGCGTGAGTAAACCGTTCATTTTAGTTAACTAGCAATGTTTTCTTTCACATCGGCAGGATAACAGAAATGATGAAAACCTTTAAAAAGCTGATAACCTGCTCAGTGATATCAGGCACGATCTTGTTCTCGGCTTCCGTATGGTCGTCTGTTGATTCTTCATGAATATTTCGCATTTCGTACATCATTTTTCTATGATGCAATATTCGTGGCAGGGAAACAATTGGTTTTAACGTATACATTGTCATTTCGTTACGCATTTTGTTCGTTATTCCGTGATTAATTTGTAAAAAACCATCGACTTATATTCACATTCGATCGTTACACTCTCGTTCGTTTTTCGTATTTCTCGATTTTAACTTGACGGCCATTTTTCTTTGATCCCCCCTATCGTACTTTCATGCTGGCGCTAATGTTTTCCAACTGCTAACATCCGTTTCAAAGATGGCGCCATAATTTTTGGTAAAATTACATCATACAAGAATTTTACGTTGTTGTTATTAGTACATTTTATATACTTCTTTACGTGTTAAATTTTGAAAAATTAATTTATTTTAATAGTAATTATTGTAATAATTAATTATAATTAAATTATTTTCTCATTTATATAGAAAATAATTTTGGAATATGTTATATAGTATAATGTGTAAAATAATTGAATAGTTTATTATTATTTATAAATTATTGATAAATTTCTAAATTTATTATTTCAATATTTAAACAAATGTTTAACAAACAAATAATTGATCATAATATTGTTGTGTTTGTTTGATTAACAATTTTCATTAATATTTTTCATTATTGAATGCAACAGGAAATTTAATTTAATACATAAAATTTTTGATGTAATGAAATATAAAATATATAAGAAAGAAGTGCTATTAATGAAATATATAATTAAATATGTATAAAAAAAATTGTCACAAGATCTATTAAAAATTAAAACTTAACAAAGTTTCAATTAAGATGTCGCGTTCATCGCTAATTTCTTTTAAATTAATTGATATTTATTATTAATTAAATTATATAATAAATATAGACAAAATTTTTTTCTTTCATATTGATAACATTAATTTTTAATTAGTATGATATTATAAGCTAAAAAAAAGAATATACCGACTAAACGACATATAAATTAGAATTATGGTGGTGTCCTCTGTCGCAGTTTCTTTATAACTAAGGATAGATCTCTTGCGGGTAACAGCGAACTCGTTCGATTACACATGTGAATTAATTACATAACTTGTTTGAGATAAAAAGTATAATTGATCAAAATAAAAATAACTGTAAAAAAAAAGGGAAGTAAATAAAGAAAAGAAAGCATGTTTATCGGAAGTGCGGTTAGAATCGCGTTCTTCCAACCGCGCATGTCGCCACCTATTGTTGATCTGACAGGCTCTTGTGTAGTTACGGTGAAAGCGATTGGATCTTCTGTACGTTTCGTGAGAAATTAAAAAGCGATCAATTTGTTTTTGCATTACATGAATTCCATTGAAATTCAGTCAAGAAGAATGTGTCGAGTTACAGATTGTTCTAAATAGGAAAAACGAAAATTTCATCAAAGATTTTGTCTACTTTTCGAGTAGATGCGTTCGAGGCCAGACATGGCGGCGATTCGATGAACCAATTGCAGCAGCGCTCTCTTAAAAGATCAGATATTGTAAATTCCCCTTACATTCGCATCAGTGAATGATTCTGTACTTATTTTGGTCGTTACTGATAGTAATACAAGTTCTTATCATTACGAAAAGGTGATTGTCGTTCGCCGACAGAAAAGTAGAAGCCACGCAAGATCGTACCGAAACGTTGATCATGAAAGAATTGTGTTTGGTCACGTGACCATAGCCGAAAAATGGCGCAAAGATCAGAGTACAAACATGGGTTCCATTTCATTGCTACGGTGTCATTTGTATTTGTTTACAAGCGCGCGTTTTCACAAACCACGTGTTAAGTAAGTGCCATTTCGTTGACAGTGCGTGACGGACAATGACGGGGAGAGGATCGAAGAGACGGGGTCGACCCCCGAAATCGGTGGTCATGGAAAGACCAAAAAAGTTTCAATATCATCTTATGAAGAAACCAAAATATTTGCAAAACAAGGGTTCGGAAACGCCAAATTCACAACCAAGTACACCGACACCTTCGAGACCATCATCGCCAGTCGAAAGCGAAGAAAGCAGACGAAGTACACGAATTCGAAAATCTCGAGGACCCAGAGACAGACATTCGCGCAAAGGTGGTCACTCGAGTTCAGGTGCATATCAACGCCGAGGTTACAATCCAAATGTTGATTATCATGATTCTGAATATCATTATGGGTCGGACTTTGGAGATGAATCTAGTGAAAAAAGTGAAGTTGAAGAGGATCTCTTGCAAAGCGATGTAGATTCATCTGAAAGTATAGAAGAACCTGATCCTTCCAGTGACAGTGATTTTTCCCTCTCCAGTTATAGCACTACTAGTGGCACACCCCGTAAAACACTTCTTAGTCAGCAAAGACCACCAAGTCCAGAACCATTATGGCTTCAAAATAAAGAATTGCCACCATTAAATCTACCTAAATCATCCGATGATTTATTAGTTCCCAGAGAACTTGTTATGCCATGTTTATCCATTTATGAAGTATTGAGACACTTTCGCACTTTAGTACGTCTTTCAGCCTTTAGATTTGAAGATTTTTGTGCTGCACTTATGTGTGAAGATCAAACCAATTTGTTGGCTGAAATACATATTATGCTTATTAAAGCACTTCTTAGAGAAGAAGATTCTCAACAAACACATTTTGGTCCTTTAGACCAAAAAGACTCTGTGAATGTTAGCTTATATTTTGTGGATTCTATGACTTGGTCAGAAGCTTTACGTTCTTATGTAGAAAGTGACAAATCATTTGATCAAAATATTTTACATATTTTATCAACATGTGAATATCCTTTTACTTCTGTAGAAGATAGAATCAAGGTGCTACAATTTTTGACAGATCAATTTTTAATTACAAATCCAGTAAGAGAAGACCTACTGCACGAAGGTATATTAAATGGTATTTCATGTTATGTTTTATTTTTTATAGTTATTTTTTTATATAATTTATATGTAATTTATAAATATATAATCAGCAGGAAAAATTTATATGTCCATGCTGAAGTTTTAGTTATATTGTTTTATATACATATATAAATGTTAAAATATTTTTCAATATAATTAGATATGTATTAAATTATATCTTTAATATGAATATTAAATAATTCTAAGTTTATTTTAATTTATTAAATTCTTCTTACTTTTTATTATTTTTTTCATTTAATTAATCATAAAAAAATATATAATTATGTAAAATATATATTGTTTTATAAAAATTATCAAATCATTATCATTATCAAAGAATAATATATATCATGAATATTGTCATTTTATAGGAAATATGCATTATGATGATCACTGTAGAGTATGTCATCGATTGGGAGATTTATTATGTTGTGAAACATGTCCAGCAGTTTTTCATTTAGAATGTGTTGAACCTCCATTAGTTGATGTTCCTACTGAAGACTGGCAATGTAGTACATGCAAAGCTCACAAAGTTACAGGAGTTGCTGATTGTATACCTGATGTTGAGAAAAATGGTTCTCTTTGTCGTCAAGAACATTTAGGATTTGATAGACATGGCAAAAAATATTGGTTTCTTGCAAGAAGAATTTTTGTGTAAATATCCTATAATAAAATAAAATTTTTTTATAATATTTATCATTAATTATTAATGATATATATAAAAGAATATTAATTGTTAATTGTTAAAATTATTTATTATAGTGAAAGTGAAGATGGTGAAGTTTGGTATTATAGTACAGCTTTACAATTAGAAGAGTTAATGCTTTGTTTAGATCGTAATGAAATGGAAGTTGCACTTTATCGAGAATTATCAGATTATAAAGATGAAATTGTAAGACAAATGGAACTTACAGAACAAATTACGAATCAATACAAGGGTAATAAAAAGTCATATCTAGAAATCGAAAACAGTAAGTTTAATTAAATAATTTTTTTTTTCATTTTTTTTATTTATGGTTTAAATTTGTAGTTTAAATATTTAATATTCTTACTTAATATTTCACGTTTTATAGGTCTTATACAAAAATTACAAAAAGAACGTCAAGAAAAACAAGAAAAAGAAGAAGAAGAAAAAAAAGAGAAACAAAGACAAGAAGCTGAAGAAATGGTACGCAGAATACATGAAGGTACAGATTCTCTTGAAGAACAATTATCAGCAGTCACTGAACAACAGGAAATAAAGACATCTGAAGATTCAAATACGAAAGAAAATACTCAAAAAATAATTCCAGAAAATGTAGAAATAGATAGTGTAGATACTAATTTAACAGATGGGGTAAATAAAGAAGTCAAAGCTTGTACATCATCATCATCATCTGAAGAAATTGATGAAGAGATACTTGAAGGGGACGAAAGTATCTCAAAAATTGGTAGAGATGGTAAGTTATAAAGCTATATATTTTAAAGAAATACAATAATTAATAAATCTGTTATTTTAGGGAAAAAACACACTATTGTAACTAGATCAAAAACAGGATCATTACAACCTAGGACATTTAATATGGATGATCTAAAAAAACGTAGTACTGGACAGCTCTCAAAAGAAGAGTTAGAAAAATTAGATAAAGGTTTAAAAGAAGAAGGAGATAGTACTAGATTAACAAGACAAAAAGCTCATCAAATAGCTTCTGGTACGCATTTATTTAAATTGGGAATGGATAACAACTTTAAATCATATGTGAATCAGTACAGTACTAATCCTATTGCTTTGAATAAGGCCCAACGAAACGAAGAACGTGACAAAAAGAGACATTTATCACATAAATTTTCACTTACACAGGCTTCTGAATTTAAATGGGTAGGAAGTTTGACAGGAACTCGTGCTCTTTTAGTAAGCACACTTCGTCAAACAATTCTTCAACTTGAAAGCAGCATTCAATCTTCATTTATGCATACTAATTGGCCTCTTTTACGTAAACCTTGGACTACAGCAGTAGGTGCTTGTGTTAATCCAAGAGATTTTGCTCGTGCACTTATTGTATTACAAGCATGTATTAAATCAGTAGTATTCGCTAGTGTATGGCATGATCAACTTGGTCATGTAAAATTACAAAGGGTAACGGCTCTCGAACGAGAAGAAAAGAAACGTCAAGATAAAAAAGATAAAAAAGAAAGAGAAGATGAGGAAGAACGTAATCGATTATTTAATTTTGTTAAATATACATTAGGCTTGAAGCATCAAGTTTGGAAACAAAAGGGAGAAGAATATCGAGTACATGGACAAGGTGGTTGGCTTTGGGTATCTGCCAGTCGCCGCTATAGATATTCTGATATGTCAAAATTAGGTCTTCGAATAGGTCCACAGAAAATTATGGTACAAATTAAAGATCAAGAAGGATTAAAAATTTTAGCTTTAGATCCTCCCACATATGACTTTTTGATAAAGGAATACTGTTCTTCTAAAAAAGAAGAGAATAATATGAACATAAAAATAAAAGAAGAAATTAAAGAAGAAGAAATATCAAAGGATACATTAACTGATGCATGTATAAAACAAGAATGTAAAGAAGAAGACATAAAAAAAGAATCAGTTGAAGATAAACAAAATAAAACAGAAATAGATATGAAAACTGAAGAAACAATAACAAAAACAGAATCACAATCAATTAAGCAAGAAACAAAAATGAATTTATCATGTATGTGGAATAAAAACATATTGTTATTTTTAATTATATAGTATATTAATTAATTTTTTTTTTAGTTTTAGCTGGTATGAAAATCAAGAAAGTTTATACACCTATAAAAGAATTTGAAGAAATTGATATTACTAAGGCATTAACAACTAATGGAAGACTTCATTATCCAAAAATTGCTAAAAAAACTAGAATTGATGATTTCCTGGCACGTAGAACACATTTAAAACTTTTAGAAGAAAGAAGATTACTACAGACTGTAAGTAAACATTAAAAATACTTTAAATATAAATAATATTAAAATATTTTTTATATTTAAAATATATAAAATATATATATATATATATATGTATATTATAAATTTTAGGAAAAATCAAAAGAATTATTAAATCAATCAACGAATCAAAAAGATGGAGATTCTGAAGTCGATATAGAAAATAATGAAGAAAGTGATACAGATGGAGGTGATAATTCTTTACAAAATATTCTTACTGGAAAGCAGCCTAAAACTATATCTACATCAGCTAGAGAAATGTTAAATGTAATAGGAAAAAGAATTCAACATGTTAAAGCTCAATATGCAAGCATAATGAGATTAAATAAAAATGGTAGTTGTTATTCACGATATTGTAATATGACAACACTTCCGGGAAAGATTACAACTACAACACAAAGTTTAACATCTACTTGTTATTCTCCTATATGTCTTCAAAAAGCAAGATTAAAACTTGATCTTATTGCATTGTTAAGAAAAGCTAATGCTTTAAATAATAATCAATCATTGAATTTATCAATTGGAGCAAATACAATGCAATTATCACAAGCAAATTCAAAAATAGAAGGAAGTGATGCTAAAGATGCAATTAGAAAAGATTTAGAATCTGCAGTAGCATCCGCAACTCATTGTACTGAAGAAACACCAGCTACAAATGTAGTAAAAGATATTTCACCTCCTATCAAAAAAATAAAAGTTGAATCTAACACGGTAAATTATAAAATTATTAATATTAATATATTTTAAGTATTTTTTATATTTGATAAATATATTTAATTTAGTTCATAAAAAGTTTAGTTCTTATAAAACATAAAATATAAAAAAGAGATTTATATTTTGTAGACTTCTACTAATGATACCAGTTCAGGATACATTGATGTAGTAACTACTACAAATAACATAGTTACTACAACAACTGTAACTACAACACAACAAACTATAAAAACAATCGATGGTATTGTACAAAGTATGCAGGAAAGTACAAGTTCTCAAAATTCAGTTACATTTTCATCTGAAGTTAAAACAAGGTAATATAAAATAATATATTTTAAAAATTTAATTTCTGTGAATATCATTTAGACAATATTTTATTTTTATGATGTTAATAGTGTAGGGCAAAAGACAATGATTGTTAATCGAAGAGGAAGAACAGTGCAAAGAAGTACAATGGCTAAAGAATTAAATGCTGATGGCACAGAAAGAATATACTCTACTACATCAACTGAAGGAAAAGTTTATTTGAAAAAAGTTGCAATTTCTTTGGCTGATAGAAAAAAGAAACGTACTCCAGTTAAATATCCCTTATGTTCAACATTTTGTACCAAAAATAAACATCGTAGTATATTGGTACTTCCACAACATGAATTGCGTAAATTAGCTAGAGTTGGTGGTCGAATACAAGTTTTAGGTTTTCATCAGATGGCTAAGGTATTTCTGAAATAAAATTTGCATTAACAACAAAAAAATATAAAGTAAATACCAATTAATTTTAATTGAATTTTTTTAAATAGGCAAATATGTCAGTATGGCCATATCCTTGTCCTAGACCATTATTTAAAACTTGTTGGTTATACAGAACAGTTGGTATAAAATCATTGGCTGCAGCAGCTCTTCAATTAAGAATATTATGGGCATGTCTTCGTTGGGATGATATGGCTGCAAAACCATTATCTACAGATGGCAAACATCAAATTACAACTGATACGGAAATTATGTCATTGGAAATTCTTAAACATCGTCATGTCGGTCAATTTTTAGACAAGACACAATACTTACGAAGAAAAGTTGTTATACCTTTAGAACTTCCAAAACAAGTCAGAGGTTTGTATTAATATGCAAATTTCGAAAAGAAATTAAAATATAATTACAATAAATTTATATTTCATAGAAGTTACATCTATAAGAAGTGGTTTAAGAAAAAGAAAACGGCCAGAATCACCACAAAGTACTGAACCGCAAGTTACGGAAGAATGGGTTGATGAAGATAAATTAGAATTATGGGAAATTAAACAATATGGTGATAGGTATGTTTTGTAAAAAAAAATCTAATTAATCTAATCTAATATCATATATTTA
The DNA here is from genome assembly GCF_003254395.2 of Apis mellifera. Classification (NCBI taxonomy): domain Eukaryota; kingdom Metazoa; phylum Arthropoda; class Insecta; order Hymenoptera; family Apidae; genus Apis; species Apis mellifera. The sequence continues at coordinate 10,231,049 of NC_037640.1, forward strand.
ATTTCAAAATAATTTCTTTCTTTTCTTATTTAAATGTTTAATTTCAACAAAATTCTATATAATTTAATTTTTTACAATTTATTGCTTAAATGCATTTTAAAGCAATCTTATATATGAAATTAGAATATTATTGATTATAATATTAATATATATATTATATATATATTAAATACCTGCTTTTACCTTAACATCATTCAAATTCTGACCTATCCTTATTTAACACCATTTGATACTAACCCTCCACTTGGTGTGTGTCCTATCCAGGTTAGAGAAGGCTAATGCCCAGATTATTACTAGGAGTCGATCGGGACAGCCACAATCAACAGTTGGTTCTAACCGAAATGCAGGATCAAATTCTGGTATAAATGATCAACTTGTTAGTGGTAAAGCAACACCTGAAGAAATTAAAGAGAAAATGGAACAACAATTACGTATGCAAAGAGCTGCTCATCAACAAAAAAGAGCATTAGAAACTTTAAAAAGTCCAGCTAGTTCTGGTTCACCTACACAAGTTGTAAAAGTTACAGCTAATTCTGCTCATGGTAAAAATTACATTTATTAATCTAATTTATTTCAAAATTATAATTAATAAATATAATTAATTATATATTATATAATCAATACATTTAATTAAATATATGACAAAAATATTTTTTTTATTATAGATGGTACAGTTAAATTAGTTTCCAAAGTTGCGATACCAGCAAATCCAAATAGTGGAACAAAATCACAGTTAACTTCTCTTTTGACGACACCTACGCAAAATAAACCTTTTATTAGTACAAAACGTATTTATATGGCAAAATGTAAATTCAAAATTAAATAATACAATAAATATTAAACTAAATATATTTAAATATATATATATATATATATATACGTATATATATTGTATTTTCTTTTAAATAGCATCTCTTGGAACAACAAAAGTTGTTTCCGGACCTACAAGTATTTTACCAAAAACACAACTGCAATCTGGAGGTCAACAATCTTTAATTAAAGTTTCTGGTCAAGCAGGTATATTTATAATAATTACATTTTGAATTAAAAAAAATTATTTTTAATAAATTTTTATTTATAAAATAGGACCTATACAACAAATTCAACAAAGAGTACAGATTATAAGAGGACCAGATGGAAAACTTCAAGTTCGAGGTTTGATGCCTGGTCAGCAATTAGTTCAAATGCCTGATGGAAAACTTCATGTGTTAAATAATAGTCAAGCGATTACTACTCTTGCACAAACTGGAACAACTACACAAGTAATATTATTTTTTAAATGTTGTAACAAAATATTTAAAATATATAAAACGAATTGATAATTAATTTAAGAATTTTTTTTAAGACAAAAACAGCTACAACAACAACTGCAGCTAAAGTTACTACAACAGCTAATTGTACTACTAAAACTAGTCCATCTAAAACATCAACAAATATAACGCAACAAGTACAAGCTCAGCAATCACAAGCTCAATCACAAGCAATTCAGCGTTCGTCTGGAACTGCCTCAGGAACAGTAACTATTGCTACTACACCAGCACAACCTACAAAAAATGCTATTGTAGTAGCTAATACTGGACAAATTGTACAAAGTGCACAAGTATGTATAAATCCTTATTTTCATAAAATATTATCAAAGCACAGTGATAATATTAATAAGATAAGATTAATTAATTATGTAGGTAATATCAACTGGTGGTCAAGTTATTAGTGGAAATCAAATAGTAGTTACTAATGCTAATTTAGCTCAACAACTTGCAAGCGGTAAAGCTCAATTAACAACAATTGGTGGTCATCAAGTAGTTATTCGTAGTACTCCAACAGGCAATCAAATTGTTCATTTAAATTCGACAAATAGTGGTATTATTGTAAAAAATACTGTTACACCAACAAAACAAGGTATGTTAGAATTTTATATTTTAAAATATAAATAAATAAATATAAATAAAATATAAATATTTCGATAAATATAATTTCGAAAAAATTATAAATAAAATTGTTTAGTAAAATGAATTTTTAAATTCTCTAGTTCCTGTATTGCAATCTACTCAATCAACAGCAACAACAATAGGAGCACAATCAAATGATACAACAAACAATAGTATTAGTAATAATACATCGACAAATGTGACATCATCTACTATCACAACTGCAACAAATCAAACATCCAATACTCCAGCACCTGGAAGTGTAGAAGCATCTTTATTAGCTGGTCAACCACCTGGAACTGTTATTAAATGTGTTACTGCTCAAGTTATACAAACTACTCAAGGTCCTCGTATAGTATTACAAGGTTTACAAGGTGCTGATTTTACTCCTCAACAACTTATAATGGTACAACAACAAGTAAAACAACAATTGCTTAAAGGTTAGAGATTTTATATATATATATATATATAATATTATTATTATTATATTTATAACTACATATATCTATTTATATATTTATATTTTGCAGCCCAAGCTACAACAGGCAAACAAGGAGTATTAGGACCTACCAAAATTTATTTAGCTGTTCAACCTGCACCTAATAGTCAACAATCAATTCAGAGTTCTCAAAGTTCTACAACAGCAAATACTCCCGCTACACCAGCAACAAAACCACAAATTGCACAACAACCAGTTGTTTCTCCACCAGCAGCAACTGGTTTGTACAATTTGATATTTTTTTTCCAGTATATTTATTTTAATATTATTAATATTATTTTAATTTGAATAGAACCTCAAACGGGAAATGAAAGCATTCCAGAACTTCCATCAACAGCAACATCAAGTTCTCCTGAAAAACCGAAAGTAGTTGTTCAACAAGTTGCTCAACCTAATGTGACTACAGAAGAGGAATCGCAAAAAACAAATGTAGCTAATGGTCAGCAACCTTTGCAATCTTTAAAAGAAGGAAACGATTCTTCGGCTAATAAATTTATTTTAACACCTGATTATATACAACAAAGTTAGTTATTAATCAATATTATCTTTACTGTTTGATAACATTAGGATTAAAAATATTTGAATATTTTTATTTTATATATTTTCTAATGATTATTATATAAATTTTTAGCTATTAAGAATGCATTGAAACAAGAAAATCTTAATCCGGAAATAGAAGAAAAATTATTGCAATTGCAACGATATCAAGAGAAACAAATGAAAGGTGGTGTTGAAAATTCAGCAACTAATAATCAAACTCATACCACACCTACAATTACAACTCCGCGTATGCCATCTCGTAAAAGACCGGCACCCTCTAACATTCCAACAACAACCTCATCTACAAATGTACAATCAGCAACAAACGATAAAGATACTGATTGGACAGAAACACCCAGAAAAAAACCAACATTAAAACAAGAAAGTCGTGAAACTCCAAAGTAAGTTTTATAATAAGTTTATAAAAATTAATGTGTTAAAATAAAAATAGTTAAAACAAAAATAAATTTTTTAAAAATATTTATTTTTTATAGAGTACAAAAAATGGAAGCAATAGAGAATGAATCAACTCCACAAAAACGAGCAGCAAAGCCAAAAGACACTCAAGAGCAACGGAGAAAACAACAAGTCCATTCTCGAATGCAAGTCTTATTATTTAGACATAAAGAACTACTTAAAAAAGATATTTTAAAAAAAAGAGCATTACTTGAAAAAGAATTACAAATAGATATTCAGGTATACTATATTAAATATTTTTTAACAAGTCAAATGTTTTTTAACAAATTAAAATAATAATACATATTCATCTAAATTTATTTTTATTATTTTTTTATTGAAATTATAGAAAGATTTATCGGCGGAATTAGCTTCAAGAACAAAAGCAGAAAGACACAAACAGGATGAAGTAAAAGTAGGAAGTGCAAAACGTAAAGCAAACGCTCAAATGGCTCAACAAGTTAGTCCACCTAATAGAGGTGGAAGGCCAAAGAAATATAAGGCTCAAGGAAGTAACACTACACCACCAGGAGCTTCAACAGCACCTACTACGAACAGAATCAAAAAAGAAAAATTATATTGTTTATGTAGAACACCATATGATGAAACAAAGTAAGCATTGAAAAAAATTTTTTTTTTTAAATAATATATATTTAATGATTATCAAATATTTTGTCAAATTAGATTTTATGTGGGATGCGATCTCTGTAACAATTGGTTTCATGGAGATTGCGTTGGAATCACAGAAGAAATGTGTAAAACTCTTTCAGAGTTTGTTTGTACAGAATGTAGACATGCAAGAGATACACAAGAGCTATATTGTCTATGTAAACAGCCTTATGATGAATCTCAGTATGTAATGATTATTATTAATTTATATTGTTATATTGATTATTTTTTTTAACATTTTTTAAACAAAATTAACATTTTTATTTGTGTAGATTTTATATTTGCTGCGATAAATGTCAAGATTGGTTCCATGGTCGATGCGTGGGTATTTTACAGTCGGAAGCAGACAATATTGATGAATATGTTTGTCCGAATTGTCAACGAAATTCTTCTGTTAATTTTGCTAATATGAAAAATCTTAATGCAAAAGATCTTGATCTTCTTAAGAAATTAATTAAACAAATACAGGTAAGAAAATTACAAATAATAACAATTATGATATTTTTAAATTGATTATCAATATTAAAAATTTAAATAGGCGCACAAAAGTGCTTGGCCATTTATGGAACCAGTAGATCCAAATGAAGCACCAGACTACTATAAAGTTATAAAGGAACCGATGGGTAAATTAACACTATATATATTATATAATTAATTATATAGTTAATTAACAATTAATACTAATTTTTTTTTAATTTAAAATTTAATATTAAAAAAGATTTATATTATATTTCTATATTATTTTTATTAATTATGTTTACAGATTTACAAACGATAGAATTGAGGATAAATGATAGATCTTACAAGAAATTAAGTGAATTTATTGGCGACATGACAAAAATATTTGATAATTGTCGTTATTATAATCCGAAAGAATCACCTTTCTTTAAGTGTGCAGAATCCTTAGAAACTTATTTTGTTCACAAGATTAAAAGTTTAAGAGAAAAGTTTTCTGAAGGAAAGTAAGCAATCAAAAAAAGAAAAAAAAAAGAAAACTGTAACTATAAACGAGTGGAAGTGCTAAGCATCAATGGTTAATTTGTGCAACAACAGAAATGATCTGTGCCAGTAGAAAAGAGACATTCAAATTAGCCATAAGTATGTAAGAGTAGGACATATATAAGTTCACTATTTATTAGAATTGTGTGAACAATTGATTTGCCTTCATAAAAGCGAATATTATTTGAATAATGGCGTACAGAATTTTGAACCAAAACTTATAATAATTTAGCCTTAGAATACATACAGAGTCTAATAAATATTAAAAAAAATATTATGAAATTTTATATTTTCAAAAAAGTTTATTATAAGATTATAAATTATGTTCAAATTTGAAATAATATTATATATATTATTTATAATAATTACTTTCATTGTTTATTTATATATGATAATAAAATATTAATTTTTTAAACGTATATTGCTTATATAAATTTTTGTTAACAAAATATTTGATATGAAAATGTTAAAATGATATGAATTCAAATGCATGAAACCATAAAATTTAATAAATGTAATAAAAAAAATATATATATATATATTATATACACACATACATATATATATATATATTTATATATATATATATATATATATATATATATATATATATGTATGATGAATATATATATATAATGTGCAATAAATTTATTTATTATATTTTATATATGAAAAAAATGATAAAAATTTTTATAGAGAATAATCATAAGTTATGGTTCAAAATTCATATGTTCTACACAAATATTATTATTTATGTACATCTATTAAATATGTGTAATTATGCATGTTATGAGAATAATTATAAATATATCAAATCAGTGCCACTGAGCGTTTAGAATGATGAGTTTTTAGTAACCTAATGCAATGTATTTTGCGATCATAAATCATAAAGAAAGAGTTGGAAATCATTCAAAAGTTCATTATTATTTAATAAAGAAAAAGAAAATGGTCCAATCACTGTCATTATATTTTATCTAACAAAAAATCAATTTTTTCTCAATAGACATAAGATTTATTTAGTAAATGCATAATAAATTGTACAAATTTCTTTATTGTGCTCACAAGTAATTATTATATTATTTTATCACAAAATTTTCTATAAAATTGTTTACAAGTAATATATACAATGTTAGATGATAAGAAATAAGCGGATATGTCTGCTTTGTATATATCCAAGTAAAAGTGTCTATAAAAATAGATATATAGAATCTTGATTCTTATATATCGAAGATATAAAAAAAAATCATTTAAACGCAAAAACTGAATTTGATGAAAATATTGTTTATATTTTAGCTATTAAACAACTATTTGTGAAAAGTACTAAACTGTACTACTATTGTATATGTACAAGTATATTCAGTTTCTGTATTCTTACAGGATATGAAAAGGCAATATTATTTCATGGACATCTAAGGAACAAAAATAATATATATACATATATATATACGTATATACATACATACATACTCATATGAAAAGAAGCAAAGAAAAGCCTAGCTTCTAATTTTCACTAATAAATTACAAGAGTGAAAGTACATAGTAAATATTTAATTCATAAAGAAGAATCTGAGAATTTCTAGGAATATAAATTACACACAGATTTATTCTGTAAAGGTCTAAGAAATACTTCCTTAAGGAAATCTGTTCTCTGATGTTAAGAACTGTTTCGTGTATGTACATTAACATGTGTGTTTCACGAACTCAAGATGCGTCTTAACGATGGTCAATCATTTATTTAAGTGAAAAAAGCAGGTTGTACATTTTTGCCAGGATGATGCTTGTACAGTATTTTTAATTCAAAGTTCATAAAACCTGGCACTGATCTGTTTTTTACCTTCGACTTTCGATTATAGTTACAGAATACATATAATTACTTTGCCCAGATTTATACACCGCATTAGCTTTATCGTAAGCTCAAGTGGTCGTGTCATATGCGTCTCGTTTATCGAAGCTTTATTTTATCTCTATTGTAATGTATTTTACAAATGTCTTCAATATATATCGATATAATATCTATAATTATTAAAATGTTAAATTTTTATTTTTTTACGCTTAATTCTTTGCTGTATTCTGTGTTTAAACTGATAGCGTTCCTCGAAGTTGTGTGTCTCTAAGTTTATTTGATCTATATATCGCAAAGAGTTAAGCGAACATTTTAAAGAGAATTTTATTTTGAAAATTATGCCTCGATAGATTTACTCTTTGAGATTTAGTATATCTTTGAAATTCTTCTATTTTGCCTTTGGACATTATTTGGCTCGTAAGGATTTATGAATAAAGATTAATAATAAGTATTAATATATAAGTATTCACAGTAATAAATACGAGCGCTAATTGGAAATAATAACGTATTAGCTTTATTTTTTGAGGCAAATAGGAGAATTAAATTGTTTCTCAAAGAGTTAATCCTTATATTTTTTACGAGATGCATGTGAACTTACAAAGTCGTTGATACTCTTAAAATTTTTGATGCGTTAAGAAAACAAATTTAGCTAAACTCGTTCTGTCGAGTATTCTTTTCTTACATAGAAGCGACATTTGAAGATGTACTGAAATAAAAATTTTTCTGTAAAAAAGTGTAGAAATACTTTAAGGTATATATTAGATATTAGTTGTGTAAGTTTTGGCATGCTACTGAAGTGTAAAAACTGGGTGAAGAATTGCAGCCATGTACATTTTGCGCTGCTCTATTTCACTTTGCCCGCTTATTAATCATGTAACAAGGTGTTTATTTCTATTAAAAAAAGCAACAAAGTGTGATTACATAACTATATTCATCTATAAATCTAATATTACTAGTTTATAATAAATATATTTGTACTAATTTTAATCATAAACTTTGTTGTTTTTATTGCACTATAAATATAAGTTAGATGAAAGCATAGTATGTTAATTTACCTTTTTTAATTTGTAATTGCTTAAAAAATAATAAACTGCTGTATGACAGTGGCTTCATGAAACTTTAAAAAAGTATATTAATACCGTTTAGTGATTCATTTTTAATTTTATTTAAAAAAATAAGTTTTTGTATAGAGTAATATAAATAACTTTGACTTTTTTTAGTATTAATATTTTATTACCATTTAAAGTATAATATAAGCTTAAGTAGTACTTGAAGTTTAAGTAATACTATATAGAACCTATATTAATAGCTATTTACATTCTTCTGTCATAATTTGAAACAAAAGTAAAAATATGTCATTTATATGAATGCATTGCAAACTTTTTACTATTTTTAAACTTTCTCTAAAATTTTTATTTAATATGAGTTAAGAATACATGTATATACGTATAGTAGAATTTCATAAATTCTCTATAATTAGTAACAATATTTAATAAACATAAAAATTTCTTATAATATGTTGTGCAAAAGTATTGTATATTCTATTCGAAAGAGTCCAAAACCTCGTCGTAAGTACAAAGTAACTATGTTGAAAATTGATATTGCAGAAAAAAATCATATCATTTTAATATATTATATTTAATAAATAATATACATAGAATGTCATAATGTGCCAAAAGCACCATTACCTGGAGAACCAATGAAACCATATACACTTACTGAAATTCCTGGACCAAGGTCAGATGCTCTTCTCAATGAATTTTCTAAAATTCAGGTTTATATTATTGTGACAAGATATAAATTTTATTAGAAAATAGCACACATTAATATAATATAATTATAACATATTGCAGCAAATAGGCTCCATTCAATATTTTGCAGATTATCAAAGATCTGTTGGAAATTATTTAGCAGATATAGATGGAAATGTTTTTTTAGATATGTTTATGCAACTTTCTACTCTTCCTCTTGGATATAATCATAGATCAATCCTTGGTGCATTATCTTGTGCAGGAAATCAAGTAAATATAATTCCAAATTATTATATTGGAATTATTCATAAAATTAATTAAAAAATATCAATATAATAAATTTATAGCGAATAATGGCAAACAGACCTGCATTAGGTTTATTTCCTGGTTTAGAATGGCCATGTAAATTACAGGATACATTGCTTCAACCATGTGTAAGATATTTTAATTTATAAAATTTATAAAATATTTATTTTGTCAATAAAAATAAAATTAAAAATAATTAAAAATAGTAAATAAAAAGGAATTTGTTAAATATAATACTATTTATTAGGTAGCTCCAAAAGGATTACAATGTGTTTTTACAACTAATTGTGGTGATTGTTCAACTGAATATGCTATACAAATGGCATTTATAAAATATGCAGAAAGGCGTCGTCAAGGCAATAAGTTTACAAAGAAAGAAAAAGAAAATGCACCTTTTAATAAACCACCTGGTTGTCCTGAGTTGTCAATTCTTTCCTTTGAAGGTACCTTAATGTAGTGTTGTAATATATCAACACTATAAATTGATGAAATTTATAAAATTAGGAGGATATCATGGTAGAACATTTGGTGCACTGGCATTAACACATTTTAAATACATAATGAAAGTTGATATACCTTCTCTTCCATGGCCAATTGCACCTTTTCCACAATATTTGTATCCATTGGATCAGTATGAAAAAGAAAATAAAGAAGAGGATGCAAGATGCATAGAACAAGTAAATTTAATATTTATAAAGTTCAAATTAATTTCATTATCAAAAATTGATAAAATTTACATCAAAATATAAAAGGTAGAAAATTTAATAGAACAATTTGAAAAGAAAATGCCAGTTGCTGGTATCATAGTTGAAGCAATACAATGTGAAGGAGGAGATAGACATGCGTCTCCAGATTTTTTTCAGTGTTTACAAGATATTAGTAAAAAAGTAAAAACATTTAATATATTATTTATATTTTTATAAAATAAGATTATTGTAAATATATTGACAATTATAATATAAATATAAACTTCACAGAAATCTATTCCTTTAATATTGGATGAAATACAAACAGGAGGTGGTGCAACAGGAAGAATATGGGCACATGAATATTTTGAATTAAATATTCCTCCTGATATAGTTACCTTTAGTAACAAAATGCAAGCTAGTGGATTTTATCATTCTTATGAATATATGTAATATATTTATTAAAAATGATAGCATTTAAATAGATTAAAATCTTATTAAATTTATTATATATTTATTACTTATTTAGGCCTAGACTTCCATATAGAATTTTTAATTCATGGATGGGTGATCCAAGTAAAATTCTAATATTAGAGGCAGTATTACAATCTATTGAAACAGACGATTTATTAAGTCATGTTTGTCATGTCGGCAATTATTTACTTTGTGAATTAAACACGTTACAACACGAATTTCCGCATCTTATGAATTCTGTAAGAGGTAGAGGTTTTATTATTGCATTTGATATGCCATGCAATGATACAAAAAATAAATTTTTGCATCTGATACGTAGTAAAGGTAATATTAAACTTTTAATATATATATATATATATTTCAAAATTTATACATTCTATCTTCAAAAATAAATTTGCACATTAGGTATTCAAGTGGGTGAATGTGGAATAAAATCAATTCGGTTAAGACCATGCCTAATATTTGGAGAATATCATGCTGATATTTTTTTAGAAATTCTTCGCAATTGTTTGCAAGAACTTACAGATAGCTGATATATTTGTAATTTATATTTTACTTACTATGTATGATATATTTGTTAAATATATACTTCAATATAAAAATATATTTCATAATTTTATTACGCATGCCAATTAACTATTAAATAAATAATATAGTAACAACAATAATAATAATAATAATATTAATGTAATAATAATAAAATTTTAATTCATTGAGTTCAAATTCAAATATCGCGGTTGCAATTATATTAAGTCCGATCAAGGAATAAAAATATCATCTATATAAGTATAAAGAAGATCGATATCAGCATGGCGGTAAAGGAGCGGCTCCATTCAGCGTGATTGGAAATGAAGAATATTATGGCTCAGATTTTATATTACATAACAGGAAAGTGCATTTCTATCGAAGTGCATTTTTCGTGTCGCTTAATAGCATCTTGAACGAGTATAAGAATAAGATAAAAAACACAACGTTAAGTTTGTTTTTATAAGTGAGAAAAAAAAACTTAAAAAAAAAAGCTTAAAATTATAATTGACAATTGAAACTGAAGTTCTCAACCCCGGTATATTGAAGCGTAAACAATCACCATGGCAAAGTACGAAGATATTGCATAACACTAGCCTTATCTAATTATAGCAGCGTAGAAAGTGCATCTTTAATTCAATGATAATGCTTTGTTTACTATTTCACGCTGCAAACTATATTGCTATTACACCTGATTCATTGGTTAATCTTTCGGCGGCATGTCCCTTTTTAAATCTTTAATTTTTGTCAAAGAGAATGCTGATTTTAAGTTGGTGTGAGTTTATAAACTATTAATTAAAAAATTTATGTATTTATATTTTTTTATAATACTTATAATACTTTTATTTTCTTAATTAATGGATTTATAATTATTTTTCATAATTTGTTTAAAATAATATATTTTTTTTATTTTAAATTATTTTGTAGTTTTTGAAAAATTATTAATATGTATATATGTTTGTGTGTATTGTAAATAATTGTTTAATAATCTATTTATAATTTTATTGTTTTACTTTTAGCATATTATAGTATAAAAATAATGCAAATAAAACATATAAATATTTCTTTTATACTTGTTGAATGTAATGCACATAATATATAAAAAAATACATATAAATATATATTGTTTTTGTTTTAATTTTAAAACATGTTACATTTATATTATTTCATTATTAATAAATTATGATTATATTTTTTTTATTTATTGAAGATTAAATTTAAAAATTTTGCATACTAACAATGTATTATAACAAATAAATATAATAATGTATATAATTCTCATAAATATGAATAAATCATTATTCTCAGTAATTTTTATTTAATTTTTATTAAACTTATTGCTTCTTCAAATATCAATAATATTCTTTTATTATATGTAGTACATAATACTTTTAAAAGATGTATTCTAAACCTGTAATCTTATCTCTTTTATTTTATTATCGGTTATTGGTGTAGCTAATCAGTAATTTTCTGTTCATAATATTTACTTCATAGACCTATTCATGTATAGAATTAAAACAAGTTATAGACATTAATATTATATCTATGATTTTATAAAAATGAAAATTGATAGAATTGATAAACAATTATATAGAACAGTTTTATCAATTATTTCAGAAGGGTAAGCTATTTCATTTATAAAACAAAACCATTTTATTTATACTTAACATTTTATATTTATAATTTGTATTACATAATTATACTTATATAAATTAATATAATATATAAATGATAATAAATTGATTTCGATTTCTTTCTTTTTTTTTTAGAGAGATGATGATAGTATTTGTTTATGACACTATACGATGTTGTAAAGAAGATGACGATCCTGCAGAAGCAGTTATGTATTTTCATCCTGCATGGGTATCTCTTACCCAAAGATTAGCTTTAGCAGGTCAATTAATGGCTATTAATCAGTTTCTTTCAACTTCATTTTCCAGTCCAAAATCAATTACATTACAAGGAGGAAAGTTTGTATTAAAGAAGTTTGGTCAATATATACTTGTAAGTATATTATTATTACATTTTTTCTTGATATAATTATAATTAATAAATTAAATAAATCAAAATTATTTATAAAAATAATTTACAAAATAAAAAAATGATTTAAAATAAGTTTTAATAAGAAAGTTTTAATAAAGAATTTAATTACATGATGAATTACAATATATAATTATTATAATGTGAAAATTATTACATAATATATTATATATAATTTGACAATAATTATCTTTATTTAAATTCTTATAATTATCAATATATTTTTAATGAATGAAATATATTTTTTTTATTGCTTTAGTATTACTTATATTTATTATTTACAGGCAGTTGGAACTGATAGAAATATTCATGATTGGATTCTAGAAAGACGTGCAAACACATTAGAATCATTATTAAAATTCTTTCATTATGATTTAAATAAAATACTGGAATCATTTAATAATGACAGAAATAAATTTACAGAGAAACTTTATCAAATGTTTGAAACATATTTGCCAATACTTCAATACAGTGCCAATCTTTTTTCCAATATTCCTATTATTAAACTTCCTAAGGTAAATATATAAATAATATATAATATTAATTTTAAAATTTTGAATTATTATATTAAATATTTATTGTTGATATAAATATAATAAATAAATTGGTATTATATTTTTGTAGAGTGCTAGTAACATATTTTTAGAAGCAATTCAAGTTTTACAATATTTTCAAGAAATTAATGGTATTATAGGTGGTGCACTCTTTTATAATAACAAGTAAGTTAAATACTAATGAATTATATAAATAAATAAATATAATTATATAATAATAATCTTTTTAATAATTTATATATAATTATACATAAAATATAAATATTTTAGAGTAGTTGCAACTCAATTGAGTGCTGAATTGACCAAACAAATTGTTATAACTGATCCATATAGAATAAAGGTATATTAGATTTAATATTATTTAATTTTTATATAATATATAAAAAACTTTTTGAAATCAATTGTTTATTTTTTATTTTAAAATTTTTTTAGGCTCCCGCAGAAAGAATATCAACAGAATTTCATCTACCTGTTGGAGTACAGTTATTGCAAGTATATATAGAACAAAAACAATTTATAAAACTTACACAAGAAGCAAATAATGAACGATATTACAGTTCTTACTTAGATTCTGTCACTAAAAAAATATTACAAAGAAAGGTAATTTATTATTATATTTAAAAACATAAAGTATTTATTAATTATCTAATAATGAATAATAATGATTATATTTTTAGAACATGTCTAAGAACAGTAAAGAACTTCCTTTGTCTGGGATGAAACGAGATACTTCTCGTATTTTTACTGTACCTGAAGAAGGAGAATTAGATTCATCACAATACAATGATAACAATCACTATGTATCCTCTGTTCCATTAACAGCTTACAGTTCTCCAGTGAAACGTAAACAAGAAAGTAAAACAGACCGTCCTAAGTGTATAAATCCTTTAACTCCTAGCGTGTGCTCTACGCCCTTGAGAGATATTAATAGAGTATTACATGGTAATGCTGTATTAATATGTAACACAAACGAAGATACAAATAATGAAATAGAGGAAGAAAAAAAAGAAATAAAGATAAATGTAGATGATATTCCAGATGTCGTTAAGGAAGCACTTAGATGTAAACGTTTAAATAAATTAAAAACCGTTACTCCGAAAGAAAAAATTTTTAAACGGAGAGAATTTAATAAGAAAAGCTTAAGTATGCATGATTTAGAATCGTCTAATTTGTGCTCTACTCGAATATCAGTAAGAACATACGGATTAGGATTGCCACAATTAAAACAAAGTATATCTCCTGAAACTTCTCCTCAAAAAAAACCGTTATATAAAAAACAATTTCATACAATTACTGATCCATGTTATCCTGTATTTCGATGTGATGGATTACCAGCATCTCAATCTTTATATGAACAATACATATCTTCGCATTATGAAGAACTGAAGGATCGAAATAATACAATTAATCATAATGATTTTTTAACAAGTTTGACTAATAATTGTAACGTAAAAAATGTAATGAATAACTGTGATACTATAATCAATGATAATTTAGAAAAATCAAATAATTCCCGCGATATAAAATTAGATAATAAAATAAAACAAGAAACTTATCGTAGATCGATGAGTCTTCCTTTAAAACCACTTAATATCATTGATAATGATGATAGACGAAAATCAGCATCAGAGTGTGGTAATGTATATGATTTTCTTCAAAAAAAAAAACTGGATGGTCTACAATTAACTCCTCTTATGTCTAAACTTAGTTTACTTGCTGATGAAAGAACTAGTGGTTTTTGTAGTAGAGAAACAACTCCTAGCGAATTTCGCGATTTATCTGGCTTTTCAACAGCAACAAATCAAATGATTAAACAAAAATTGGAAGCAGTTAATAAAGAAACTGGCAGTGATGATGAAGATGAATTGGAAGAAGATTGGATAACTACTTCCAAGAATGATGTTTGTCTTGAAAAAACAGAATTATTTCTCTGTGGACATCATAACATGGTATTGGTATTGTTAATGGAAAATGGAACTGCTAATAATCCTGATCTTATACATTCTCTCGTAAATATATTTTATTTTCTTTAACATTTAATATATTAATTTTTAAATATATTAATTTTATGTAATACGTAATTTATATAATACATATTATGATAATATATATTACAGTGGCAAACTTGCGTGAATACTTTAGGGAAACTTGAAGTAAGATTGCAACAATGTTTAGAGCCTTTGCCATCAACTGAAAATAAAGAATTATATAGTATTTTAAGTATTGATCCTCATTGGGATACAGTAAACCGTTCTGGACTTTGGGGTGTTACTGAATTAGACATTGTTTCTTGTCTTCATGATAGATTTACACATGCTAGTAATCTTACAGATATCACTGTCAGGTAATTATTAAATATTTTAGTTTATTAAGTTCATTCATTTTAATATAATTTTGCACATGTCAGTTTCCTTTTAGATTATTTTCTTGTTTATTCAAAAATATTACTATTAACAAAAATTAAAAAGCAATGATAATATAATTTTAAAATATGGTTTATTTTTATTATATTAAATATCATATTTTATTATTACATAATACTTTATTTAAGTTCATTTATATAACATTATTTAACATTATATTAAACATTAATTTTTTTATGAAATATTAATATTTTGAAATATTTTATTAATTAACTAGAACGGAAGATACTGTTGTATATGGTAATCAATGTGGAAATGTAGAGGTATTTTATCAACAAACAATGGCTCCTAATACTTCTGGTGGACTTCCAACTCCTGCAGATTTAATGGGTATTGTGTCTCTTAAAGCAAAACGTAGACTAGAAAGAGACCATGGAATTGTATTACTATAAATCATAATTACATAGAGATTAGATATTTCCATCATAATCTCATTCAAGATTGAATTGTTTTATTTAATATATATGGCATGCCAAATTAATAATGATGTACAAAATAGTATACATATTTTATTTGCATATAATAATAGATACATTTTTCTAATATTTTTGATAATTAATATTATTAATATTATTAATATTATTAATTAATATTTATCTTGTTATATGTAATGCAAAGACAAATGAGAATGAAATCCTTTATTTAAGTAACATAATAATAATTAAATTTTTATTAATTATAATAATTTTCGAATAATCATATATAAATATTATATATACATTTTAATGTATATATATTTAGTATTATATTTATTTAATATTACTATTATAATTTATTTAATACGTCCACAATCTTATTATACAATTAATTCAAATTTTCATATCTCTTTTCAAGATGATTAAAAATGATTAAACATTTCATTAATTTAATCGAAGAATACTTTTATGATAAATAGAGTATTACATATTGATAGAAAAAAATATTACCAAATTTTCTACACATATTTTTCTAATAAATATCACATTGATTAATAATAATTTAAGAATTGGCTGTAATCAAAAGATTTTTATATCATTCATATATATATATATATATATATATATATATATATATATATATATATATGATATATAATAAAACATACATAATAAAACATTGCTATTTTCATGATTATAAATAATATATTTTAATATGAAATATCAAATATTTCATTAAAAGCATTTGTCCAATTCACTCATTCATATATTCAATAAATTTATCATTAATTTTATCATAAAAATAAATTTTTTTTATTTTGTTAAATAAAATTATTAAATTAAGAAATAAATTCATGCAATAAAATTATATATATAAAGTTTTATATCATAAATATAAATGTAGTAGAAATATACAATATATACTTTAAAAAATAAAAATTTTTATCATGTATGGTTTTAAAACTAGATAAAAATTCTTTAGAAATACAATACAATTTTAAAAGCATGTTTAGATAGCTTTTCTAAGTCTAAGCTTTTAATGTCTTAGATAGAACACAAAAAATTCTGATATTGTAATGTACTATATCCAAATTAAGTGATATTTAGTATTAAATATAATTTATTTATCTATTTAAAATGATGTTATTATAGATAAAGATTTTTATTACAATTAAGAATAAGTAATTAATTGTTGTTTACTTAACTTTTTAACGCTTCAGTGTTGTATAAATTTATATTGTATGTATTATAAACATATAATTAGTTCTTTGTATATAAATATAAAAAGCGTTTATTTATTTATACAATTTATAAATAATATAATTTTTAAATTTAGTATAAATAAATTAAACTAGCATTATTAAAAAATATATAATATACTAATATGTTAACAAAAATATTATAAATAATGAATGTAATTCTTTAATCATAAAAGAAATTACAAAAACTTAATAATGATTAATTATTAATATTTAATAATTATTTTTCATCAATATCTAATAATATTTACTAAATATGTAAAAATTAAATTCTTTTTATTATAATAACATCTTTATAAATATATTTTGTAATCTGTTTATGTAATCTATTTTTTAATTATAGTTGTAATTTATAAGTTAAATTAGAAGTTTATTTTAAAAAAAATTATGATTTTGAATGAAAATTTTATATATATATATATAATCACATATTCACATATTATTATTAATTCATACTTTATATTATTTATAATAATATACATTACATAAATTTTAATACATATCTCTTAAATGTAATTATAATAATTTTATCTAGTCATTATTATATATTTGAAAGCTATTAATATTCCAAATTATTTTTAATAATATATATATTAGTTTAAATTGATTTTAATATATAAAATTCTTCAATTTAAATCTAATTCAAACTAATTATATCCAATTATAATTAACTACATAATTATAATTATATATAGTGTTTACAAATAACATAGAATATTTATACAGTAAAACATGAATAACAAAATATTGTAATGTCATCAGAATATATCTTAATCAAATAAAAGTTATAATTATAATAAGTAATATTTTATTGATTTTTAAATTTCTATTAACAATAAACAATAAAATAATTGAAATATTTAAGTGCTTTTAAATTATATGCATATATTTTAATTTTTTAATATTTTAAAACAAAAATATTTATTTACAATTTTGAAAGATATAATAAAAAAAAATTAAAATATTAAATATCATTAATTATGATATTAATTAATTATTTTAAATAAAAGTAAATTTAAAATCATATAAGTTTGTTATAGATATTGATTATGTATCCTGAAATTATTCTATCATTTTTTTTCTATTAACCTAGGTAATAAATAAAAATGAATCGAGGCGAGCCTCCTAGTTCTGCCGGTTTGTTAACTTGTCTGTATCATGCATTTAACACGTTTTATCTGCTCATTTATATTAAACAGAATTTTTAAATTAAAATTTACATTGTTGACGCACAACTAGTCAAGTTTTATTATCATATAAAATGACGAGCCTCCGTGGAAAATTTTGATGGAAAAGATCGAAACATTCTAAATTTTTATTATTGAAAAATTTTTTTCTGAAAAACTATTTTTTGAATATTTAATATTACAATATTATTAATAAATATTTTATTGCTGTGTTTTACTGTATTAAATATATATGTTAATATACTTAATATGTACAAGAAAAAATTGAACTTAATTTTTTTAAACAAAACAATTAATGTACTAATAATTTATATTATTTTTTATTAAATATAATGATTTATATTTTATATAAATATAAAATCTTAATATATGAAATATAAAACAATAAAAAGAAAATAATATTTATTTATAATAGTGATTATTATAATACATTTAACTTATTAATTGTGAAATATATAAAAAATATTGAAATATATTATTTTTTAATTGTACTTTTTCAAAAATTTAAGAAATATTTTTTAAGAAAAATTTATAAAATATTAAATATTTATTTATTTCTTTAGAATCTTTATAATAAATTAATATATTAATTATAATAAATTAATATAAATGAAAATTAAAAACAAACAAAAATTTAAAAAAAAAATAAATTATATATATTTATTTTTAAAAAAATGTTATTGAAAGAAATGATTTTAAAAATTCCGGACTAGCCCATCATGGAAATCGAATAATCATAATAATCTTGAAAAACCTGTTCATTAACGATAATATTATACGATTGATTTATATTTCACAATTTCTAAAAGAATGCGAGATAAATAAGCCTCCGAGATCAACCAATCAACGATTAGAATATCGATCGCTGACTTTGACGCGCTTATATTTAAGCAAGACGCACTTGTGATTAAGAACTATTAAAAAAAATCAATAACTACCTCGTTCTAACTCTTTCGAAGTATTAAAAATGGTATGAATGTTATTTATTAATTTATTACAAAAGAATAAAATTTTATAAAAATAATCAATCGTTATATTATATTTAATTAATATTATTATTAATAGTATTATAATGATAAATTGATAATGTAAATTTTTATTATTTTTTTTTTTTTAGACTACATATACAGATAAAGGACCAAAGGTAACTATAACAAGAATATTTTAAATGAGAAAATATTGTATTATTATAATATATAATTCTTCATTTTCAGCCTTTAGGTGGAAAATTTATATCTTTCGATCATCTTAAATTCTGGGTTGGAAATGCAAAACAGGTAATTACAATTAAATACCACATATTATTAAACAAAATATTTTCATTGAATAATTCATTGAATTAATAAAATCATAGAATTTATAAAATAAATAATTGTTCAAAATTAATATTTTTTATTATAATATAAAATGCTTTCAAGATATTTTTAATTTTTTTATATATTCTTACACAAAAAGAAATAAATTATTAACATTTAAATATAGATATTAATCTAAAATCATAGATAAATTATAATATATATTATATATTTCGAACATATTTATTATTAATAACTTTATTTATTATTAATCATTTTAATTAATATTTTAAATATAATTATGATATTTAAAATGATATTATAAATTTATTTTAAATTCATTTGTTATTTAGGCAGCTAGCTATTATTGCAATAGATTGGGTTTTGAACCGTTAGGTTACCGTGGTTTAGAAACTGGTTCTAGGCGCGTGGCATCACATGTCATTAAACAAAATCAGGTAAACTTGCTAAACAAATGTTTATTGCAGTTTATTAACTTTCATAAAATAATATTTCATAAATTAATATAAATTATTATATAATATAATTTTTCATATAAAATAATTTTTTATTTTGAATAAAAACTCATTTGATTTAAAAGATTATTATGAGATATGAATTATTGTCTTTAGAAATATCAATTATACAAATTTTCTATTTTATTGAGATAAAAATAAATTTTTTAGATAATGTATATAATTATAAATAATATTTATAATTATTTTATATTATTAGAAAAAAATAAAAAATATTTTTCATTTATAGATTATTTTTATTTTTGAATCAGCCTATGAACCTGATAATGAAGAAATGGGAAGCTATCTTTCTCGACATGGAGATGGTGTTCGTGATATTGCTTTCAATGTTGAGAATATAGATATCATTGTAAAAGTAAGTTAAAATCATAAATTTTTTTGAATACGAAATGAAAAATCATAATTTTTTTTAGATCGCAAAAGAAAGAGGAGCCGTAATAGTAAAAGACATATGGGAAGAAAACGATAAATATGGTACTATAAAATTTGCTACTATAAAAACTGTAAGTAAATACATAATATTATGAAATAAAAATAATATTTCAATAAAATTATTCATTTTTTTATTAGTACGGAAACACATATCATACATTAATAGATCGATCGAAGTATAAAGGATTTTTTTTACCAGGATTTCAAAAATCATCAGAAGATCTATTTTCAAAGAATTTGTATGTAATTTAAATCCAATCACATTATTCTTTGATAATATTTTATAATATTTAATAACTATGAAATATATTAATAACATGAAATATTTAATAATTATTTTTCTGTTATTTAGACCAAAAGTAGGATTAAATTTTGTGGATCACGTTGTTGGTAACCAACCTGATAAACAAATGGAACTAGTAGCAAAATGGTATACCAACAAATTAAAAATTTAAGAAAACGATATAATCTATACGTATTGTATTTATTATATAAAATTTTTATTATACCATTATAGGTATGAACGATGTTTGCAATTTCATCGATTTTGGTCGGTAGACGATACTCAATTGCACACAGAATATTCAGCTCTGCGTTCTATCGTAATGACGAATTGGGAGGAAACTGTGAAAATGCCTATAAACGAACCTGCTCCTGGCAAAAAACGTTCGCAAATTCAAGAATACGTTGAATATTATGGAGGAGCAGGAGTGCAACATATTGCTCTTAATACAAACGATATAATTACAGCTGTAAATTATATTCTTAATAATAAATTTGTATAAGATTTTGTTTTAAAATAGAAAACTTTTGTTACTCTACAGATAGAAAACTTGCGAGCTCGAGGAATGGAATTCTTGGATGTTCCAGATACTTATTATGATATGTTAAGAAATCGTTTGAAAACTAATGGTATAAAAATTTTAGAAGATCTTAATATACTTCAGGTATAAATATTAAATATAAAATCATAAAATAAATTTAGTAAAGATTTGTTAATATTTATTTTCAATTATATTTTCAGAAATTAAAAATTTTAATTGATTATGATGAAAATGGTTATCTTTTACAAATATTTACTAAAAATATGCAAGATCGACCAACCCTTTTCATAGAAATTATTCAAAGACATAATCATAATGTAAGTATTAATATAATTATTAAAATTCAAATAATAATAAAAATTATAATTATTTTTGTTCCAGGGATTTGGAGCTGGAAATTTCCAAGCACTTTTTGAAGCTATTGAAATGGAACAAGCTAAACGTGGCAATTTATAAAAATATAATTTATATAATTGAAATAAAATATAATTATGTATATAAATTTCTTTCTAGAAATTTTAAATTTTAAATTCTTATTAAATTAAAATGTTTTTAAAATAGAAACTACCATTGTATTAATTTTATGTGTTGTATTTAATGGCCAATATTTGTTTTACAAAAATACACACAGTATGAGGAGATAAAATATGTAACAATACAATTTGAAGCTTAATAATTAACCATTAAAATCAAACATTATATCGTGCTGTATTAAATTGTAATATTATATTATAAACATATAATTAACAACAGGTGTCTTAAAAAAAGAGAAAAGCAAGAAAATTATTAAACTGTATTTATTTTTAATGCTCTCTTTTTGTTTCATGGCCAAGATATAAGCAAATGTTTTTCATATAAAAATTGCAATATCTAGAAAGAATGGAATAATATGTGATGACAAAGGATATTAAGGAAAAAGTAGCTCACTTATTTTAATCTGTGGAGTCCATAGCTCAGATACCTGTCTGCTATATTAACTGTGATAAACTTGCAGACATTTTTCTTCATACACTATCATGAATGCCAAGACGAAAGATGTCATGTTGACAGAAAAACGAATTCCCCAGTGGCTTCAACACAAAAATTTGTGAGAAGGCATGTGGTGGATCTTCATCTGCCTACAATAAATTAGAAATATATTATTTATAACATATGTTATAATAATATAAATATATTTAAAAATTATATACTTTTTTGTTATTTATATATTTTGCATAAATCTTAGTAAATATTAATATAAAAATCAAATTTATTGTATATAAAAACTTATTATATATTTAAACTTATTATATTGATATTATTAATATTATCATCATTAAAATAATTAATTAGATTAAATAATTACTAAAATAATTAATAACTTTATTATTAATCATGCAGAAAATGCATAATATTTCAAGAATAATAAAAATAAAAAAGATATATAATATAATTATAAACTTACCATACAATAAAATTTTATATAAAAAAAATTATTTTATATTTTTCCTTACAGTAATATAAATATTCTATTATATTTCTATAAATAATTTTAAAAATTAATTATTATAAAACTTCTACTATATTAAAAAGAATATATAATAACCATATTATATAATAAAAATATAAACTTAAATTTATTTTTATTTTTTTATATTCATATATTATTTATTATTATATAATATTATATAATTTTAAAATTATTTTTATAGATAAAACAAATTAATTATAATGATTAATGAATCTTAATATGAATTATTATTAAATAATAATTCATTAATTCATAATATTAAATAATAAGTCATTAAATTTTTACTAAATATAGAAAAAATAAATTTTATTCCTATCAGTTCAGCAATTTAAAGTTTTCTCTTTATTATTATCTTTACTAGATAATTTATTAAAGTATAATTAATTAAATAGTACATGCAAATATTGAATTAATAAAATTAAGAAATTTTATTAAATTTAAATATAATAATAATAAATATAATAATAAACTTTAAAATGCAGTAAATATTTCCATTATATTACAAAATTACTTTAAGTTTCCATGTTTGTCAAATTATTATATAATAATATTAGTAAGTGCAAAAATTATTTTTTTTAAATCTTAAATTACAGCAAACATAAAAGCAATATTGCAAATAATATATAATAAAATTAGAATTAATAATAAAAAAGCATATTGACAAACATTAAGCAGCTTTAGACACTAAGAATTAGTATCAAGCTTGCCTGTACCATGATACGAAGATCAATGGAATAGTAATACCTGACGCCTAAACCGTGTTATGCAGAGCAAGTCTGAAGATGTCATGCTGCACGTAAAAGCTGGTACCAATTGGCTTCAGGACAAATGTCTGGATGTATGCATGGGGCTGATCCTCATCAGTCTGCCCAATCATCAACAATCACTGACTGAATTTTCTTATTTCATCTTCTTTGCGGAGGTATATAGAGAGATTGTTGCTGGACATTAGTCATAGCTCAATCTCTATCTTCATATGGCAGCACAAAAAATGTAAGGCAGTACAGTACACATTTGTGTAACATGTCCAGCCAATAAAATACAATATGTGGACGAATAGAAATAAATGCAATCAAAGAATTTAAAAAGAAAATATCAGGCCAAATGTATTTTTATTTTTGAAAGCGTATTGTATTATATATTAAATAAGAATAGTAAAAAAAGTTAAATTACTGAACTAATTGGAATAAAATCTCTGCACATATTGAATTATAAAATTCTTTTATGTATAATATTTACTATTCACATATATAAATATTATACTACTCATGTCAAAATTTTTATATTTATATTATAATTATATTATAAAAAAAGCTATTTTCTTTACCTGCAACCTTCCTAAAACATTAATGAGTACGCCACCATCGAACATTGGTTGTGAATCAATAGCAGTTATTATCCGATTTATTTTTTGAAATGTTAAACTCTGAAAATTAAAAATTAATAATAAAATAATAATCAATATAATAAAAAATATTAAAAATACTACATTTATTTTTCTTATATTTCATATAATCTTTTTATAAACAATATAATTATTTTATATAATACATTTATATTTATTTAATATTTAATAGTACAATTATTTATATAAAATATATTGGAAAAAATAATATTTATAATATATTAATATAATAAAATTATATGTATATATATATATTTCTTCCATAAAATACTTACAGTTAGTTTTTCCATGATTTTAATAGCACCTTGTATTTGCAAACCCTCAAATGTCATGAAAGATGACTCGGTCTATGAATATAACAATCAAATAAATATAATATAAAAAATATAATTATAAATATTTACATTAATAAAAACTTACATTATACATATTTATTAAATTTGGTCTTTGAGCAGGATCGTCAAACATCGCATAATACTGTTGTACGAAACCCTTTCCGATAACTTCATATTGGGGGTTTAATGCCATTACGCTAACTTATTGTGTTCACAATTACTACACGATACTAACAATATCAGTCTTTCCAAGTGATTCAATCCGTTGACAAATTGTATTTAAAAAAAGTTCTACGATAAGAGTAAAATAATGCCTATTAACATCCCTCGTGCAAGATACAAGCGAGCAGGAAGCTACTTATGTCCACCAATCATTTCGATGTATCGAGAAAATCATCGGAATTATTCTCGAACTCTCGAAAAGTTTAGATATTTGGCAACGATTGTATATACTCGTTTTCGCACAAACAATGCCGTTTCTGATTCGTGATTGCTTTTGATTTGGAAATATGCAAATCTACTTCGTTGATTTTTTAAAAATTAATTAATTCATATTGTAAAAAATAAATAAAGATGTTTGTATTATTTTAGACAAAATTGATTCAAACAAAAATTTTTTATTAAAAAATAATTTTATTAAATGTCATTTAAATCGCGATTTAGGATTGGTTATCATTAAATATTACCGGATATAATAATACGACATCTGTAGGTTGAATTTTGAATATTGAACGGATAAGCAATTGAAAGTTAGGTTAACTTCCTTTTTTTCGGTGCGAAAAACCGTGAGGTGTGTAGTGTTTGTTATTGCAGAAACTAATCCAAAAACATCGGGAAATAGAAAAATAATTTATTTGTATATATAATGTTGATCTTAATATTGTTTATTCCGATATTTTTGGAATAGCAATAATTTTTCCAATTTTATAATTTTAATAATAAGTTCGTGTAAGAGAATATATTGATATATATTTTTAAAATTTTGTTTATATTAAATTAAAATTGAAATAATTATTTAAATTTTAAGAATATTAAAAAACTAAAATTTTAAGAATATTAATTTTGTGTAAATTTGTTTTCTTATTTTTTAGTATTTGTGACAAAGAAGAATTATGTGATATGTGTTTACAATTATGATTTAATTTATGTTAAAGAGATTTTGCAAAAGAAATTAATAATATAATATAAATTATTACATATAAGTTTCATAACAAAATTTATATTATTTATATTATAATTTTTAAATTAATTTTTTATTTTTTTATCATATCTAGATATATTTTCAAGATGGTGAAGATTATGAAAACAGGAAAAGTAGTATTGGTCCTTAGTGGCCGATATGCTGGAAGAAAAGCTATCATTATGCGTAATTATGATGATGGAACTACAGAAAAACAATATGGACATGCAATGGTAGCTGGAATTGACCGATATCCACGTAAAGTACACAAAAGAATGGGTAAAGCAAAGATTCACAAACGTTCTAAAATCAAACCATTTGTGAAAGTAAGTTTTATAAGTTATTATTGAAAATTTAAAAAATTAATAATGTAATTATTTAGTATCTTTAAACTTTTCTTATTAATTGTTAATATAATTCTTTTTTTTTTTGGTTATATTAAATGTTTTTTGTTAAATTATATTTTGATATATTAATATATTTATTGTAAATATAGTTTAAATATGTACAATTGTAGGTATTAAATTATAATCATTTGATGCCAACAAGATACACTGTAGATTTACATTGGGATAAAGTAACACCTAAAGATCTTAAAGATCCAATGAAACGCAAGAAGATACGATTCCAAACTCGTGTTAAATTTGAAGAAAAGTATATATTTATAATAATTTTTTAATATTCTATTTTATAAATTAATTTAATTTTATATTTTTAAATATAAAAATTGTTTTAAAAATTATTTTATAAATAATATATATATAATTATTTATTTTTAGGTACAAATCTGGTAAAAACAAATGGTTCTTCCAAAAATTACGGTTTTAATTAAATTTAAATAAATATAAAATTTACAAGTATTTTAAATGTAATAATTCCCATTTATTCTCCTACTCCAGAATGAAAAAACAAGTTATCTTTTTACATATACTTGAAAAGAGCATGATTCTAATTTATTTTTAATTTATAATGTATACATTAATGAATTAGCCATCTTACTACGAGAATACAAAGATACTTAATTTATATTATTTAAAATATTTTTAAAAAATAATTTAAAAAATTCTGATAAAAATATTTTAAGAATATAACATATGGTGTATATTAAATGAATAATTTAAAAATACATTTAGAAAATATATATTAGTAAATAACATAATTTAATAAATATATGATAAAAAAATTGGAACATCATAACGAAAATTTCATTCATATTTTTATAAATTATCACTTGTTAAGTTTTTTAATACGTTCATCTAATGATTCTATGTTATTTTTTATAATTTCTAAATTTGATGCAAAGCTTTCTTGAACTCCTTTTAAAAGAGATTTATTACTCTCCAAATCGGATGTTATTTGCGATTGTAATTCTTCTAAACGTGTTAAAGATTTGTTGAATGTAGCAGCTAAAAAAAAATATAAATAATATGAAAAAATAATATATATTTTTAAAACAAAAGATATATGTAAAGTTTTTCTCATATTTAGATACATACCTTGTTGGTGAATGGTATTTAAAGCCAACATTCGATTTACAGTTTGTGGTAAAATTTGTGACATAGTTTCCGTCTGTTTCATGATATCATACATTTCTGAAATCTAGAAACAAAATTTGATTTTAATAAATTTTATTGGATTCTAATTTCAAAATTTTATATAAATTATTATTTAATAAATTATTATTTTTAAAAAAAACTTACTTTTTGTTCTTGTTCTGAATCTAATGTTAGTGTAGTTTTTTTCTGTGCAATATTATCCATTCTATGAATTAATGTAGCTAATCGACTTTCAATTATATCTAATTGATAAGTATCTAATAATGCAGCTTTTGCTCCTAATTCTTGAAGAGCTTCCATTACTCCTTGACTTTTGAGATTCTATAAAAAAATTTATTATTTATATAATATTAAATTAATTTATAATTTATTAATTTAACTTAATATTATATATAATTTATTATAATTATGTAAAAAATAATCACATTATATACCTGTGAAAATTTGGAAAGTTTATCACTAGTTGTTCCAATGATACTTTCTAAATTGCAAAGCCTTTGTTCAAGTAATGCAATTCTTGCTGCTTCTTGCATTCTTGCTTTTTCTGGAAGATACATCATCTGATACTTGAGTACACCAGGTTCTGTTTTATTAGTTTTATCATCTTTTATATTTTGCATTTTTGAATCAGTATCAGAAGTAAGAATACTAGTTTGCTTGAATGCTTCTATTTGTGATATCAATTGTCTAAAATATTTATTAATAAAAAAAAAATTTTCATTCTATATTTCATTATTACAACATAAACTTACTTCATTCTTGTGCCTTGTGGATCAGATAGAGTAGCAACAAGATCAGCTCCAAGACATTCTTCTAATTTTAAAGAATCTAATTGTTTTTCTAGAAGCTGTACTTGAGAGATCACACCAGCAACAGATTTTACTTCATCTTCTCCCATTTTTTCCTAAATAAAAGTAAAATTTTTCATAAATAAAAGTGAAATATATATATTTTTTATTAAATAAAATGATAAATTAAATAAATAAATTACAAATGAATAAAAACAAATAAATTAAATACTTTTAAATCATTCACTTCTTCATATAATTCTTTAATTTCACATTGTAAACGTTGATATTTTTGAATAAGGGTTTCTTTTTCTCCTTCTCCAGGTAATTCCCAATCTCCAAATCTAAAATATTAATTTATATCTTTCAATATATATAATTTATTTTTTATATTTATTTATCAAAAAAAATTTACTTATAGCCAGTTCTTGGTTTGAGTGATACTCGATCTGAAAAATCAACTCCTTTGCTGATAACATGTTTATTTTTAAATTTATTAAATGCTTCTGTGGCACTAATATGTAACTTTTCTATAGAATCTGTTTCATCCTAAAAATATAAATATTCATACTATTAAATAATGTAACATATAATAAATATATTATAATCTTCATATATACACAATACATATAATGTTATACCTCAGGATAAAGTTGAAATTGTTCTGATTCTGGTAAATCAGTAGTTTCATAAACATCAACTTGATCATATGCCTAATATACAATAAAAATATCAAAATATTATATACATTCAATACAATAAATTATAGAATATTGAATAAAATTCTTTTATACCAAATTCTTTATTTTATTTTGTATTAAATTATATATATATATATATATAATATGATAATAATAATATATGTAATTACATCAATATAATTTTGACATTATATGAAATACTTACAATCCCAGGTAAATCAGCATATTTAGGATCAGCCATTTTTCGCGATTAAATTAAAAAAAGTTACTAACGTTTAAATTATTTTATTTATCTAAAAAATTTAATCTTTTAATAATAATTTATAATAAAATAATATTAATATAAAGTATTAAGATTTCGTTCAAATATATCGTAAATTGTCACTGAACACTTTACATATATTTTACGTTCATACGATTTATACGATATCTTCTAGCAAGTGTCAGCACTATACGAAAAAGTGGTAATTTTAAATAATGATAAATAATGAAATATGTATTTTTTCTATTTCTTTTATCCTAAAAATAAATAAATATCATAATAATAATAAAATTAAAATAAATATGATATTAAATTTTTCTTTTCGATTTAATATTTATAAATTTAATCGTTATCATTATAATATTTAATGATAATATATTTTTAGAATATATTAACTAAAAATATCGTAAGAAAATAAAAATATAGAGTATATTGTAATTTTATTTTAATAATACATATTGCTTTTAATATTGTATATTAATTAAATTTATAAGGTTATTAAAATAAAATAATATAATTTCATATATAAATTTATTATATTTTATGTATCTGATTATATTTTATTTTGTTTAATTTTAAATTGTATTTAAAGTTATTTATTATAAAAATGTAGATAGTTTATTATATTTTATAATTTAATTAAAATTTCTCTATTTTATATGATGATCATTTGTTGAAAAAATATATAAAAAGTATAAATTTTAATTGTTATTTTGTAATTTACAATAAGATAATTAAAACTTATTCACTAAATAATATATATTTATTGTCATTTAGAAATGTAATAATTTAAATATTTTAAAATATTCTATTTTGTGAAATTGCATTTTTTATATGTTATCCAATTGTTTCTGAAAACTATAGATGTTATATTAATTTCTATGATTAATTTTAAATTCTTTCATATTTACTTTATATTTTTATATTAATATCTTATTGCTAATTTTTTTTTCAAATTATTATTTTTAAAATATTAATTTTAAAAAATTTATAAATTCTTTGAAAATGTTGCATATTAACATAAAAGCTAAGAAATATTAATTTAATTTAATTTAATTATGTTGACATTGTTAATATTTATATACATATATTTTTATTTTATCGTTTCATTATTATAAAAATATTTTCAAAAAAAATGTAATTTTATATAATTTCTTTAATAAAATATAATATATAATATATATATAATATAAAATATAATATAAAATAATATATATAGAAGTAAGTTTTTTCCTATATATAATATATGAAAAATGATTCGTGTAAAAATTGTAAATAATTTAAATAAATCATTTAAAATTTTATTATTGTTGAATAAATAAAAATGGAGTGTGTAGGAATAAATGAAAGTAATTAAAAATTACGTTACAATTCTTCATGTATAATATAAGATGAAGATCTTTCTGAGGGAAAACCCCAAAAAAATGTAGGATACCCTTTAATTTCTCTTTCTCTTGCAACAAAAGCTGAGAAGGAAGATATACAATTTCCTATAAAATAATTTGCTCTTCCAAGAATAGTTAAATCTAAGTGAGGTGATGCTGGTGAGTCTTGTTTAAAAACTGGAACCTATAATAAATGTTGAATGTTTATATTCAAAATGAAAATTTATTAACTGCTTTTAAATGTTTTTATATTAATTAATTATTAAATTAATTAATTTTATTAACTTAATATCTTACTTCCATTCGTGCTAAGGCTTTAGTAAGTTCTTCAATCATATAATTATTATCAGAAGCTACAAATACTGATTTGACATTATTACCATTACGAATAACTCGTTTTAGATGACGCACTATTAAATCAAATGATGGTAAACACATAGCAGAAGTTGCTTTACCACGTTCATTTCGATATCCAAGACATTGTGGAGCAGCAAAAAGATTTGGTGTGCTAGATATAAATTCACAAGCACGAATCTATATAGAATATATATTATTGCTTTTTAAAATTTATAATATATTGAAAATATATTTTGAATATTTATAAAATAAATACCCAATCAATTCCATTACGTAAATGAATTCCTACGAATGCTCCTTTTGGTAATTTTTGTTTTATAAATGTTTTTGCTTTATTCAACATATCTATATTCCATTCCACATATTTATGTAATCTCTTATTTTCTAATTGAACAGGAAAACTTGCAGGTGCACCTGTAAATGCTAATACTGGCCAATGTAAAGCAGGATATTGTTTTTTCCATTGTATAGCCATATCTGTATGATAAACATCATAATGAAGAGGACCATAAAATTCTGATTTAACAAAATCTATATTATATGTATCCCAAAATGGACCAAATGGATTTCCATCTTTAGCATTACATGAATCTCCTTTTCCACGTGCAGAATAACAAAAAGCTATGAAAAACAATATGTTAAATTTATTTTATTTTTAAGCTTAACATTTAGAACTTACATACTCTTTCCTTAGGCTGCCATATTCTTGGTGCAATATCTTGTATAAAATCTTCCATTAATAATGCTTTATGATAGTATTGAACTTGTGAAACATTAAAATATGTGTCAAATGGAACTTGTATCTGTAAATTATAAATATGGATAAAATTATATGAAATATTAAATATTTTATGAAATATTAAATATTATTTTTTACAAACAGATCTAGTTTCTCCAGTTCTGTATTCAACCCATGGTGGTAAAACTAAAGTACGATTTAGCGCTTTTGCAAATCCTAAAGCGCCTAAAAAATGATCTGCTTGATTTCCAAATCGTCCTACGAATTATAATTAAATCTATTTTAACGAATTATTATTTTTTTTTAATCATTTTATAATTATTTAAAATCTAAAAAAAATCAGTATCTTACCCATACAAGGACAATAAACAATATATCCATTTGTATCAATATCAAAATCTTCACAATATGTGCTATAAAATTTGGTTAATAATAAAATGAAAATAATACTGAACATTGCAATAGAATTTTTTTGATTTATTCTATTTAATTATAAATAGTTTGTTAATTAAAATGTTATAAGTTAAAAATATAATTTAATTAATTATTTTAGTTTTTATACATATCCACTATTACTATGGATACGTGCATTGATTACTGCAAACATAGAAGAGTTTACAAAATGTATGAAACAATAATAAAATAGAGACATTACATGTGTCCTAATTTTATCATAGGCGAAAACCTAATATTTAATAAAATCATAGATAAGATATAATATATATGTTTTTTTATGTTATTAGATTTTTTATAATTGGAATTAAATAAAATGATTTCTGTTTTTTTTCCATCATTTGTTTTTTTTGTCTGTTTTGTTCTTGGCGCGCATAAAAATATGTCAAAAATATTTTTATCATTTATTTTCTAAATTACATATATCTTAATTTTTAATGTGTAGAAATTATATAGAAATGTATATCCAAAAATATCATATAAACTGGAGATTTCTGAAGTAATTTTAAGCAACATTTTTTTTTTGCAAAAACTTTTACGACTTTATTAATGAATTATTAACAAAAAAATATTGGCCAATCACGAAGCATATAGTCTCTTTAAATGACAGTAGCATTAGTTACGTGTTATTGATAAATACGAACAATATACTTTGAAAAAAGTATGTTAAATATTATATTTATTTATTGTTTGTGATATAATTCGATATAATTTTTTATTGATAAAAGAATATTTGTTATATTAACAGCATGTAGTTACTATTACAACTTAATTAAACTATGCTTAATTAAACTATATCTATGATTGATCAGTTTTTTGCAATAATTCATTAATAAAACTATATAAGAAAAAGAAAATATTGCTTGAAATTATCTTTACAGTTTACAAATGTTCCAATATTTTTGAAATAGTTTAATATAAAATATAAAATCTGATTATTTAAATACTTTAAAATTAAATTTTCCAAATAAATAAATGATTAATAAAGGATATAATATTAAAATTAAAAATATGCATGTAATAGAAAATATACATTAATATTAATTTAAGTTATATATTAATTTAAAATTATATTCAATTAATCATAATGTTAAAATTAATTCAAACCAATTTCAAAAAATAATAAGTAGGGTAAAATTAAATAAAAACAGTTTATAATTATAATTACTTTATGTTTATAAAATATTTTTTAAATACTTTAATATATGCAAAGTTATATTATAAACCCATTAATACAGTACTAGCAGTAACAGGAATTTGTGAAGGTGCACTAGCTTGTCTCACACTCATTTCCCAAGTATCTAATAATTGAGATACAGAAAAACGTCGAGGAAGTTTTGTTATACGTGCATTTAGAGCTTTCTGAACTGCGCAAAGAAATGTTGTGGCATATTCGTGAGGTGCCATTACACAACGGGGTGGCGTCAATGGATAATCAGCAGGAACTGTTACTGAGACAGGTGGAACACATGGAAGATGACGATCATCCAACCAACATATCAATTGAATACATTTTGATCCAGTTTGTTGTGCTGGATCCAAACTGACCTATATATATATATATGTTTAAATAGATATTACGTTTTAAATTGCAAAGAAAAATTGATTATATGTACCTTAAATCGTTGATCTAATCGAGCTATCTCTCCTTGTAATACATCTGGTATTTCACTAGGAGATTCTTCTATTTTTTGTTTTTTTAGTGGTTGTGGTAAATTTCTAGTTGTAAAAATAAAATTTTATGAGATTATTTTGCAATATAATCAAATCAATCACAAATTATACATTAAATTAATATCACTTACTTTATTTCTGGACCAAATAAAGCTTCTAAACAGGGACCAAAAGTACGTTGTAATGTATGATTTACCACTGGACTCTGAAGATGTGTGCTTACTGCTTCTAAAAGTGGACTAAAGAAATGATGTTCTTTTAATGTTGTAACTGGAGGTCCAACACTAGCATCACTTCTTTTAAAATCTACTTTTTCAAGAACTACTTCACATTTCAATAATGTGTCTAAAGGCATTCGTTTACTAGGATTCGATAGAATTTCTAAAAGTTTCTTCATTTTGCTTAATTTATCAACATCTGTTAAATAAAGAAATTAAATAATGATTATCTACATAGAAATGAGATTAATATTAATAGTTAATATTAATAATATTAAATTAAAATTATTTACTTCCTTCATTTCCCATCTTAGCAATCATTCTTCGTAGAGGTTCTACATATTTACTTAATTGTTTAACTTTGTCTCTATAAGCTTGGTCTTCTTGTTGTGGGCTTGGGGTAGCCCCCACACCTCCAGGAGTATTCAAGGAACTGCTAGGAGATGGTGCCATGCCTAATTTAATATAAATTTTATATTTTTATTTTAGATAAAATTGATATAATAAATAATTTCTACAAAAACTAATCTAACATGTACATACCTACAGATCGTTGTGGTCCTGCCATCATAGCATGTTGTGGACTAGGTGAAGGAACTAATGCTGGTGATGCTACCATTTGATTACTATAAAATTTATTGTATAACTTTAATTTTTAAATTTGAACGTTTATTTAATATATTTAATATATTTAAAATATTTATATTTAAAAAAATATACCTTGATGGTGCACCTAAACCAGCAGGACTTGGAGCAGATGGTGATGGACTTTGACCTAAAAATTGAGTTGGTGTAACATTTCGAGGCCCAGGAAAACCAGCATTTATCATTTCACCTTGCTAAAAATAAAAATATATATAAAAATATTTATAATGAAGTTTATATATTATTTTATTATTTCTATACCTTTCTTTGCATGTGACTTAATTGTTGTTGCATTTGACCAGGACCTAATTGTCCTGGAGCAATCTGATTCATTTGTTGTGGCAAATTTGCTTGGATTCCACTTATAGATCCAGTAATTTGATTATTTATTTGATTAGATAGTTGACTTTGCATTTGAGTCTAAAATATATAATTAAAATATAATTAAAATATATAATTTCATTTATATTTTATACATATAAAAAAAAGGATTTACATTTTTTTTAATAAATACATACTTGCATATTCTGCTGCATTTGTCCTGAATTGATTTGTGTCATTTGATTAGGAACCATTTGATTCATTTGCTGAGACATATTTCCTTGAGCCATTGGATTTAGTTGTGTTAACATTGAATTAGTTTGCATGGTTTGAATTGGACCCATATGATTCATTGGACCACTAGTTTGAGCAGGCATCATACCCATACCTGGTATTTTATTTTGCATGGTCTGCATGCTTATAGGTTGTCCAGGACGTTGATTTAAACTTTGTAATACTAAAACAATTGATAATAAAAAAAAAATATATTTATATAATTATTTCATCATATTATATTTTTATATTTTAAGATTTACAATAGAGATAAATGAAAAAGATCATTTGAATAAAAATATAATGACATAATAAAATAATTATATGAATAAAATGAACTATTACTTCTTAATTTTTTTAATATATTTTTCAATATATGTATTTATTTTAATATATAATGTCTTCATTTATAATAGTTTATATATTTAAATTATAACATAGGAGAATAAAAAGATTACAATTTAGTAAAGTATTTAACAATCTTATTAAATTAAAATATAAAACAATTGCAAACTTAAATATAAATTTAATAAAAAAATATAGTATATTTATATGTGTACGATATATTTTAAATGAAATGTAATACATGATTAAGTTAGTGATTTGTCATCAAGAGAAAAATTTTCATCCATAAACAATTTAAATGCTTCCATTAAAGGGAAATCAAAAAATATTTTTAGCTTTTCTTCTAATTTAGTTATACATATTTCTTTTTGTTGTGCTAATACATTATTTTTAAGTATATATTCATATGAAAGATTATCAGTTTTAAAATCAACATCTAATACTATTTCTAGAATAATAATATCTTGTAGACTTGTTTTTTCTATAAATTTTGGCCAAGCATTTTCTTTTAACATTATTTTGATATTGGTCAAAGATTTATTTACTTCAAATTCTGTATCTTTGTGAATTTCTTTTACATTTTCAATCATTTTACATATATATTCTAATCTTTGTACAAAAATTTTCAATGAATTTTTTATTTTACGTATCATTTTAAGAATATTTGGCGTAGTAGGATTATAAGTACCTCTTTTTACTTTATTCTCAAGGGTTATTACATCTGGAAGGCGACTATGTCCTAAACTAATGTACCATTTACGCAATAGTTTAATATAAACAAATGTTATTTTAAATTTGATGCCTGGTATATGAGTTTCATCTATACCAGGTTTATAAATATAACATACTTGATTATCTGTTAGATTAACTTCCATACCACATTGTTCTTTAATCTCTGTTGCAAGATTTATTTGTTCACGTATTGTAAATTTCCAAGATTCATGTAATAATTCTTCATCATTTCTACGTTCAATATATTTATAAAATTGAGCATGAGATGGTGACTTTGTTAAAATTTTATATGTATCTGAATTATCAGAATCATAAGCAGCTTCACTTTCTATAGAACTTTCATATTGTGAGTAATACATATTAGTTAATTTAGACATTTTTTGTTTTTTTATAATTTAAAGAGTTACTTTAAAAAATTTTTATAATAATAGTGATTAGGTTAAGTTACTTTTTTTTATTAATAAAGAAAATATATTATCTAAATTTTCTTTCTTTTTCTTTTTTTCGTTCTAATTAATATTTATATAATATATTTATATAATATACTTATATAATCATCAAAATAATTTTTGTTAGAAGTAAAAGTTTCAGTTACTACTGCCTTGACTATAGTAAAGCTTTCTAAAGACATACATATCTTATACAGTTTTTATCACTTTTGAAAGATTTCATACTTATATGTTTTATACTATATATATATAAGGTGTTTTAATAATTTAGTTAAATTAAAATGAAAATTATTATATATAAAAAAATAAATTGAAAATATAAAATGAAATATATTTTATATAATGCAATATAATGCATTTTAATTTTTTCTTTTTTTAAAAAATAATTATTATATTTAATAAATTATTACAATTTGTAATCAGAAAAATTTAGACATAACTATATTTTATTACATGATTATATTACTTCCATAAAATTGCAAAATAAATAATTATTTTATTTTTTTGAAAATAAATAATTATAGTTAGTTTGCAGAATAGTTGAAAGATTGTTTAGATATAAATGCATTTTATTAACTATATTCTTAATTATTAGTGAATAAAAATTTTTTTTCAGTAATAGCTGCTTATTTAACATTTTTTTTTATAACATCACAAAAAAAATATATACTTACAATTAGTAGCAGTATTTGTAGGTGGTTGTGGAATTATTCCTTGAGGATTGGATCCTGGTCCACTCATATTCATCATTTGATTATTTCCAGTTCCTTGACGTGCCAATGTTTGTAATGCTCCAATTGGATCAGGCATTCCTTGATTTCCAGAACAAGCTGCACCTGATGCAGTACCTCCTGTACCTTTTTTAGTATCTATGATAAAAATATATTATATTATAAACAGTCAATCATTTAAATTTATAATAAAATTAACTATTTTATATAAATTAAAATATTTATATTACTTAATTCTCTGACATGTAGAATTAATCTAGCCACAAAACCTAGATATTCTTCCTGCAAATAAATGAATTTATTATTAGTAAAAATAATAATGTTTAATATGAAAGATAAATAACATATTTATTCTTCAAAATTCTTATACATAGTATTTATTAGATTTAATAACTAATTTACAAATAACTTTAAAAGGCAAACCTTAGTTTTTGCTTTTTGGAAAACATGATTTTCCATTTCAATACTATTTTTTGCAGTAGGCATCCCAGACATTTGTACAGCTTCATCTCTATAAAATATTTTTAATAAATATAAAAATATTTATTTTATATTTATTTATTTATTTATATATATAAATTTATTCTTTTATTTTTATAAAAACATAAAATATTATAAAGTTTTTAATTTTTTTACAATGTAGATTATTTTAATTATATTAAAATAAAGAAATATTTTACCATTTATAATTTTTTGACATAAATTAACTTACATTTTCGCAATTACACTTTGTCGAAAACTTTGTGTTCTCCAAGAATTTTCATCTGTTGCCATTTTTAATGTTCAATAATTAAATCAACAATCGAAGCAATTACACAACCTTCTTTTATCACGGTAACAGTACGACTAACATATCACTAACTGAAAGCCTGTTTTTATAGTTTGAAACATAAAGGTATTAGTATATAAAGATAAATAGCTTCCTTAATCATGTTTCTATGAAAACGATGATTACTTTATGATATTATATGAGAGATTAAGATCTATTTGATATATTTAAATTAATATTTAAAATAATTACAAAATTACGAATAAAAAATTAGATATATTAAATAAATTAAGCTAATTAATTTTTTATTTAATAACAAATTTTGAATTTTTTCTCAAAAATAAATGGATTTAATATATAATAATTTTTAAATATTTAGTTAAAATAAAAATAAGATATTTAAGACTTACCTAATTTCATATCAAAAGTAGAAATTGATTCATGAAAATGCTATGCTGTATGGATATTAGTTTATCATGTCAGTACTTTATATCCTAACCTTAAAATAAATATATGATTTTTAAATAACCTCTAAATTAAGAATGGCAGAATTAGAATTAACGGAAAAAGAATTAACACAAAGACATAAAAAAGAACGGAAAGAACTACAAGGTAATAAAATTAAATAATTTTGAATTATAAAATATTTTTAATTAATTATTAATAATATATGTTCTTTAATGTAAAATTATTTATAATTTTAATATTGCGTGTATATAAATTTTTTTATAAAAAATATTTTATCGTATTAATTATATAACAATTTTAATTATAATTTTTGTATTTTATATTTTAAATTTTAGCACAAATACAAATATTAAAAAAGTCAATTTGTAAGGGTGATAAGAAAAAGAAAAAAGAGGTAACTGAAGAAATCAATCGCTTAGAAGAAGCTTTAGATAAAAAACAAGAAGAAGAATTAACTATATGGAAAGTTACACATCTTAATATCAATAATGTGGAAAATAAAAATATAGAAAATAGTAATAGTAACGAAAGCACAAAAGATAATAAACAATATGAACAACCAACACAGAGAGTTTCAAAAGCTCAAAAAAGGAGAGATAAGAAAGCAAATGCTGAAAGAGAACGTAATCAGAGAATCATAGAACAAGAAGCATTAAATGTTTTTGGAAAAAGAAATGTAGAATTGCAAACTATTAAAAAAATTCTTTGTGAACGTGGTCTAATGATTTATGAGATTCCAAGTGATGGCCATTGGTAAGTTTATTAACTTATAATTACACAATTATGCTTTTGATTACTATATTAATTTTTTCAGTTTGTATAATGCTGTTGCGCATCAATTAAAAATTATAGGAGAAACACCATTAAATTTTCATGAACTCAGATCAAAAACTGCTATATATTTAAGAGAAAATATGAATGAATTTTTACCATTTATTTCTAATCCAGATTCTGATGATTTTCTCTCACCAGAACAGTATGAAAAATATTGTGATGATGTGGCAGATACAAGCGCATGGGGTGGAGCTATTGAAGTAAGTTAAAATAAAATAAAAAAATATTTATAATTTTTTGATAAATTATTGTATTAAATTATTTTTTTTTTAAATAGTTACAAGTCCTTTCACATGTATTAAAATGTCCAATAGAAGTTATTCAGGCATCAGGTGTACCATATGTTATTGGTGATAATTATAATAATGAAAAGAAAATAATATTGACTTATCATCGACATATGTATGAATTAGGTGCTCATTATAATTCTGTTACAAAATATGTTAAAGAAGAAGAAAGCTGATAAAAATGGACTTTATATTTTGCTAATGTTAATAAGAAGAGAAGTTAAGCATGTTTTGTAACACTTTTTACTATGATAAAATATGAACCATTCAAAGCTGCCACAATTTAAATGTCCAGGAAACATATCAATTTTAAATTAATAATTCAACGTTTCTCTGGCAACTTTAACTAATATACATTTAAAAATCTATAATTTTTATTAATAGTAAGTTAGATTTAAGATAAGAATTAATAAGTCTTCCTTTGTGGTTTTTTTGTAAATGATTATTGCGCTATTATGAAAATTGTATTTATTTATTACTTAAATATTTGACAATATAATGAAGCTGCCAGCAAATTGCAAGTACACATTACTGTTCAGTGCTTGCTTGCTCCAAAGTTTTAATGTAAATATATATTTAAATAAATATGATTTATGTTTTTTACAAATTTAATTTATAATTAAAATTAAATATTAAAGCGATATTATTATAGTAAAATATTAAAATTGTGTGTATGTATATGAATATATGTTAATACTTTTTTCATGTGTTCTCATAGTTTTGTACTATTTTGGTAGTAAGTAATACATATAAAATATGGAATAAAAATAATATTATCATTATTTTTTGGAAGCATATTTTGTTTATTTTTTACTTTGCACACTTCAAAAGAATATAAGATCATAGTATTAAATCTTCACTTTTCCACATGATTTATTTTATCATTTAATGTTTTATCATCTTCAGATATTCCTTGATTTTTATTTGGGTCATCTGGTTTCATTTGTGGGAATAGTAATACTTCCTAAAAGAATATTATTATTATATCTTATTTATATTCTTTTTATATTCATTTGAAAATTTACCTTAATATTATTTGAATCTGTAAGAAACATAGTAATACGATCAATTCCCATTCCCCAACCAGCAGTTGGTGGTAAACCATATTCTAATGCTGTACAGAAAGTTTCATCAACGACTTGTGCTTCCTCATCTCCAGCTGCTTTATCTTTTGCTTGTTCCTCGAATCTATATATTTTGATCAAATAATATACTGATATTATTAGATAAATTTAAAAAATTATGTAATTTATTATATACTTTTTAAGAAATTTTTATTCGAATGATATTATTACCTTTCTCTTTGAATTATTGGATCATTCAATTCTGTATATGCATTACAAATTTCTTTCTTCATAATAAATAATTCAAATCGTTCTGTTAATCCCTGTTCAGAACGATGCCATTTTGCCAATGGAGACATAATTTGAGGATGATCCAAAATAAATGTAGGATTGATACAAGTTTCTTCTATAAATTCTCCAACAAGCTGTTAACAATTTGTTGAACAATATATATATAACTATATTAATAATATTTTAACATCTACTAATTTAAAATATTACTTTATCTAACAATCTAGCTGTTGTTCTTGGTGGAGGACATTCAATCTCATACTTAGTACAAAGATCATTAAGTATTTGATTTGTTTCAGAATTATTTAATTTGTCTGCTGAAGGTAATTTAATTTTTAAAACTTCTTCTAATGTTTTTATCATTGAAAGTCGTTTAAATGGTGGAGTAAAATCAATTTCTACTGCTTCACCTTCCGGTCCATCTGGATGATATGTTATTTTATAACTACCATGAATAGATTTTATCATTCCTGATATCATATCTTCCGTAATAGACATTAAGTCATTATAATCTGCATAAGCCATATAAAATTCACAAGTTGTGAATTCTGGATTATGTGTTAGATCGATACCCTCATTTCTAAATTGTCTGCCAATTTCATATACTCTATCTAATCCTCCTATTACCAACATCTATAACCATATGATTAAATAGTAATTTAATAACATATAAATATAATTATAATATGACTATATAAAAAATATTTTTTACTTTAAGATATAATTCTGGAGCAATGCGCATATATAGATCCATATTTAATTCATTATGATGTGTAATAAAAGGCTTAGCTGTTGCACCACCCGGAATTATATTCATCATTGGTGTTTCAACTTCTAAAAATCCAAGTTCGTCAAGAAATTTGCGAACATATGCGACTATTTTTGCACGTATATGGAAAGTTTTTCTTACTTTATCATTTAATATAAGATCTAAATAACGTTGACGAAATCTTGTTTCCTAAATAATAAATTATTATTATCTAATTTAAAGCGATATATATTTCAGAATGTTTTTTAATTTTTTTATACCTTATCTTTTAATCCAAAATAAAGATTTGGCAACATATGTAAACAAGGACTCAAAAGAATAATACTATGTGGCATAATAGAAAATTCACCCTTCTTAGTTTTTCCAGGATTTCCAACTACACCAATAATATCACCTCTTCTTATCTTAGAAATATCAGGAGTAAATTTTTCTTCATTTTTATAGTGCCTTGCATTTGCCATTACTTGAATTTTAACACCTTCTCCTCTAAGGTCAAAAAAAATAAGTTTAGCACCTGATTCTCTTATTGCATGTACACGTCCAGCTATACTATGTACTTCATTGTTTAATATTTCCCCAGGTTTCAAATTATTACTAAATTTTTCAATAAAATTTTCCAATGAAATTGATACATGAAATTTATGTGGGTATGGAATATCATTTGTATTTTTAAGATGATTGATTGCTTGTGTTCTAAGTTTAATATATTCCTAAAAAAGGTTATATAATATTTAATGTAAATGTAATAATAAATATACATTATATACATTAAAATATTTAATTAATCAAAAAATATTTTAAAAACATATATATTATATATATTATATGTAAATATATTATACTTACATTTGGACTAATTTCCTCTTCTTTAATTTCCTTTTTGTCTTGAGTTTTGACTTTATCTTTTATTGGTTTTTCAACAAATGCTTTTGCTTCTTTTTCTGCTTTTTCCTTCAATTTTTGTTCTGCTTTTAAACGCCTTTTTAATTCACTGTAACCGAATTTAAAACAGTAATATAGATTTAATTTTTTATATAAGGAATTATAAATTTAAAAATATACGCACTTTGTGTAAAAATGACATACTGATATTTGACGTAATTTTATTGGTTTTGTTTTATAAAATACCGGCAATACCACGTCAACAAAAGTTTTGGTTATGTTATATAGCATAATTAAAAGAAATTATAATTGCTATTTTAATCTTTAATATTATATTATATACAATAAAGCTATTTATTTGTAAATATATAAAATACTAGTTAACGCTTAAAAAAAGGATCAATATATAATTATTCATATAACAACGTGCTTAGTTAGAATATGGCATTGATTGTTGCTTTATATTGATTATCTTAAAATTATAGATAAAATATAGATAAACTTTTTATAAATAGATGCTTATAAATATAAGCTTTGGAAAATTAATTTTTCGTTATTAATTTTTTGTATTATTATTTTACTCACTTTTTTGATAATTTTTCATCCGTAGTGTCAGCCATGTTGATAAACGTAGAAAAGATTCTTATTTTGCAGTTGGTAAACCTGGAAGGTATCTATCTGCCAAATTGAATGTTTTATTCTTCGTTTTTTCGCGCGTTATTTTAAT
Organism: Apis mellifera; assembly: GCF_003254395.2. Classification (NCBI taxonomy): domain Eukaryota; kingdom Metazoa; phylum Arthropoda; class Insecta; order Hymenoptera; family Apidae; genus Apis; species Apis mellifera. The sequence goes on from NC_037640.1 coordinate 10,274,841, forward strand.
TTTAAGTCATTTTTTTTATTTATTATTCATGTTAAAGATTTAATTTTATTATTTGAACTTATATATATTCTATTATATATAAATATTCAATTATTTTTTATATTATTACTATTATATTATCATTTTTATGGATACAATATTTGAAATGTGTTACTTTGACAACCACTTCTGTTGATTCATGCATTTAATATGTTCAGTTACTTGTGTTTAATGTTAATGTGAAGAATAATTTATAATATTAAAGTTAAAAAATGGATGGTTGTTTCAGTTATCAAGAATTAAAAGCATTGCAAGAATTAATTAATCCTACAAAAGATTCAGATTCTGAAGATGATTTACCACAAGCTGGTGCTCGAAAACTTGGTAAGTTAAAAGATTAGCATTAGATAATTTTTTTCTTACTTGTTTGATATATATATATATATATATATATATATATATATATATATATATATATAAAAGTAAATAAATTCTTTTTTTTTTGTAAAAAACATAATGTTTTTATTTTTATAATAATAATATTGGATAATAATGTGCGATTTGAGCATAGATAAATAGTACAATTAATATAATAATTATATTTCATTGTAGAAAAATCGTGTTACAAAGATCAAAAATATTTAAAATTGATAACATTAATAAAATAATAATTTATTTTAAATTTTTTTTTAAATTTAATTTTATTTATTCAAAATAGCGTTTAAATTCATAAAGTGAAATATATAAAATTATTTGATATAAATAAAAAAATTTATAAAAAGCTAATCGATATTATTATATGTAATCGATATTCATTACATTCATTTATAATTTCTATAGAGAAAATTATTATATTAAATTCAATAAAGATTTGATAAAATATTATACTGTATATTACTAAAAAAAAAAAAAAAAAAAAGAAAAAATAAATGGGAAAAAAAGTATATTTTCTTAAAAGTTTTATAGTATAATGTACATGAATATTTTTAAGGGCCTGGCGACATTAAAGTGCAGAATGGAATGTCTCAAGATCATTCGGGCCCACATGCACCGTTGGAAATGGATTCTGATAATATTTGGCATTCATCAGAAGCAATCGCCTCTCAAAATTTTGAAACCTATGATCCAAGAAAAGTACCGGAATACGAAATGAAATTTAAACAAGCAGTGACAGCGGAAGACGTCTTTTTGGGAGTTAGTATTGCATGGATATTTATCATATTGAATAATTTTTGAACTTTATTTATGTTCATTGTATAAATTTTTTATGATATTTTCTATGATATTTTTTTATAATTTATTTTTATTATAGTTTTTTTTTTAAATATTTAGATTATTTAAATTAAAATATTTATAATTTTTTTTTAAATTTTTTATATCATCGTAATTTGTTAAGACGATTGCTTATTTATCGAATTACATAAATAATTTCTAATATAATTTTGCTTTCAATGATTTTCCTAGAATCAATCATTATTCTATATTATTTGTAATTAAATAATTTTCATAAAATTTGTATACAGAAAAAATTATTGGAAATAATATTAAAAAGTAATTTCGGTAAAATTAATTTAATAATTAAGTATATAATTAAGAATATAATTAATATATAATATATAATATAATTAATATATAAATATATTTTTGTGATATATATATTTTTATACTTTTCAATTATATTAAAAAATAATCCTTAAAATAAAATTGAAAATATATATTTTAAGAAATTAGCTAAAATAATCAAAATAATTAATCAATAATTTTTGCTAAAATAAACAATAATTTATTTTTTCTTGTTAAATTAGATGGGTTTTAAAACACCAGGAACTGCATCATGTGAGTGGTTGTCTGTGTTTGTGAAGATGCCGAATGAAAAGCGCGAGAAAATTGAGCTGTCCGTGGAAACCGAGGCGATCGACGTTCGTAGCCTAAAGTAAGAGACGATCCTAACAATTTATCAGGCAATTCTCTACGAACTTTCGTTGCCTCGACTCCCAGTCAAACTGGAATTTCTTTGACAATTTTACGATTCCGTAAATCTGCCAGAGTTTAAAGTCAGTCACGATTTTCCAGTTATCGGCTCCACCTTGAGACGCCACATCCGGTTGATCCTAACGCCTCATCGGCCAAGTGGCACAATGATACGTCTACTTTGGAGATTACCCTAAGGCTTTCACGCGAACTGGACGAAGTGAATTTTTAATCAACGATTAGGTAGGCTTTGTACGATTGTACGTTTAAAACAATATAATATAAATAAAGAATAATATAAAAGAGATATGAAAATCTAAAATATATACTCATATTTTATTAAAATATTTTGGTATATTTAAACAAACTATAATTATAAAAAGAAAATTATTTGATTTTTTGAAAATTCTTTATTCTTCAATCTTTTTATTTATTTTTATTAATTTTTTTTCAAAAATAAATAATATTTTATTATATTTATTATTATTAAAATGTTCAGACAAAGTAAAATAACACTATGAGATACTATTGAGATAATGAGAGTTCTTATAAGTAGATTATTTCATTGTTCATCATCTCTATTCGTTCATATTTCTATAATGAGAAATATTCAGCTTATTTTAATCACGAAATTCTATTTCTATCTTGTCACATGTCTCAGATGATTTTTAAACGATCATTTCCATGATCTCGCAAACTGGTAGTTCTGAAAAATTCAAAAAGAAATTTTTTGATTGATGAAGATAATCGGTTAAAAAATATATTTTTATATATAACATATAATATAATATTTTTAGTCAAGAGGATCAGAGTTGTTTACATAAAATTAATATCAAAGAAAAACAGCTTCAGTAATTTGTTTAAGGATTGCAGGAGAGAAAATTATAGTTCGTAATTTGATGTTATCAGCAAAAAAGATAAATGTGCAAACATTTCGAGATTATTTACTATATAGTGTTTTTATCTCAAGATGTATCAGGTTGGTTTTTAAGGAATGTTTGGGCAGATTTTATCAACGAAATTTAAGTCTTGATATTTCAGCTTGAGTGTTTTTAGAGCAAGAAAAAAGAATTTTATAATTGAAAAAATAAAAGAAAATATTGAAATTTGAAATAAACAATTAAACTTTTTAAATTTATTTTTATTTAAATATTTTATTTAATATTTATTTATATATTTATATTTTAAAAATATAACATTTATCCAAAATTCTAAATTAATTTCTCCTCAAGAAATTAATATATATATGCAGAATAGTTTTCTAAAATTTTTTTTCTAAAATTATTTTACAAAATTTACTAGAATAGACATTGATTATTTTTCTTGCTCGCTTATTATATATTTTATCATTTCAGATCATTGAATTATTGTTAATAAGACTTATTTCACACGAAGCATTTTCTAGTAGGAAAGTTTGCATATTTTCATCTTTCTTCTCAGTCGTAAATTACATGTCATTAGTCAGAAATTATTTGATTAATCAATATTGAAATAAAATTAAAAGACCATCTGCTTCGAAATCTTCAGATTGCCTTCTCTTTAATTTATTTTCATTAATTTTTAAATTCTTAGTTTACGTAACATTGATTTCGTTCTTAAATATCCTGTTGCTTGGTAACCTTGAAAGAATCACGAATCTGCCCGTAAATTCGACGGTGCAAGTGCTTTCAACATTTTTCAAGGAAGTTAATTTTTCCATTGGATCCGTGCATTTATCCGTGGATTTATTTCCAACTTTCGAAGAACTATGAATATAAAAGTTTTACTTCTGTTAATTGTGATTGTAGATCCTATCTCTGAACTTTCGAAAGAATTCCTTTCCACAATCAAGACTTTCTTTCTTTCTTCCCTTTTTTTTTCGTTATTAATTAAAACAGACAATTAAAGGATTTCGATCTTATCGTACAAATTTTATTCCGCGATTTTATAATTGAAAGATTCGAGGGAAGGGTAACAAAATCTTCAAATTTTTTTCGAAAACTTTCACTAAAACTTAAATTTTTTTTCTTATTAATTACACTTAATATATTTATTGCAAGAAACTGTCATAACGAGTTTTCACATCGATATACAATTTTATTTTACTATACATCTTCGCTTTTACTATTCATCTTTCTACATCTATTTCATTAATATAATCCAAAAATTTTGGAAAAATGAATTTGAGAAAACTCTAAAGATACGAATATTTTCTCTAATTCGGTCTCAGAGAACGAGATGAAAAGAAACTAACTCTATATACCAAATCTATCCCGGAATCGAATCGAATCTTAATTATTTCCGAATTCAGGTATCGATTCTTTTTCTATCCATAGAAAAATGTATACATCGAGTATACCAGTGTTGCCGAATATCGATTCTCGAACACCTATCGAATCGAACAGAGTTCGAGTAGAGGAGGTTAGATTGCGCGCAACGTGTACACAGGATCTAATTATTATTCAGAGGACGAAGATATCATCATGCGGGTCCAATTCGCACGGTTTCCGGTAAGTTCGAACGGTTTCGAAACTTGGAAACTGTGCTCCTTCGACGTGTTGACCCGTGTGCGACCCGACTGTGTGACATATTGCGTAATGCAGCGCGGTGCGCGGCCACATTGCGATGCATGAAGAGAAATGGCGGAGGAGGGGAGGAGAAGGGGTTGGTGCGCGTTGCGGAGAAGAACTCGACGGGCGTCCTCGACAAAGGTGGGGGGAGGGGAGGGCGCGATTCTTCCTCGTGAATCGATTATCGGGACCGCGCAGTCGATAATACGAATCCTCGCCTATTATTGCCACCTACGTGTTCCGTTCTTCTCGGTTATATCACACTTCCGTATGCATTGAATACATTTCTGTTTCTCCCGTGAAGATGATACCCTTCCTGAATCTATATTTTATGCAAATATGAGGAGAGGGGAGGAGAAGAAGGGGTGAATGCGCGGCTTTGTTGGCAAGTTGGTTTTTATATAGCCGTGTTATTGGATTCGGTATTAGGATTGATAGCCGCGTGAGGGAAAAAAGAAAGAAAGAAAATTTTGCTCGACATTTTTGTTCGCCTCGTCTTTGAGAATTTATACACCGAATATTGGTGAATAATTTTAAATTGAACGTGTGAGTTAATTTTTAGAAAATTGGTAGAAGTTGAAGTACGTAGAATGTGAATCTTTTTTATTTTTCTCTGATCGATTTTTCTTTTAAGAATATATTTTATATAAATGGACGAAGTACTACTCGCAAACAAACATTTTTCTCTTAATCATGAATTTTAAAATTCAATTTTCATGGATTTCCTTTTCTCTTCCAAACCGCACAATACATTCGCAAACCATTGTCCTCGAGTTCCGTGACGCGAAATCTCTTCGAATGCCAAACTCCATTTGCTTCCATTTTCTCTAGATTGTCGATTCTTCGAATCAATTCTTGAAATATATTTTCTCTTCTAAGTGTTCAGCTGATTTCTCCCGGATTTGACGCCATTTTCCTGGTAAAATAAAATTTTCACGATACTCATTTTCGTTATTAACAGAGATATCGTTACAAGTGCTGTTTAAATATTACAATTCGAGAAAAGACATTGCTACAAATTTATCTCAACGCTCTCCGATCTCTAAATCACGTCTCAATTGTATTTCATACAAACATCGTTAAATTTTGAACCGTTGTCCAAAATTTCAAGAAAATTGAATTTATTAATCTGATCTGATTTTTAAGAGAAGATATAATAAATAAAATTGTATACTCGATGTGAAAACTCGTTATGACAGTTTCTTGCAATATTAAGAAAATTTAATTTTTACTTGAAAGTTTTCGAAAAAAGATTAAAGATTTTGTTACCCTTCCCTCGAATCTTTCAATTATAAAATCACGGAATAAAATTTCTACGATAAGATCAAAATAAAATTGACAAAAGAATTTGTAAATTGGCCTCTCTGGAAGGTTAAAAGAAATCCTCCATCGTTCCAATTTCGTCGGTTACGTATCAGACGGGCTTACAGACTTTCCAATTTTCTTTCACAGTCCGAGTGTTTCAGGGAGAGCATTAGGGTACAGATACGAGGCACGTGTAGAAATTTTCCGAGGCTGCATTTCAACGGCCATTATGGTATTTCCATTTCCTGAATGTGATATCCAGGTGAAAGGCGGTTAAAGGATGGATACAGGGGACACGTGCGGTCCACGACAGCCGCAAGGGCCGTGGCCACGGGGATACGGACGGATGGTGGTCATGGCTGGCAGAGATACGAAAATAATTGGGCAGAAAGCAGCCGGTTTCTCACACGAGTTTCTCTGCTGGTGGTGTATAGGGTGTTAATATATTCTTTCGAGGTCTCGATTCTAGAGATTGAAACAAACAAAAGATTATATATACAAAGTTCGGTGAAGATTTTATTAGAATTATTTACCAAGTTATAATTTAAATTTAATAAAAATTGTATTACTTTTTTATATGATCATCATTGGACAGCTAGTTTCTCAATTTTTCTGGTATATACAAGGTGTTAATATATTCTTTGGAGGTCTTGATTCTAGAAATTGAAAGATTATATACAAATTTCAGTGAAGATTTTATTTATAAGGCTTATTTATTAAGTTACAAACAATTTAAATTTAATAAAAATTGTTTCATTTTGTTATATGATCATCATTAGACAGAAAGCAGCTAGTTTTTCAGTTTTTCTGGAATATACAAGGTATTAATATATTCTTTGGAAGTCTTGATTCTAGAGATTGAAAGATTATATACAAATTTCAGTGAAGGTTTTATTTATTAAGTTACAAACAATTTAAATTTAATAAAAACTGTCTCATTTTGTTATATGATTGTCATTGGACAGAAAGCAATTAGGTTTCAGTTTTTCTGATATATACAAGTGTTAATAATATATTCTTTGGTAGTCTTGATTCTAGAGATTGAAACAAACAAAAGATTATAAACAAATTTCGGTGAAGATTTTATTTATTAAGTTACAAACAATTTAAATTTAATAAAAATTGTCTTACTTTCTTACATGATCATCATTGGACAGAAAGCAGCTAGTTTTTCAAACGAATTTCTCTGCTAATGTTAATATATAATATATATTTCTTTGGAGGATTGAAACAAAAGAGTTGGTATGTATAAAAATTTTTGTGGAAGTTTATTTATTAAATTACGAGCAATTTGAATTTATTTAAAGTTCGTTGTCTCGTCCCAGTTTCGCGTTGCTCCATCCACATGATAATTTAAATTGTTTATAATTTAATAATTAATAATTAAATTTTTGTATACCAACGTTTGCTTTAATCTCGAGAATTAATCGTGCTAAAGGGTTATCACGAATATATCAACATCGTGTAGAACGATACTCGCCAGTTGTGCCGTATAATTTAGACGGTTGGACGGAAATAACTGGGAAAGAGATGAAGGGCAGCGTGAATTTTTCCTTATCTCTTGCTAATGTACCGGGTGTCAGCGAAAATCTGCGACGATATCTTTCGGATTGAATTCGTTAAAAGCAAGGTGGACTGGTTTACGAGAATTTGCATAAACTTCCCACCACCTCTCTGGTGGGATGGAGGATTTCTTTCTTTTATTACGGTTTTGTTCCTCCAGCAGTTTTTTTTTTTTTTATTTTTTATGAGTGAAAGAAGCTTAGCTCGCGGATCCAAGAAAAAGTGTGAGTTTTATAGGTTGAGATTGTTTTAGAATTAATTTATCAATTGCGAGAAATGAGAATATTGCAAAGGATAGATTTAAGAATCCTGATAAGAAGTATATTATAAGATAAATGATAATAATAATTTTTTAATCTCGCTTAATTAATCTTTGTATATTTCGTGAAATTTTTATGATTAAGAATTTTATCAAAAAAAAAAAAATGATTACAATATTCTAAATTAATAATCTAAATTTTAAAGAAGGAATTTAATTTTCAAACTTATTGAATTACATTTCAACTAGAAATTAATCTTTGGGATTAATTTCTTCAACGGAGGATTAAATATATATCTTAAGATTATTTTTCAAGAAAGAACGTATGCTCGAATCAAACTTCTTCTCCCTCGATCCATCATTTCTAACTTGTGTGTATTCGTTCTAACGTATTCATCATACGCGCAGATGTGTGCTCAATAACGCGTTCGTTAATGGTATCGCGTACGTTTACCGATAATATTTAATCGACTATTGTGCGCGATGTATATGTATACCGAATGATGTGTAGCGAAGCGTGGCATTCAGGTAATTATAAGTCTTGTTATAACCTAGCTGCAAACTGTTGGTTGTATCGTGATATACAAACGCGCCGACAGCAAACTTAACAGAGGAGGGTCCCGTCTCTTCTCGCGGAGACACGAGTAATTTGTCTTTGGTGAATTAATAACGTCGCGGTGTGCCTTTCATAAGAAGTTTTCAACGCTGCCTGTCAACCGTTTGAAATTCCATGATTTATCTTTTTTGCACCGGTGCGCAAATTCTAATTAACTGCATGCAAGTATGCGACGTTGAAGTTTGTTAGAAATTATTAGAAATATTGTATAATAAAGGAAAGGAAAAATTTAAGGAGGAAAGTATTTTATTTCGAGAAATTCAGTATGTTTTCGTAAGATCTTTCATTTTATTTTAGATTATTAATTAATTCCTCGCTCCGTCGGCAAAGAAGTTTGGTATTTAATTTGATAATTGATCGAGATTCGACATGTATTGTAGAAATTTGTAGAGAAAAAGTGGGAGAGAAAAAGCCGGTGTACGAAATTACAGTGCCAAATTAAAATTAATTAATTAGACGAGTTATTAGCCGGAAGCAACGAATGGAGTTTACGAACGACGTACAAGCATGTACACGTTCCATCCGCTGTGTGCATTATCTACCGGTTAATTTATCGATTCTCGTTCGCACACAACAAGCTTCGGGCAAACGGTAGGAAATGTGTCAAAGCAATTTCACAATATATACATATATATATATATATATTCTACCCGGGACTGTCCGACCATTTATCGAAATATATACTGAATCTCCTGATGAATTGATCATGCCTACCTAATTTATTTGTCACTAATCTAATTTACTTGTTTCCGTTCTTAATATTTATAGGATCGATACATGATTTTCTTTCATATTTTCACATATTATATATATTTCAAGTGCAATCCTGTTATCATTTCGAGGCGAAGAAGAACCTTTTAATTCCGATATTGACTCTATTTTATGAGCATTAGATACGATTAGATTAGATTAAATTACTTATCAATCTTCTTCGAGTTTCTTCAATAATATTTCCAAAGAACGATATTCTTTCGATCATAAGAGCTTCTTAAAAAAAATAAAATCGAAAATTAAGCTCAGGAGTCGGAGAGAGAAAAAGAGAAAGAGAATTGTCTCGAAATAAATTTTAACGAGACACCAAGCGTCTTTTGTTTTCCACCCCAGTCCCAGGCTTCAGTTTTCCATAAATTAATATTTACCAGAAAGGATGAGGTTAAAGCGAGCTACTTTCCAACTTCGTCCCTATTTAGATCAAAGCAGTTCGCTAAAGCAAACACGGCCACTCTGTATTTCTCCCTCGCGTCTTCGGACGGCGAAGCTAAATTCTCATTACCCCGTTGCTCGATAGTTTAAACAAGTGTCGTTTCTTATCGACGAAACGGGACGGAACGGAACGGAACGAAAACGGAAAAGAACGGAACGGAACGGAACGAAAACGGAAAGGAACGGAACGGAACGGAACGGAACGGAATCGCGTCGATATTGTGTTTTCTATTATTCTATTTTGAGTATCTTCCCTCCCTCGAAGGATCCTCTCCTCCTCCTCTTTTCTGGGAGAGGAGACGCGCGAGCAGTTTAAAGAGTTCATCGAAGCCAATGCACTTCTATAAATCTAAATGAACGACAACGAACAGGAAAGTGGAACGCTTAAATGCAACTGAAAATGACGCGTGACTTCATCGCGTTTCAATTTCACGCGTCATCGTGGAATATTGCGAGGAACGAATAAAAGTCTTCGACTCCGAATAAGCTACATTATGGAATATTTGGGAATGATGAGTATCGAAAGTAAATTTTTTGATTTTAAACTTAGGATTTTAACGAGTAAAGAGAGGGAATTTTTATTTTTTATAAAAATTTTTTCTTTCTTATATTCTTTGTCTCATTAATATGCATGTATACAAGTTTCTTTCTTCTTATTATTAATTGGAAAAATATTGTATCGATACGGCAAAGGTTGAATAAAGGAGAAATTTATATTTCATTTTATAATTGAACACAGGAGGCAAAATATAAAATGCTGTGTCAAAGAAATAAGCGAACTATTTTTCGCACCAATGAATCGTGTTAAAAGATAAATGTTAATAGGTGAACTTTATTCGTTTGATCTTTTCCTTCTTGTCAACAAGAACGTGATATCATCGCGCAATGAAAGTTTTAAATGTTCAACGACACGATTTTATTTATTCTCTTAATAGAAAACTTTGTTCTTCATTTCGTTCGGGTTAAAAATTGTATATTGTATATAAAAAAGAAGAAAAAAAAATAGATAGCGATGTTAATTGTGGTCAAACAGCGCGAATCGACAATGGACGTTGAAAAATTATTGTTAGTGATGCAACGAACGAAATAGAAGTTTTACAAGTTCATTCCAATTGTATACAGTTTTTTTTTTCTTTTTTCTAGTCCAATTCTTTCAATCTTAATTTATTTTACATTTTCATTTCAGTTTCATACCGAATCATTTTATATCAATTTATTTCATAGCCGTTCGTGGATTAGGTTAAATATTGAAACTCTTGTATATACGTATAGATATAGAGAAATCACAATGTGTTAAGAAACAATGATAATCTCGAAATTGGAAATAAAAATATTCCATTTTGTAAAGTTGTATTTCTTAAATATCGGAAGGATTAATAGGATCTTTTCATTTATTCTCGAATTATAAAGAAACGGAGTCACGTAATACACTTCGTCGAAAATGGACAAAACTTTTGTCGCACGATCGATATGTTTATATAAGAACTTAGAGACAGGCAGTGGGAATAATTTTGTCCATGAGTGGATCGCACAAGTTTTATCGTCATGATCGATAGCGAGGCATCGATGGTTTGGGACGATGAGTTTCTTGGGACAGCGAGAAATTCAGTGAACCGTTACAAATATTTGCACGTGTGATTGTTCTTATTCAGCAGAGAGCGTTAATTTCATATATGATAAATCCCGGATAAAATTTCTATAAATTTCGTTTAATTTTCGAGTCAATAACTCATCGAAATAATGATTTTCCGTGACGTTTTGATGGAGTCATTAATACGTGAATTTATATTTTGTTTAGTATTTCGATAATCTATGATATAATATATCAGATTATTTTTATTTCGATTTTTACAAACACAATAAGAGAGAAAATGGATTTCCATTCTTTTTATTTTTATCCATTTCTATCAGAAAATATACTTTTTATATACGAAATTATAAATTTATAACGTTTCTTTTATATTGCAAATACGTTTTATCACTTTGCTAAGATACTTGAATTCGATACAAAGAGAGAAAAAAATTTGTTGCCCCCAGAGAGATTTGAACTCTCGACCCCTGGTTTACAAGACCAGTGCTCTAACCCCTGAGCTATGGAGGCTCACGGTTTTCCAATTCTTTGGGACTTTAGAAGAATGTTGCAAAGATTTCCATTTTCCATTGATTTGCTATATTTACTTTGTTATTTTTTTAAATAATCCTAAAAATTATTAGGACGATTAAACAATGATAAATATTTGCTTTTCAATTTTGTATATAAGTTAAACTCGAGATATAAATTGACTGTAATATACAAATGTTATTTGTTGTAACAAAAGAAGTATATGCGTATGAGATTGATATTTTAAACATTTATTTTTTGTCTTCTATTTTACATTTGAATATTTATTCACATATATTATTAAAAGCTGAAAATAATTAGACACGTTAAGAAAGATATATTTTTGTTACAATATAAAACTATTCCCGTATCTTTTTAGTTAAACATTATGATTTCATTTAAATATATCTTTTATTTATGCATAAAATTTCACTTTTGTATAAACATTATTTCTCTATCTCAACAATAGAATTTTTTTTTATTATTTTTATTCGAAACTTCAGGAATAAATTCCTTCTTAAAAACAAATTTTATAATCTATAAAAATATTTACATGTTATTCTTTCATTATTAATTTACAATGTATCACATTATTAAATAACAACGTGTTAATATCATCATCATCAAAAATTCGTACAGAATTCACAATTTATTAAAACGCATATATAAAGCAACAAACATACGAATAATTCAATCGAAATTTCGTTCAATCAAAATTCATTTCATTCACCGAATAAGAAAATTTACAAATACTTTTTTACGTACTCGCGTTGTGTTTGAACAGCTATTCACATTTTCACAAATGAGTCATTGAAACGACGGTATTTCAACGTTAATTAGCTCGTTAATATTACTAAAATGGAAGAGTGTCGATAAAATTTGAGAGTGGGGGTGATTAGTATCCGGGTGATTGACAAACACACAATTTGTAACAATTAAAATTGTAAGTGGCCTGATGGGGAAACGGGTAAATTGTACATCGATCTTGTTACCGATTACCTAATTACGTTATTACTGCACGGTAACTGCGCCACTCGATCGTAATAATGTTATTCAACCGTGTTCCAGCGCGGCCGTGATTTATTATGAATACGCTATGCGTCATCCGAGATGTAGTCACGGCTCTCCTCTCCGCGATTTTTCCACGGGAGAGGAAGGATTTTTCTGAAGTTTTCACTTCTCCTCCCCCAAATTATTACAAGGATTCGAAGCATCCCCTCCTCGAAACAGGAAAAATTGACGATCCTCGAGTTTTCGAATGTTTAACTTATTTCAAAAAGAGGTTCATTCCTCTTCATTCCTTTTTCTTCAAATTAGATTAGTTTGCTGTGAATATCGTGTTTGTGCATAATAATTGGCGAAAATCGTCATTCGAAAGTAAGATCATTCACGTGGCTATGATCAATTCAATTACATCTGCACATAAGATCTCGTAACTCTCTCTTCTAGCTAGTTTGTCAAACCTTAGAGTCAAACTTTTTAACAAGAGGAGGAGGAAGAATGAGAGGAAGAGAGAAGAAAGTAACCCTCCTGAATCTTTAATTTGATAAACGTGGCAGCGAAATAAGTTCCAGTTTCTGTGCAAATAACCAAGTGCACGGCTACTATATTGTACAATGTCTGCAAGTACTCGAAGCGTATCCCTGTGCTCCATTTTCGTGTTTAATCGGCGTATCCCTCCTACATAATGTACACGGTGTTTTCTATTTTTCCATCCAAACTGCAGCAACAATCAAAAATTGAATGAAACTTTGTCCGAGAAACGAAGATACAATGTAAATTTGTAATTTAAAATAGAGAAGATTAATTATAAAACGATATAAATTATAATCAATTTTACAGAATATTATGAAACTTTTAAATTTAAAAATTTCCTTAAATAAAACGAATATTGTGTTACAAAATTTCAATCGTTTCAATATTCAATTAAATAACTCAATAATAAACTCAATCTCGTTGCTCTTTCCATAATTCAGCTCTCAAAAAAAAAATCGAAAACGCCTTGTACACGTTGTTGCACAACAAGGCGAGATCGAAGGTAAGGGAGAGAGGGGTGGAGTGGAAAAATGAGAACAGACGGATCTGTGAAGAGTCATAGGAGGTCGGTGAAGCCAAATGTTTGCGGACAAATCGTCGTCGTTTTCAACGAAGGGAAAAATCAACAAACGTTTCTGGCTTGGCCCTAATGCACCACGGAGGGAAACGATGTGCCAATCGTTTCCAATCGACACACCTCCGACCATCTAGATATCGGGAAGGATATCCGGCGTTTGTGTATCCGTTTTCGTTTGTCGCGGGTCGAAGAATTTAGGAATTTAGGATCGAAGAAAAGATTTTATGACGCGCCTTCACTTCGAATTTATCGGGGACTTTTACTTGCTATGTCCCCACGAGATTGTTGAAGCGGGCAGCTAGCTTTTCACCAAAGTGAAATTTGTTGTTCGTGAAGGAAGGAGGAGTGGAGATTAATATACACTTTTTTTTTACGGGCGATTTATTTTATTAAATTTCAAGAATCTTTAATTCTTTTTTAATTCTTATTTGTTCTTCTGTCTGTGGATCGATGTTTTTCGATTTTACTTTTTTTTTTCTTTTTAAAAGAAGAATTATATTAAATTATGAGATTCGATAGTTAAGTTAGCGAAGTTAAAGATGCGAAATTGGGACAAGGATTAAATTTTTATCACTTTCTACAACTTGTAAAAACAAGCTAAAAAAGTTCTCATCATTCCTCGTTCAAAAAAATACAAAGCTATCACTTTTTTAACTTCATCGAAAAACTGCTTGCTCAAGGAAAAGAAGAAAAAGAAGAAGAAGAAAAAAGATGGAATACCAAGTTTAATAAATCAATCCTCGTTTACGCGAAATGTTTCAATTTTCAAATTCAAATTTTTTTTCGAAAGTTTATCAAGAGAAGGAAGAAAAAAGATTCTAAAATCCAAAGTTTACCGTTCGAAAACCGCGATTCGGTAACTACGGGTCGATCGGTCGTGTAATCCGGAAACGCTTTGACGAGTTTTTCCTTCCTCCTCTGCTGGATGCATGCGGTTTTAATTTCGACCCGCACGAAATTTCGGGATTCGAATTAAGCGGTTTACCGAGAATCGAGCTCGCTCCTCTTCGTTCTCGCCATCGGGACTTCTCGTCACCGGTCCCCTCCCCCCAGCACCTTCGTTAGACTAATATCAAACCGGATGGCGAATCTTTGGTTCGATGGAGAGGCGGGGAATTTCGCTTTAATTTTCTAACCACGGAGGGAGGGAGGGGGTTGCTCGATGCGGGCATCGATGCTCGGTCCGAAATTCGGCTGGATTCTCCAGAAACTGCGTTACGTACTTCCTATTAAATTAACTCCCTCACCGTTTTAGAAATTTCCCAGCCCGGTCTGGTAAACGAGTTGCGAAGCGTTTTCGTAACCGCGCTATCGATATTAATTATTGCGCTCGTCGATACGCGTCCACCAACTTCGCCGCCTATCCGATTCAATCACGCTTCTTTACTTTCGATTTTCTCAATTCTCTTCTTTTTCTTTTTCGTATTTTCGCAACGCGATTTCACACGAAAATTTTATTTCATTTGATTTACGGATGTTAGGTTAGGAAAGGATGGAAGATTTATATTTATTATTAATACGAAGCTGCAATGTTGATGCAATGCAAAATTGATCGAAATACGCGAGTGAGGATTAGTTACATAATAAATCGAACGTGAATAAGGTTGAATATTTAAAGAAAAAAAAGTTAGTCGAGAATTTGTTTATCCAAGTTATTTATTTATGATATTTATCGATATTTCGCGTTTATTTTTAGTATCGATATCCTGCTTAAAGTGTTCCGCGAATATATTGATATACGAAGAATTTGGAAGTTAATCGATACGAGCCACGTTTTCTTGATTCCTAGCATTCAAGTTCTCTTCAATTCTCTTTATATTTCTTTCTTCGATTCATATAAAGAATTAAAAATTAATCATTACCTTCATTTTTACCTATTCAATATCACATCCACAACGCCAGTTTATCCTCTCCTTTCGACTGTCTATCTCGAGAATAATATTCGTACAATAATTTATCTCGTTATTATTCGTGGCGGGCAACATTTAAACAGGCAGTCAAAAAGAGGAAGATGTATCGTTCGGAAACTCCGGGATATCGTTCGTTCCTTGTTAAATTTACAAGATGGCAATAACGTGGGCGTGCCGCTCCGAACGAACGATCCGCCATGTATTTCGAAATTCCCTATAATTTCTGCCACGTATATCGGCGAATATATACGGCGCCTTTATATTATCGGTGGAAAACCGGTCACGGGACAACGCATCCTCTCTCCCTCCCTCTTACATTCACCCTCTCTTTTTCTCTTCCGGCACAATGGCGCTTTGCAACCCTCCAACCTTACGATTCAAACCCCTCCTCCCCTCGCTCTTTGTTGCGCGAATTTATCGATTTCTTAACCGATACCTGGTCGATATATATGTATATAGATATATTTTGTTGGAGAGCCGATAAAAGTTCGAACCGTTAATTTGGCCGATCATAAAGCGACTCGTTGTCTCGTTGGAATAAAAGTCGAGGAGAAATTTCGAATTTATAAAGAGGGGAGAGAAAAGGGGTGGTTTCTTAATCGATCTTCTTTTTTTCAATCCGTTGAATCCGATGGTTTTTAATTAAACGGATTTTTTGAAAAGGTTGAATAAGAATCTTGGCTGAGTTTTTTTAAGGAAGGTAGATTTTTTAGGAAGAGGGTGGACGACTTTTTGAAGTTAATTTGAATTGCATTTTTGTTTTTTTTTCTACTTCTACTGAAGAGAGAGAGAGAGAGAGAGAGAGAGAGAATAGTCAAGATTCTAAAAATTCTTATGAATTTAAGGATTTAAATTTTTTATTATTTTGAGAGATACAATTTCGAGTAATCCGTACAAATTTAATATCAGCGACAAGGGAGAAGAGGAAGGAGGGGAGAAGGTAAATTGCATTGAAAATGAGGTGAAGTTCAGTTTGAGAAAAATGGTGGAAGGTAATAAAATTAAATTGAATTTGGTTACTTATTTTTTTCCCCTCTTTTTACGGCTTCGTATCTTTCGTTTCATTTTTACGTACAATTTCAGTTTATACGATCTTATTAACGCGAGGCTCGCTTAACCGATAGCATTAGCAAAAGTAAGAAAAGCGTAGAGTGGGAAGCTGTGAAAAAAATTTGCCTCCAGAGAGATTTGAACTCTCGACCCCTGGTTTACAAGACCAGTGCTCTAACCCCTGAGCTATGGAGGCTCTTGAAGTTTTTTTTTCTTCTGCACGTCCGGCTATATCCACGTTTTAAATTGCTTAATATTTTAACACAATCTTCCAATTTTTTTTGTGCAAAAATCAAGAAAATATATATTTCGCATCACCGAGATAAATTTTTTTGAAAATATTCAGAATCAAATATTCAAGTATCAAAGAGTTAAAATTAACGATATAAATTTATTATATTATCATATAATTTGTAAAATTTCGCAAATAATATTATTTATTTTATAAAGTAACGATCTTAATCTTCATAGTGAAAATAAAGAATTTAACGTTTTATCGATCCTTAAAATGTGATCTATTATGCAAAATGACTTTACTGTCTTCGCCTTCGTGAATAGGAAACGCTGAATGGAGTTTTTTATTCGTTTTATCTTAGTTTTCAGTTTCTTTGTCATAAAAAAACCTTTTTATATTTATCACTCGAGTCCCTCTGTCTTCCTCATTCATCATCTCTTACCTGCAATATCCTAATATTCTTTGGACTTAATCTCTTCATATTTTTAATTTATTTTATTCAACGTATCTTTTTAAATACAAGATAAATATAATTTAATGCTTGAAGTATATTTATCTTATTTTCGAGATTAATAAAGTTTCGTAAAAATTAATTCTTAAAAAATTATTTCTCACATATATATATATATATATATATATATATATATATATACATAATGGAGAAAATATGAATAGAAAAAAATTTTATATAAATATCAATCTATATATACATAAAAAGTATATTATAGTTAAGTATATTATAGTTAAGTAGTACATAATGATAGTTCGTTGCTAGAGCGATTTATTAAAATTTTAGTAAAATTTTGAATCGTTATAACTTTGATCTTCCAGCTAACGAGTGAACGATCATTAGAAGCGTGGAACTTTTCCTTTTAAAACGCTTCTTCATTCACCTCAATACGAGTTCCGGTTCCGGAAATATAATCATCCGAAGAAAAAGTAATTTTTATTTGCCTTAAATCCTATTAAAATTAGAAAAACTTTAAATCGTTATAACTTCTAAGACAGTGATTTCCGGTCAACGAACGAACGATCGTTAGAAGCGCGGAATCTTCCCCTTCAAAACCCTTTTTCATTTATCTCGATAAGACTTCCGGTTCCCGAGATATCGTCGTGTAAAGAAAAGGATAATTTTCGATCGTTTATCATCTACGTTCTTATTCGGATCTCTCGCTCGCGGCTGACCTCCATCCCAAACTATAAACACAAATGGTAAACACACGGATTCTTAGAAAAACACAGTACACATTTCCACGAAAAGTATATAAATCAACGAGTCCATTCGAGTAATTTCTTGTCGCTTATGGACTTTCTTAACGCTATGGATTTTGAACGTTTGTATCTCGGTAATCGTTTGAGATATCGAGGTGAAATAAAACAAGATTTCAAACGCACGCTTTTCTCTATTATCTGAACAAATTTAGATCACGAAATTTTTAATTTCTTCTTCTCTACTTCGTATTGGAAGATTAAAATTTTCATTCTTCGCACGATTGAATGACAGTTCGTTGTCCTAACGTTAATAAAATTTAAAGTAACGTGCGTAAATGATATATCCAAATCGATCTTTCAAATCTTCGTTTTTTCAATGTTGCTTCGATGCTCGAAGTATATTCGTGAGTGCAACCACTCCTGGGCTCTTCCACCGCGAAAAGGCAGCCGGCATTGGTCTTAAAAGTTAATTGTAACGATGGGCGCAGGAAAAGCAGCCGCAGATGTCTCGAATGTGAATTTTCCTTTCTGGCTGGCGTGCCAGGGACACGGAAGTTGCGCAGTTTCAACGGAAATAATAGCAGTTGCCCCGAGTTCCGGCGGCGCGGCTTCCGGGTCGCGTTCCACACCTTTCCTCAAGTTGAAATCGAAATGGGAAAAAGGGAGAGGGAAGAGAGGAGGACCAATAATTCGTTTCGTAGATGGCGGTAGTTTGATAATTGCGGTTGGTGAAACGTCAGATCCGGTATAGGGGGGGGGGCATTTGCATGGTTAATTCGTCGCTTAGTCGGATGAAAATGGAAACTTATTGTTATTGCTCCCCTCCAACTGTCTGGAACGCGTTATCCCCAGTAGCTGGGAATTATATTGGGCGGATTATCGAGAAGTTTCCGCGATATTTTTCTTTTTCTTTTTTTCGAAGCGTTCGAAAGAGCTCTTTTCATCGATGAGAATGGAAATTTTTTTTTTTCTTTTTCTTTAAATTTCTTCTTCATCGACTTGATCTAATGGATTATTTTTTTTTTCTTTTTTTTTTTTTTAACTCTAAGAGGATTAAACCAATTGTTAAAAGCTTTCTCTCCTCCTCGTCCTCTCAATAACAATAATCGATACAATTCGATAAAATTCCACTCGTTTCCAAATGCTTTTTTCCAAGAATATTATCTTATGTTTTCAACCTCGTGTTCTCCTCCTCCGAATCCTTTAAATAAGATTCGAAAGATAATTTGTTGTATTTAACGACGATACGCACGTGAATACACGTACGGCTCGTTTGTGCGCAGCAATTTTCCAAGGGAAGAAAGGAAAACGATCGGATGTCGCATCAACCTCTCTCTCTCCCTCTCTCTCTCATTTTTATCACCTCCATTTTAAAAGCACTTTCGATCTGAATACCGAATGCACAATCGCGAACTAATTAGCATTTAATTAAGTCCAGAAAACGCTTTATTATACCGCCAAATTCATTACACGTACATTTTACAGAGATTTCCACACAACGTTTCACTCGAATTTATTTCAGACCGAATCGTACAACATAACATAACACGTTGAAAATTATTCGATAACGAATGTTTTATATTCAATCGACGCGAAAATATTAGGGAATTTGGAATTCGAAATGTACGAAATGGGTGATTAATGATGCAGGAAATTTGAAATAAATTGGAGGAGCAACGATTATTTATTTTTTTTTTCCCCCTCTTTCTCGATACTTCGAGATATTTAATCGCGTCGAAATTCGAATTGTTTCAAAATCGATCGTCCCTATTTTTATTTAAAAAAAAAAGAAAAGTTGTTCCTGCTTCACGATTGAATAGTTAAGATAATTCACGATACACGCTGGAGGTAGGAAGTATGCGAGGGTAACTACTCACTGCATTGCGACAATTGTTTCCAACAAACTAAATACGGTGGCTCGACATTTAGTACCAAAGTTGAAGTGGCGAGATCGATAATTGTGGTGCACGAACTTTTACAAAGTTCGAACTGTTGTAAATCTCACTTCAATAAGATCGAATAATTACGATTTCGAGATGTACGATAAGATTCGAGGGTTGAAAAATAATTAAATACGATAGAAAAAAAATTGATGTTATTTGAACAATCTTTAAATAATTGAACGTCGATATAAATTTTCAAATTAACACGTGGCCGAAGATTAATACTAAATCCAATTACGTTTTGCCCTCTGTTCGAAAATGGTTCAATCTATTACGAGGCTTAAATTCTTGCATAGAATAGTGGAATATGTCAACACGATAGAGACGATAACAGTATGGATTAATTGCATGGTCAAGCGTGTTTGCTGTTACACGCGTACAACAAGTGTGTCCCCCATCCTTGCGAAACGGATCATTGGCTTAACAATAAAACAGAATAGCATAATTTAAAGCCCAAGATAATTCTAATTATCTCTGAAATTATTTTTGAAGAGGAAAATTGGATTTTTTTTTTTCTATATAAGATATTAATATTAATTGTTTGTTTGTTTGTTTTTGTTTTTTTTTTGAATAAATTACATTCGTTAAAATTAAACACGAAGGGTTATTTAGAATAGAGGAAGTCAACATGGTCAACAACATTATTATGTGTAATTACAAATTCCCATTTATTATATTAACAAATTACCGGGGGAACGCAACGTTGTAACAATAAATATTAAATAAAGTGTCCTCTTGCATATGAATAGATGTTATTTTGGTAAAAATACAAGGGGGTAAATTATTATACCTGTTTACATAAATTTATAATCATTGAATTGAAATTGTTTTCGTAAATAAAAAATTTGAAAATATTTACGTTATTATATTATTTATACATTATGTGCTATTAGTATAAAAAAATAGATATAAAAAAAAAAAAGGATAAGAATTTCTGAATAATTTTAAAGGAAAAAATAAATAATAGAAGGATGTAATATATATGTTTTTTATAAGAAAAAAAAATAAAATTGGATTTATATAAAATTCGTATAAAAATTAAATCTTTTAAAATAAAAAGAATTATGATTTTTTTGACATAGTATTTGTACAATAATTATTATTCCTGTTCTTATTTCTTATATATTTTAATACAATATTCATCGTATTTAATTATTTCCTTCTTTTCATGTTTTTTAATAATTATGGAATTTTTTTTCTTCATTTTTTCGTTATTATAAGCTTCATGTCTTCGCTATTATGTTCTATATAAATATCTGTTGATGTTCTTTTGCCCAAGAAAACTGTCCAAATTTTTTTGAAGTCGTTCTTCAATATCTCCAAATCATTATATTTTTACAAAATATAAATCAGAATATAAATTCTATTTCTAACATTAAAATATGAATAATTCCAATATATTATTGACACAAAATTAAAATAATATTAATTTTAATCAATCAATCAGAAAATTTTCAGGAATGAATAAAATTTGAGGGAACTTGAAATTCTATAAAAATAAAATTTGTTATCAAAGAAATATCAAATCATTTAAACATTTTTATGCAAAAAATTTTAAAATTTATCCAAAGATAACATTTACTGGTTTTAAAATAAATCGTGAACCAGAATCTTCCGACAGTATTTAAATTTCTCCCAATTTCTTGTATCGCCACGATAATTTACGATCGAGTTACGAATCGAGTTTCCGGGGAAGAGAATTTAGATATTTTCAGAAAGAAAGTTCACCCCGCAAATTATGCGTCCCCTTTTCACGGAATTTTTGCCTCATTTCCGTGACGTTACCCCATCTTTAACGTTCCTGTTTTCATGATTAATGGATCTGTCCCTGCCCCTCCCCACCTTCCTCCCCACGCTTCTTCTCGTTCTCGAGGGAATGATTCGAAAAAAGCGCGGCAAATAGCCGGAATAGCTCGGTCAACGGAGCGGAGATAGTGGAACGTGCGAAGTCGATTATTGCAGGTATTCTCGCGGCACGTGGAAATCGATACCTAATTATCGGCCGAGGCGCATTCACCAACTACTGTGGGAATCGCTTTGTTTCACAGGCTTAACACCCATTAGGTACACACGATCGATGCCTAAATTGCTTAAACCGGTTCCTTGTTTTTCTCTCTCTTATTGAAAAAAATCTTGCAATTTTTAATATATAACAGCGGATATATAAATGGAAATTTTATCTTCTCGAATTTTTTTTCTTTTGAATTTATAATACACGACGAACGTTTAATTTTGCAAAATTTTTTAATTTCTTTTCGAAGAAGAATCTTTTACGATCTTTGATACATCGTATAATTTTATGTAATTTCAGTCGATCATTGATTTTAGTCGACAGCCATCGATCGTCGATTTTATTGCACAAGACGCTAATCGAACGCTATATCGAAAAGATTAATCTGTGCTGTTAGAGTACACGATGAATATTTAATTATCCACAAATTAATTAATTATCTTCGATGGAGTTAAATTTGATTTCTTTAAAAAGTTTATGATTCATAATTATTTTATTATTCAACATTTAGAAGAGGTGGCGAAAATTTTTTAAATATTAAATTCATCGACTACTGGATGAAAAAAAAAATGGCCGATATTTCAAGAATTTTCACGTACAGAAGGCGATCGAACTTTTCGCGATTTCATTTTACGTTTCGCTTGTTTCAAACCCCCGCTATCAAATTGAAAAATATGCTTTCCGATTTTTTGATAAATGATGCGAATTACCCTTTGGATCGTGAGTCAGCAATCGATTCCTTTCTTTACCACTTATAAAATGATCCGACTATTTTCTCTTTTCCCATTCGTTACTTCGAGATGATGATCGGCCCCCGTTAAATTTGTCCGAAAAAGCTTTATTACCTTGAGGAATCTTGATGGAGCGTTGTATCGATCGATTGCGAAGCTTTCATTTCCTTCTGAAGCTATTATCATCGATATCGATGAAAAAATCTTTACATCTTTCCACGTTTTCATTTATTTAAGCGCCTCCTCTCGTTCCATCCAACCTCGCCACATTAATATTATATCGACGAGTTTTTATTTCATTTTCCCCACTATTCATCGCGCTTTATTTCCTACGCCTTCTTCCATCATTTTTATCAAGTTCAAACTCATTACATTACACGACGTTTCTTTACATCTTATTCTTCCTTACGTTTCATTCCATCTTCTTCTTAAATTTCATCACGCAAAGTGGTTCACATTTTTTTATCCACAATAATATTATATCAATAACATTTTTATATATTTCGTCTTCTTTTTTTACAATTTATTCAATTAATCCATATTCCTTCGAACCAATTCAAAAGTTAATGTTTATATAATATTATTATTATTATTATATATTATGAAATATATATATCTTATATATCTTTTCACGTTCTTTCTTTCACATTTATCGCATCTCACGCCTCGCCACCCTTTATTTTTACATCCCCATCCTCTCTTCTTCCAAATAACTCGCAGAGCAAAGACACCAATCCGATCCATTTATCCGACACGATCGTTTCTGACAATCTCCCCCTCAACGTTTACTTTGGACATCGTGACAAGCTCGTATTTTCTCGAATTTCCTTGGAAATAACAGGTTTTCACAACGGAATTACGACTCGTGGAAAATGATACACCCAGGAATTCGCACTCAGAGAATACGAACGAAATGAAACTAAATGCGAGAGCGATGGATGATACGCATTATACGTCTCTTGTTTCTTTCTTCTACCAGATCGAAATCGTAGATTCCTTGGAATGGATACGAATAGAATATGAATTGATGCTTGAGATTTTTTCTTTTTAACATTTATTTCTTACAAAATTGTTTAAACGAAATTGAAAGATAATTTGTATCGATAAATATTTTTTTACTACATCAAGAGGGTAAAATTTTATTAAACGATTCGTGGAATATATATCATTGAAAATTCTTCTAATCAAATATTCTTCTCAATCCTTTCATCATATCCCAACAACCTCTTCTGTATTCATTATTATTTACCCAAAAGATATCGAGAATCGATTCTGTTGTCGAGCTTAAAGCAATTGTACCAACGTGTACAACTCTCCTTTCAACGGGATTATAATAAAGGATTTAAATTAATTAGCTTGACTCGATCGAAAGCGAAAAAGGGCGGCACGGTTGTTCGAATAAGATCATCCTGATATACTCGGCTCGGTTTACACAGCTACATTTATCGCGCCGCGTCTCCTCTCGAACAGCTTCTCATCGATTCTGATTCGTCCGCGAACAATGGGACGATAGCGGTGGAAACAGCGGTTGTCAGACGCACAAAGGGATCAAGTAAATGCTAATTGCTTTTTCTCCATGAAAATCCTGTCTCCTCCCCGCTCCTCCTCCGCTCCCAACGCTTCCTCCTTCCGTTCGCCAACAGCCAAGATGCAGGCCCTTCCGTTAAATACGGAAATTTTAATTAAATCCCTTTTTCGTATCACGCACCTCTTATTAGAAAATTTTTTATTAAGTTGTGCGTACATTATTAGGAATTGAAGAAATTCGAAGAGGATGACTCTGCAATGAGTATTCAAATTTTATTTTGATTTCTGACGTGACTCTTGTCTCTGAATATTTGGGAATTGGATTTATTTTTACACAGTCATTGTGACAAATCTCGAGACTTTGAGAATTGATAAATACTATAAAAAGAAGACTACCTGGAGAAATAATTTTCGACAAGAAGTTTTTTTAAATATTTTTAAAAGTTTTAAAATTATTTTTCGTTAGCGATTAGATTATATAGCAAAAAATTATTCGAATGTATTCGAAGTGGCTTTAAGAGATTAGATAATTCTAACACGTTGTACAGCCGTTGACGTCACGAATTTTCAAGAAAACGAACGTTCAAGAAAAAATGAAAAGTGAGAAAGAATATAATACGTGATACGCACAATTATTTTTAATTTTCCAGCAGTCAAAAATAAATGTTTTTGTTATGTATGTATATATATATATATATATCCAAGATTCAGATAGAGAAATTGTTAGTTTTAATCAGAAGTTTATGAGACGAGATTACGTTAAGTTTGTTTGGAAGATATGAATCTTATTTCCAACGCGTAGTATGCATCTACTCAGAGATATTCATCCCCTATGAACGTGTATTTATCACGAATCCAACTCGTGATAGAAATATATTCGGATCAATTCATTTGGGATATATAAATCAACGTGGAAGTTCGTTGGAAACCCCAAAACCGACTGACAAAAGTTTGAAACACGAGCCGACGGTTTCAGTTATATCGACTTTGTATGTATACCCGTATTTATTTTTTGACAATATACAAATATCCAAATTGTGATGGAAAATTGGAAAACTAAAAATATTCAACGTATAATAAAAGAATTGATTAAAAATAGATTTTTAATATTCTTAAAACTATTAATTATTATTTCTATATAATTACTAGAAATTAAAAAAAAAAAAGAAAATCTACAAATCAAATCTAATAAGCACTTTTTTTAAAAAATTTCAGTGAATAAAGAAGCAATCAATTTTGATTTTTAATATATTAAAATATCGTCGAGGTGATTATACCAGAGCAGATTTTATTTGGCAATCATTATTGAAAAGTTATCAACCTAACCTAAATTACCCAATAAATTTTTCTTCTTAAGTTTAATCAATTATACTATATTAAATCAATAATAAACCTGATTACAATTAATCTGTCCTAATCTAACCTAAATTATTTCAAAGAAACATTTTTATTAATAATTTTTTAACGATCGCCATTTCGAAATAAAATCTTCGCAACACTGTTCATAACCTTAACCATGTCATATATTATAAAAAAAAATCATCGAGATCAAAGCGTGATATCCTTTTGTTAATAATTTACCAAAAATTTATCATATCTTTTCCAAAATTAACACAAAATTAATCAATTCGTTGGATTAAAAGTAAAAAAAGAACGAAAATTAAAAATCACACTCGACATTGTGGTTATACATATATACACGTCGATATATACGAACAATGTTATTACCGATCGAGTTCAAAGGGTTCGGATATTAGATTAAAGGAAACATTGTTTCGCGGAACGAGATCTTGATCGTGTGTACGTCCATCCGCGAATCACGTACGCAAGTAGGTGAATGCACATTCGGCGAGGAGATACGGGTATGTAAATTGGAAATGGGCGTTGCTCTTCTCTCTCTCTCTCTCTCTCTCTCTCTCTCTCTCTTTCTTCGGGTGAAACGTGAGACGTGTATAAATGCTTTATGTATCCACCGACACATATTTTACACGGTGAATAGAGAGCAAGTAAGTAAGTACGGTCGATTCGATACGAGAAAACGGAAGATAAGGGGAATATTAAATCGGCGAAAAATAATTATTGTGTCGTTTTATCGTGAATATGTAATAATGTTTTCTTAATTAAATATTATGCATGATTCTTTTTTCGTTTAAATGTTTGTTTTTGCCTTCGAATTAAAAACAAATGAAGTAATACATAATTTATAATTTTGATCGCGCATCTCGTTGATTAATCGAGTGATTTCTTTTTTAGAATTTAACAGAAAAACTTCCACCAATTGTGTAATAATTAAGATAAACTTTTTCTTTTACAAATAAATAAGGAAAAAAAAGTAAAATATGTCAAGAAATGTGTAAAATTTGCGAGTAAAGTTTGATACAGAAGGAAGAATTATTAAGTTACGAGGAGGGAAAAGTTTACAAACAGGATAAGTGATAAAGAAATATATTCTTTAGGAAGCAAGACGAATTTTAATTAACATAGTTCAACTGTTTTAATCGACAACGACGAGATGCCACGCGATGATTAACAATAGACCTGTTCACGAGTTATCTTTTACGAGGATCTCTTGCGAAAGAAGAGTGGAATCGTTCATTCATTCGCGATGCTTATCGTAACGTGGATCTTTTTATCAATCAATTAAATCATCGTCTTGTATTAACACTTTATCACGAGATTAACCGTGACACTTTATTAGATTCTTCTTTTAATTTATCTCGATACCGTCGTCGATGATGATGTAGCCACTCGCTATAATAATAATACTTTTGAGATAAATGCCTTTGATATCTCTCTTTTGGAGAGGACAATTGAAATCTCTTACGATATCTCTTACGATACATCAGATTGAATAATCTAAAAGTAATTATCGAAATGATTATTAATTATTTTAATTCAAATAATTTTGAGAAAACAATAAGAAATTAAATAAGACAAGATTGTCCGTTCCTTTTTCTTTTTTTTTTTTCCTTTTCCATCTTTGATTACACTTGATGCATACGATTTTTATTACGTAAAAGATTCTTAAGAGTTTAAACATAAACAAAGCAATAAGCGTATTTTTAATCGAGCAATCAATACACGTTCGATTGTATAAAATAAAAGAGAGAGAGAAAAAAATATAAATATCGGATATAAGCGCAAATGATAAATTGCAAGAAATCACACCCTCGCATCTTATATAAAATAAAAAAAAAAACTAATAATCCTTCGAATAAAATTATATAACTAGTCGTTGTCAACAATTCTTAATTAATTCTCGTTAGAAAACTCGAGAAGAAAATAAATCGAAAACATCCTTTTATAAATAAAATCTAAAAATTCAAGAAGAGAATCAATCAATTAATCAACAAGACTGTGAACAAATAATCGAGATCAATTTCTTCAAATCCTTCAACTTTCATGAACTTGAATAAATTAAATTTCAAACGCAAGAATTCCTTCCAATCTTCTCACGTACGTGGGTCGAGGAAAGGCTATTTCAAGTATATAAGAGAGTAGTTCCACTCGAACGTTTCCGCATAGGAAACGATAACACGTGGCAGGAACAACGGTTAGATCCTGGCGTAACGTTCCATCTGGGGCGAGGATCGCGTGGAAGAGGCTTGAACGATGGGACACAGATCCTAGATCACCTTCTGCTACACGCGCAATGGAAGAAGCCATCCGTTAAAGTTTATATTCCACGCTCTCCTTCTTCGCGATATACCTACGCCTGTACCCATAAGTCACGCGCTCTTTACCATTATTTTTCAACCTTTTCTCATCGTGAAATTCGAAACTTTTTGTTCTTAAGAAAAAAATTTTTGCAAAAAAACTCGTTGCAAAAATTCTACAATCGTATAATCGAGGTATCGTTAGATTTGATATTCGTCAATAGTTGTTTTTCAACAATTTTTCTTCCCTTACACATACATTTTCAAAGCTTGCATCACACTTCACCTCTTCGTATATTTTGCATCTCGTTGTCCAATCAAAATAACTCCCTCAGTTCAATCTTGTTGTTCCCTTCTCGGGTTTATGTTGCAAAGTATCGAAACGAAGTTCACCCGAGAAATAATAAACTTATGCCATATCCTTTATGTATGTAAATAATCCTGAATAAACTATATTACAATCATAAGATATTGAATAGGAACAATTGTAATATATAATTGTAATACAATTGTAATAAATAACGAGATAATTGGTAAAATTTAATCGGATGAAATTCGATCGAAACCAGCACAAATCTCTCCCTCTCTCTCTTTATCACGAGACAGAGATTATTTGATCGCCTGATCGAAGCGGAAGTCCAGCCCCCGAAACCATCGTCACAGAGTGGGTAAAAGCGTGGCTAGTGGAGTTCCCTATGGGATTGGTTACGAAGTTTCCATCCCAGAGTTAAGATTAGTTAGGATATCACCAGCTTCTCTAACGTGTCGTCCCTTTCCTTTGTTTCCTTTTCTTTTCTCGCAACAACTTCTTTTCCTTCGAAACAGGTTGTACGACGTTGTAATTGGCCGGCCTGTTACGCGAACGAAAGGATTCATCGTGTTTCCCAACCACGAACGTTATATATATACGCGTTGTATCTTGCATGGAAAAGTGGGTGACTTCACTCAAATGGAGAAGATAAGGTCGAAGATATCGTGGATTAAATTTTCCCTTTGCGAGAGAGTCGAGGAAAAGTAAGTATTTATACAAGTGTTGGATTTTGGCTAATTTAATTATGGGGAAATGAAGATTAAGATCTAGGAAGAAGATTCTAGTTTATGTTATTCGTCGATTGTCGTGAATGAGGAAGAAATCAAATCTTATTTGCAAGAGTAAAAATTTATTATTGTATTCTGCTCGTCTATCTTGAAAAAAGGGATTTCGAAGAAATTCTAATATTATAGCGAATTTTAACGAATTAATTAGTTATAACAAGATTATTGGAAAGTTATATGGAATGTAATTTGTTCGCATTCCGAGTTGGATGTTGAAACTCGTTAAAAAAGTAGCTCGGTTGAAAAGTAAAGTTACTTTAAATAATCGCTTATTAAAACGAATAACATTTATTCCGTTATTGTAGTTGATTCGCTTTTCATACAATTTTGATTAACCAC
The DNA here is from genome assembly GCF_003254395.2 of Apis mellifera. Lineage (NCBI taxonomy): Eukaryota > Metazoa > Arthropoda > Insecta > Hymenoptera > Apidae > Apis > Apis mellifera. The sequence continues at coordinate 10,304,209 of NC_037640.1, forward strand.
GATTATTTATTGTTATTATTATGTTTGAGAAGGATGAATTATTGAAGTAACTTATCCTGGTAACTTTATTATTCGTGACTTCAACCGTTATTAAATTTTCCTTTGAATCGTTGCTCACAAATCTAAAGCACATTGAACGAGATCGGTAAAACTTAAAAGCGACAGTTAGTGGAAACGGTCGACTATAGTCAGCCAAGGAAACCAGTGATTCCTTCTGTGCTCTTTCGCCATGTTATTGACCGAGAATAACAATATAAATAATATTATTCCTCGTATCAAGTGACACTACGAGAATAATTATTAAAAATCTTCTTTATAAAATAATTAAAATTAAAAATTATCCAACGCAAAGATCACGAATTCCAGCTAAGCTACGAGAATAACTATTAAAAATCTTCTTTATAAAAAAGATCACGAATCTAAACTGCAAGAATAATTACTAAAAATCTTCTTTTCGACGAATAAAATAATTAAAATTAAAAATTATCCAACGCAAAGATTAGAATTCCAGTAAAGCTACAAGAATAATTACTAAAAATGTTCTTTTCAACGAATAAAATAATTAAGATTAAAAATTATCGTTTACTTACAATATCAGTCATTAGCAATGATATTTCGATATTCGATATAGAAAAATTACTAAAAATCTTCTTTTCGACGAATAAAATAATTAAAATTAAAAATTATCAAACGCAAAGAATTCTAGTAAAGCTACAAGAATAATTACTAAAAATTTTCTTTTCAACGAATAAAATAATTAAGATTAAAAATTATCGTTTACTTATAATATCAGTCATCACTAATGATATTCGATTTCGATTTCGACGTCCAAAGACCATGAATTCATAGAATCATGCGAAATTATGAGAATAACTATTATTTTCTTTCAACGGATAAAGAAAATTAAAATTAAGATTACTTACAATACCAATGATATTTTGATATTCGATATCATTTCGATGTCCAAAGATCACGAATCCATAGAATCACGCGAAACTACGAAAATAACTATTAAAAATCTTCTTTATAAAATAATTAAAAATCACGAATTCCAGCTAAGCTACAAGAATAATTACTAAAAATTTTCTTTTCAACGGATAAAAAAAATTAAGATCAAGATTTATCGATTACTTACAATATTAAAATTATCACCCAATAATATTTCGATATCATTTCGACGTCCAACGGAAAGATCACGAAGATCGTGAATACATTCTACGTTATTAAGGAATATTTAAACATTTAAGAGAATATGGAGATAGGCGATAATTAAAATTCATAAGAGCTGCGATTGAGAATAACTACAACGACGGGTTAACAGGCGTCACAATAAAAAATCACTACAAATTACGCATAATTTATCAGAGAAACACGCGGAAACGTCCATTTTTCAATCAGTCATGTCGCCTCGGACCGCGACCGGGAAACTCTTGATTCTCTTCTGCTGCGAGGATGATTTAAACGCGTTGTATCGGCCATTTAACGGAGGCATTATTAGCCCAAGGTTCCTTGCCGATTATCGTTCATCAGTAGAAGGAATCACGAACGTTTCCAAAGCCTATAAAAGATGGGATAGCGGACGGATCGTGCTAGTGTTACACGGACATTCGATCCAACCTTCGATCCGTTTCCTTCATTTCCAAACTTTTTTATCCGAATCGTGATCTTTAACATTGTCTTTCGATCGTAAGTTCGACAAACGGTACGTGTATCGTTGTAAAAGTAACTCTTCACGTTATTTATTCTTCCGTTAAATTTTGTTGTTGTTGTTTATTTTTTCTTTATAGGAAGAAACAAACGATGGATGAGCAGAGTGGAAGAATCGAAAATTGAAACAAGAATTGGTGAGTGTGTTTCTATCTTTGATAATTAAAATTCTTCTTTAAACGAAAAGAAGAATTCTATTCTCTCAAGTTTTGTGCAATTTCTTCTCTCTTCGAATGTTGCTTACGTATTCGACACGATGTCGTTACACGCAATGTATATAATATCAATTTCATATTAGGGTAACGATAGTAGGTAGTGATAATAGAGAGTGCTATATTCCCGTAATAGGGGGTTTAGATAGCGGAACATTCGAACGGTAGGACGTTTAGATAGCAGGTGTTCGAATAATGGAAATTCTACCGCGTATTGCATGCAGCTGGTGCGATAATTTCGTCCACTTACTACTTGCTATTTTGATTTTTAACCGATCAAGATATTACATTATATTTATTCACATACAGTTACAGTTTTATTTACACGTCTCGAGAATTATTATTAATATATTAAATTAAAGAAACGATGATTTGGATGCTTATTCGTCGAATTTAGATCCATACTTGCTTTTGCAACATGTGAATATATATTTCTTTTATTAATTCTATGCAAAGAAATATCGAAGAAAATTCATTTCAATGCATTTCAAAATACTGTCTATCTCGATGTTTTTTTCACCTTGTGTATTGGTTTCATATTATATTAGAGCTATAAAACCATGGAAAATTAAAACGTAAATCTTTTATCACTTTTCGAACACCGTGCATACTGTCTGCGTTATATATCGTTTATTCAAAAGTGATAAATGTTCGAAAGAGCTATACGTTGAAAAAATTATTATTTCATATTGAAAAAATTCTATCTATCAAAATGGTTTTTAATTTCATACCTTGTATTCTCTATAGAAATTTTGAATATATAAATTAAATTATTTTATCTTCATTATTATTATCTAGTTAAACAAACTTTTTAATTTTCTCATCGATATAACAACAATAATAATAATAATGAGAATTTATACATTCTATACATTAAATATATTTAAACGATAATTCAATAAAACTTTCCTAATTTCTATCAATTTCTAACTTAATTAATTTACAATTCTATACAACTTTAAAGAAGAACATTTGAATATTTATAAAATAAACTTCTTCAATTTTTTTTTTAAATCACGATTTCCAATTTAAGAGAACCATCCTATACAATTCGTATAAATTCTTAATTTCGATCAACCAACACCGAATAAATTTCTCGAAAAGAAACGCACAAACGGCTCGAATATTTAAACAATAATCAACGACACTGGATGCAAGTCGTACAATCCATGTCGGATTTCCAACGGGATGGGGAGGGGGAGAGGGAAAAAGTGGATTTCCGGATTTAATGGGGGAGCCGGATGACCGGCTCGAGAGCTAGTCTTCGCCCGGAAATGGTTTTAACGAGGTGGGTTCGACGCGTGGAAAGCGCGAAGAATCAAAGAAAGAAAGAAAGGAAAAAAATGATGGTGGACGAAAGTGTTCGGGGGATAATCGCCCCTCGCGCGTGCCGATTGATGGAACTCAGCTTCTCGTCGAAATTGTAACGCGTTGAAGGGTCGTTACTGTATATATATGTTGAAAACGTTCGAGAGTTGTTCCAGAGAGGACACGGTGCTGTTATTATACGCGGTATTATTCTTCGAGTATCGGTTCACGTTTACGCTCTCGTGTAGATCGTAGAAGGTAGCTAACAGGTTCATACTGTCTGTCGATAAATTAATAATTTTTATACAAAAATTCTACTTTGAATTTATTTTAGTGTTTAAGCACATAAAATTTTGAATTTTATAGTATTAATTAAATTAACAAATTGGATATTAGTTAATAATAACGTTTAAATTGCATATAATATTATATCTAAAAAGTAATATGTCTGATAAAAGAAATATTTTGATAAAATATTCATGTGTATATTTAATTATATACTATTACTTATTTTCTTCATAAATTTTAAATATCACTGATTTATTTATCTTTTGCGTTGATAATGAATTCTAATAACATCTTTATCCAATGAATACTAATGGAATTTGGTACTATCATTAGAATTAGATTAATTAATATTAAATCTACAAACAAGATTCCAAAATTAATCTGCTATATAGTATCAGTAATTTCCAGAATTTTCTTATTCTTCATAATTATTGTATATTTATCATCAATTAGATTCATTAAATCGGATATTCTTTAGTTTATAGTTCAAATTATATTTTTTTCCTAAAAATTTGAAGTTTTCCTTTTTTTCATTTGAATAATTTTCTCTTATGAAATAATAAACTGAAAACAAATCTTTTTAATATCAACATTAATTAAATTTATTCCAATCTATACAATAGTTTCAATAACTAAAATTAACTCGTGAACTTTATTTTTCTTAATTGCAAATAGATTATATATTTCATTTTATGCAAATAAATTTTATACTTTAAAAAAATTATTAGCATGTTCAACAATTTTTAACTCATTTTATTTTATTTTTATCTTAGAGATTTAAATAAAAATATATTTGTTGTTATAATTATTTTATATTCAATTAATTATTTTTTATTAATTAGATTCTTAAATAAATTCAATATTTTAATTTTAATAAAATTTTAATTTTATATTTTATAATAAATATCAATTATATACATTTTTAAGTTTATATTTAAGTTAATATTTAATCATGCAATATATCCAATTTTATTAGTTTTTGAAATCAAATGAAATTTAATTTTCATAATATTAGTTAGAGCTAAAACTTATAACTGAGTTTTATTTTTTTTAATACTTTCTAAAATATTAATAATTTGAAATTATATTATTATTTTAAAACATGTATTCTTAAAAATAAATTTTTATAAAAATAATTTTCTTGATGACAAAGATAATAAATACATATATCATAGCTATTTTGCACTTATTATTACTATCATTTAGTGTTTCATTTGTTCTTGTATTAAACTTTATCTAAATTATTATAATTAAAAATTAATCTTTAAATTTAATAATCTTTAAGATCGTATATTCCTGGATAGTATAATTTAGATAAAGAGAAAGGATGAAATTATATAAAGAATTTTTTTAAAAAAATTTATTAAACATTCTTCCCATCGAAACTTTTAATATCGTCGATATCTTCTTTTCTTCTTTTCAAGATAATAATTAGGGAAGAAGGAATCTGTTCGTTAATATTAATCTTCGATAAATCGTAGTAACGATTTTTCTGAAATTGTATTTAGAACGAAAAGTTAGAAAGGATGAATGTTTGCGTAAAGGGATTACATTTCCATTCCGATTCCAGAGAATGTTCCATCGAACTTTGTTTATTAATATTTATATTTGAAATTGTTACACTGACTTTCGAGAAGACTTTTAAAAACAAAAAACCGAGCGAAATTTTAATGAAGTTTCTTTCTTTCTTTCTTTCTTTCTTTGTCTGGGAAGGGAAACTTTCTGAAACGGAGAAAGGGAGAAAGAGAGAGCAGCAGTTTTTCATAAAAATCTCCCCCGGCTATCTCGCCGGTGGAGATCTGACTCGGTTGCACTGGGATTAAAACGCTTTTCGAGTTTGTCCCGTTGCTCTCGATTTTGATATGAAACGTGCTCCGAGGTGTTCAAGTTAGATGTTGGTGAATAGGAATAGATAGGATAAAGATAGGGGGAAAAAATGGAAATGACAGAGCGTATCTGGTTAATCGAATGGGATTACCTATATCGTTTCGAGGATGCATAATAAATCAAAAGGGGTGGGTGGGTAAAATTGGATGTCCTTTCGACCTCCTTTCAATCCGCTAACGTATTATTCCACGTTAGATGTCACGTACTTGATTGAAAATTATCCAACTGCTTCTATAATCATCCTATTAAAATTTTTATCCCCTCCAAAAATAGATCGATTATAATCCGTTCAATTTGAAACGACAAATAAATAAAGAAATTGCCAAGGAGATATTAAATCCTGAAAAAAAAAAAGAAACAACGTAAGAAGCTGTTATGCTTTCTCCCGATTGGAACACCAATTTCATTTTTCCACTCTTAAGAAAAGAAGATTGAGAAGAAAGGAGGAGAGAGGTTTGTCTTTGCTCGAATACTGCGATTGAAAAGAGTCAAGGTCGGTAATTAGGAGGAAGTTTCGTCGTTTTTATTTTATCATATTAATCATTTATTTCTCGTGACAGGTTGGAAAATTGAAAACGTGTTTACCCCGTAATGAGAGTCTGGAATTTTTTTTTCTTCTTCTTCTTTTTTCCTCTCTCGTGTTAATCAAGTTACCGCCTCGTTTCGATCTGAGAGACTAAAAAAATATCGAAGATCCCTGAAATCCCGTGAAGATAGCAATATCGTCCGAAGAGAGGAACAAATGTGTTTTTATTAGCATTTCTTCCTTTCAGTTGGGTCAAATCGAATTCTAAGACTCGATTATTCTCTGCATCGAGATAAAACTTGAAAGATATTTCTTTCACGAAAATTTAAGTACTTTGTATTGGGTTAAGAAATCTCATAATATATCGAATATCTCGATTTGTAATATTCGTAAAATATGGGATACTTTAAAAAGAATAATACACGAAAGTTGTACGAAGATCGATTATTTTGCAATTGAAGAATTCTAGAACTATCAAATTTTGAATGGATAATCATTTTCGTTCAAAAGATAAATTAGATTAATTTCCAGAATGAAAATTTCGATTTTCAACGATTACAAAATTAAAAAAAATTCAGATTAATAAAAGTTTAAGAGACCAGAAAGAGACATTCGAGTTATATTAATACAATTCGAAAATAATAATTTCCAATTTTAACAATTTAAAATTCGATGCTAAAATAATCATCGATCAAAAAAAAGAGAGGAATCGTAATAAATCCTCGGATTCGAAAATACCTCGTCAACATTGACGACCCCCTGTCACGCCACGAATCGATCCAAGCTCGAATCGATACGAGACGAAGACAGCAATCAAGCGTACCAATCAAAAAAAAAAAAAAAGTCGTGTTTTCACGAAACACAGGGAGGGATGAAAAGATGCGATCGAAAAGGCAGTATGCAACGGTTGATGACACCGATCGTTTGGATATGGGACACGGGCATACGGCTGCCGGCCATATCCGACGTTTTGCAACGATGACGCGCGCCACGTCAAACAGAGATTTCGGTTTCGCCTGTCATTTTCGAAAGTTTTGTTACACAGGGCGGTGACTCGTGGAAAATCTTGCTATTTTGATGGATGGAACAACATCTTGCGCGACATATTATCTCCGAATATTATCCAGTTTCCACAAAATTCGCGTCAAAATTCTCCCTTTTTTTTTTTTTTTTTACTTTTATCCTTTGTTATCCACGTGGATCGATGATTCGTTTCATTGTTCCCAATTTTTCAAAGAGTTTCTATGAAAATGCGCGGGAAACGGGATGATTTATTCATCTCAAGGCGGTTTTAATTGAGAAGAATTTCGCTTTTGGCTTGTATAGCGATTAATCTAGGGGAAAATTCGTGTTCATCGTGGTTGAGCTTGATTAATCGATAAGGGTATTGTTGTTGTCGAGCGTAATTTCGAGGGAAGAAGAATTTTGTTCTGAATTTTGAGAGTTCTAATCAATAATAGTACCGAATAATCGAGCCAGTTTTTTTTGAGAAGGGAAGAAAGAAATTGGATGGGATCAGACGATTTGTATTTTTCTACTATAATTCGTAATTTTTGATACTTTTTTCTTTTATCGCTATCCGATATGCGTTTAAAATGTAAATTGTACGACAGATACCTATTATTCTCTGATCGATAGATTCGATGTTTATTAACGAGTTGGTTGAAACAATTAGAAGCACGCTTTTGTTATGGAGGAAGCGATGAAATGGTTTCGAGATTGTACCAGAGGAAAATGGAATACTAATCAATTGCCTAATATACTGTTAATTACATCTCTCTTGACTTTCGTGAAATTATTTCATCTATAAGCTTATACATTTTTTACAATTTCTGTTAGAATAATTATTTACGTAAAAAGATACCTGCCTTCGATCTTGATGATTTTTTTTTTAAATACGTTAATCAAATTCCTTAAAAAATTATTGACAAAATTCTTCGAAACATTTTAGGTTAAGTTCAAGTCAGGTCAATTTTAATCAAATTTATTTGCTACGAATAATTTTAGATGAAATTAAACTCGGAATTTGTTCAATTTCCGACTTCGTAGTTTATATTCAATTTTAGGTTAGGTTAAGTTAATCAAGATCGCGTTCCTTAAAAAATTATTGACAAAATTCTTCGAAATATTTTAGATTAAGTTCAAGTCAGGTCAACTTTAATCAAATTTATTGCTACGAATAATTTTAGATGAAATTAAACTCGGAATTTGTTCAATTTCCGACTTCGTAGTTTATATTCAATTTTAGGTTAGGTTAATCAAGATCGCATTCCATGAAAAATTATTGACAAAATTCTTCGAAATATTTTAGATTAAGTTCAAGTCAGATCAACTTTAATCAAATTTATTGCTACGAATAATTTTAGATGAAATTAAACTCGGAATTTGTTCAATTTCCGACTTCGTAGTTTATATTCAATTTTAGGTTAGGTTAGGTTAACCACTTCTCGATGAACCAAGTAAAATCTTACGCGATATTATTCAGCTTTTCAATATAATCTTGACAGTATGATTAAGAAAAATCATCGAGATTGAAGAATTTTTCCTAATTTTCGTAACTGATTTGATCGAAAAACGCTTCGATCCCCTGTTTGCCTCGAAATTCAAACACGATGTAACAAACTTGGCCCGATTTCGAACCGTAAAATATAATATTCGGTTTGCACGCGTATATATTCGAACGTATCTAGTGTTCCCGAGTAACTCGAAAACAGCGAATAATAAACTCGGTTGAATAAATCTCGCAAATTCCTTAATTGCTTCAGCAACTAGCAGCTTCATAACTTGACTCCGTTTCAAGCATCGGGGAGAAAATTAACAAGATTTCGTGCCTTCGGTGTTCATGTTTTTCAATGGGACAACGCTATTTTGGTTACCTACCGTACACTTCCCCCCCTCCTCTCTCCTGTTCTTCTCTCCCCCTTCCTTCCTCTCCTCGAAAACTAATCTATCCGTAATTGGGTTAATATCTTCTGTACCCGTGGAATATTTCTTCAGGGAAATTAACTTTGTTAAATAATTATCAATTCTCTCCTTTTCTTTCTTTTTCTTTTTTTTTTAATACTTTGAAATAGCGGCTCTTATAACACACTTTTCTGAAAATGTTTTAATCGAGATTTACAATCGATTACCATTATTTTATCGAGTAAAAATTTTTAGAAATTTCAATCGTTGGATGAAATTTTTTTTAGAAATCGACAGAGAATGGAACGAAATTTTGAATTATTTGAATATCGTGTCAAATGTCGAAACGTTCGGATTAAAACATATCTTTCACTCGATCTTGGTGTAATTCATCTTGGCGCAAATACTTCTTCAGTAGCTCTACTTTTTTTCACTCGTTCATTCGAAAAAGGGAACACAAGGATTCCTTCTTTACTCTTTCGGTTTAAAGGTATGAAATAACCGTGCATTGACTCGCGAACGAGCATCATTTTTCACTTTTTCCACGTTACGTACAACGAGGTAGTAATTCGAGGAGAAACGATGTCTTCGATTCGAGGAACACGCATTCGGATCGAATCGAATCGAAGATCGAAACTCCCGTCGCGATTGGATTTTTCAAGGTTGATTTGGAAGAAAGATTTATTTCCCTATGTTTTTCCTTTGTTTTCCACGTCGAGTTTATGGCTAGTTACTCGTCGAGAGTAGATAGTTTGTTTTATTCGGGAATATCGATACTTTTTTTTTTTTTTTTTACGTGTGTTTACGTTGAAATTCATTAATATCGCGTAAATATTCGTTTTTCATTCTATGTGGAAGGGGATATCGCTTGTGAGATGGATAGGTTGAAATTTGTGCGCATAAAAAGAAGGAGGGAGGAAAAATTTTTAATTGTTATTTGCAGTAGCCAATTTTCGCGCGAATATTTCCCAATTTAACCCCTTTTTTCACAATATTCCGCTCGTTTCATCGCCCTTTAATTTAACACGAACGATTAATTTCCCGTTTTCCAAACTCCTACTCCTCACGAAATTTCTTTCGTTTACGAACGAAAAACTATCTCATTCATCAATCGTTCATTTTCTCGATAATCCCAATCTCTCCATCCTCTTTCTCGCTTTAATAAAATTCACGTGTGCAATGCACATTTTTTCATCGCTCAATGTTATATCAAATTAAATAAACATCTTATCGTACTAATCGATGTATATATTGATCACGTGTCATCAAAACATTAGAAATAAATACTTGCAGTTAATAATACATAACTCTTGTGTATCGTACTAATCTTATCGTACTAATCGATGTATATATTGATCATCAAATCGCTAAAAATAATTATTTCTCATTTGCAATTACGATACACACTGGATATCGTATTAATCTTATCGTACTAATCGATGTATATAATCGATCATCAAATCGTTAGAAATAATTACTTCCCACTTGCAGTTACACTCAACAACACTCTTGATGTATCGTACTAATCTTATCGTACTAATCGATGTATATATCGATCATTAAATCGTTAGAAATAATTACTTGCAGTTACAATACACAACGAAACTCTTAGTGTATCGTACTAATCTTATTGTACTAATCGATATATGATCACGTGTCATCAAATCGTTAGAAATAATTACTTCTCACTTGCAGTTACAATACACAATAACACTTTTAGTGTATCGTACTAATTTTAATGTATATATTATTATATATATTATATATAATGTATATAATGTATATATAATGTATATATTATATAATAATTAATGTATATATCGATCACGTGTCATCAAATCATTAGAAATAATTAATTGTAGTTACGATACACAACGACTCTTGGTATAGTGCTAATCTTATCGTACTAATCGATGTATATATTATTAGAAAATCGTTAGAAATAATTAGTTCTCACTTGCAGTTACGATACCCACATTGGGTATCGTATTAATCTTATCGTACTAATCGATGTATATATTATTAGAAAATCGTTAGAAATAATTACTTCTCACTTGCAGTTAACATACACAACAACACTCTTGGTGTATCATATTAATCTTATCGTACTAATCGATGTATGCAACATACAACATACATGATGTATATACAATATACAACAACACTCTTGGTGTATCATATTAATTTTATCTAATTGATGTATATATCGATCACGTGTCATCAAATCATTAGAAATAATTACTCGCAGTTACGATACACAACGACACTCTTGGTGTATCGTATTAATCTTATCGTACTAATCGATATATGATCACATGTCATCAAATCGTTAGAAATAATTACTTGCAATTACACAACGACGCTCTTGGTGTATCGTACTAATTTTATCTAATCGATGTATATATCGATCATTAAATCATTAGAAATAATTACTTCTCACTTGCAGTTACGATACCCATTGGGTATCGTATTAATCTTATCGTACTAATCGATGTATATATTATTAGAAAATCGTTAGAAATAATTACTTCTCACTTACAGTTACGATACACAACATTCTTGGTGTATCGTGCTAATTTTATCTAATCGATCACGTGTCATCGAATCGTTAGAAATAATTACTTGCAGTTAACAACACTCTTGGTGTCGAATAGCACGAATATATCGCGTCATATATCGAACAAATTAACTGCAATCGGCGTTTTGATCGCGAAACGAGGATGATCGTCTTCGTACAGCAAAGATTTTTCGTCACGCGATACGAACACTTCCAATTAACAATATATAATAGTACACGATTCGTCGTGCATCATATCAGATAGCACGAACGGATCCTGATCCATCGTTTAGAAAAGATAACCGTAAGAATCTTCGTAGACGAAACTTTTCTAGGAAACGTTCTCTATCAACAGGAATACGTTCGTGCGAGCACCACGCACCACGTCCAATAAACGAACACTGATTCGCGTGCCTTATCTTCGTTTGTGAAACGAAAGATAAAGCGAAGATAAAAGATGACTTAATTTTTACTCTATGCGTCGTACGAATCTTAAACTAATTAACAATAGGAATGTTCGTGACGTTTAATGTAACGTATTTGTAAAAGAAAGAAGATAGTTGTAGCGAAATTTTTTCCTCCTATCGTCAATTGCATTATATGGAATAGAATGGATCCTAATTCACGTGTTCATTATTTTTGGTTTGCAAAAGGACGAAGATAAAAGTCGACTTAATTTTTGCTCGTTGCGTTGTACGAATCTTAAACTAATTAACTAACTAATTAACTAATAGGCAGGAATGTTTGTTTAATGTAACGTGTTTGCAAAAGAAGGAAGACGTAGCAAAACTTTTTCCTCATCGAACAATACCTATCAATTGTATTAGCTGGATGTTCTAATTTACGTTTATTATTTTTGATTAATAAGAGACGATTTAATTTTTGCTCGTTGTGTCGTAGAAACCGTAAAGTAATTAACAATAGACAGGAATATTCGTAACGTTTAATGTAAAGCTTTTGCAAAAGAGGGAAGGCAATCGTAGAAATTTTTTCCTCGTATTGTCAATTGCATTATATGGAATTGGATGAATGTTCTAATTCATTATTTTTGGTTTGCGAAGATAAGAGACGATTCAATTTTTGTTTGTATCGTTATACAAATATTGCCAATTTATTAATATAATAATATGTATTAATATAATAATATAATATATGTATTAATATAATAATCAATTTGTATAATTTTAATTCGTGTACGTCATCTTTGTTCGAAAGAAAGTGAGAATAATACTCAAGAGAATAATATTTATATGATATAATATAATATATGTAATAATATAATAATCAATTTGTATAATCTTGAAAGAAAAGAAAGAAAGTAAGAATAATACTCAAGAATACGCGTGAATCTTAATCCATATGGATTCTTTTCCTTTGGAAAGGAGCGAAGATAAGAGACAATTTAATTTTTTCTCATTAAACAATTAACAATAGAATTGCGTGAATCGTATCGAACAGCATGATAAACGAATTCCAATCCATCTTCCCTGTTTGCAAACGAGCCAAGATAAGAGATAACTTAATTTTTGCTCGTAAACAATTAACAATAGAATTTAGAAGCGTTAATAGCATCGTATAAATGGATCTGCGTGATCTTGTTATCGTCTTTACTCGTAAAACAGGGAAGATAATTGTAGCAAAATCTTTTCCTTATTACACAATATTGAAGAATACGCGTATATCGAACAGTATAATAAATGAATCTTAATTCGTCTTCATTTTTCCTCATATCGTTACATCATTCAAACATTCAATTAATAATAGACAGATACATTAAATGGATTTTAATTCGTGTGTGTCGCAAAAAAGTGAAAATAATTATCCTTCTAGCAAAACTTCTTCGTCATATAATACTCAAAAATACACTTGAGAAAATATAGAAATACATAGACATAATAAACGAATCCTGATCCATGTGCATCGTTTGCAAAAATCATTGTGTCATACAAATGTCTCACTTAACATAAATAGATCCTAATCTTGCACGTGTCACTTTTGCTCACGAAAGAGCAAAGATAATTCTTTCTTAGCAAAACTTTCTTTTCTTATCGTCACACAATATTCGAGAATGTTACATCATGAGTCATATACAACTGCATAATAAACAGACCTTGATCTATGTATATCGTTTGCAAAAATCATTGTATCATACAAACATTTCAATTAATAATAACTTAATAGCATAAATCGATCTTAATCACAAAACTTTTTCCTTACATCGTCACACAATACTCAAGAATACATCGTGAGTCATATGGAATGGTATAATAAATGGACCCTAATCCATCGTTTTCGTTTGCAAAAATTGTTGTGTCATACAAACATTTCAATTAAAATAAATAGATCTTAATCTGCATCATTTATCATTTTTGCTCGCAAATAAATAAAAATAATTGTCTTCGTAGCAAAACTTTTTCCTTGCATCGTCACAATACTTAAGAATACATGAATCGTATAAAACGGCATAATAAACGGACCCTGATCCATTATTTTCGTTTGCAAAAATCATTGCATCAATACAAACACTTCAATTAAAATAAATAGATCCTAATCTGCACGTGTCATTTTTGCTCGCAAGTAAGTGAAAATAATTTTATTAAATTATTTTAATTTATATACAATATTATAATTATTAATAATAATTAAATATTTTATTTTCGTAGTAAAACTTTCTTTTTCTATTGTCACACAATACTCAAGAATACATGAATCGTATAAAACGGCACAATAAACGGATCCTGATCCATTATTTTCATTTGCAAAAATCATTGCGTCATATAAACACTTCAATTAATAATAACTTAATAGCATAAATCGATCTTAATCCCAAAACTTTTTTCTTATATCATCACACAATACTCAAGAACACATGAATCGTATAAAATCGCATAATAAACGGATCCTGATCCATCGTTTGCAAAAATCATTGTATCATACAAACATTTCATCAATTAATAATAATTTAATAGCATAAATCGATCTTAATCAACGTATGTCGTATTTGCTCACAAATAAATGAAAATAATTGCCTTCAAAATTGCCTAACAAAATTTTTTCCTTAGATCGTCACAATAATTAATAATACATGAATCGTATAAAACGGCACAATAAACGAATCTTGATCCATGTGCATCGTTTTCATTTGCAAAAATCGTTGTGTCCTATAAACATTTTACTTAACATAAATAGATCTTAATCTGCACGTATCATTTTTGCTCGCAAATAAATGAAAATAATTATTTTTATAGCAAAACTTTTTCCTTACATCGTCACACAATACTCAAGAACACATGAATCGTATAAAACGGCATAATAAACGGACCCTGATCCATTATTTTTTTTTGCAAAAATTGTATCATACAAACACTTCAATCAACATAAATAGATCCTAATCTGCCGTATTACTTTTGCTCAAAGCAAAGATAATTCCTACCCTAAAACTTTCTTTTCCTATCTAATAAATCGAACACACGAATCATATAAACCGACATAATTAACCCTGATCCATCGTTCGCAAAACAGAAGCGTAATTCTTGCCCTTCGTTATCGAACGCGTGTATCGGGCTTCGCACACAAAAACCACCGTCTTGGCGCGCTTGCGAAGTTTTCGTCGTCCCTCCGCCCGAGAGGCGGCCGAGTTTGCGCCAGTTGGTCTCGCGCCGCACGGGGAGACGCGCGCCGCCGACCGCTCCGCTCCGCTTCCGGCCACCTCGCGCGCGCTCCTCGCCAGTCTCGCTCGTCCGCTCGTCCCACGCTCACGTCTACCGGCCGCTATGCCCGCCGACTCCAACTCGCGCCACCGCGCCACCGCTTGACGATCCGTTCTCGCTCCTCGCCCCCGCCTCACCCCTCCTCACCCCTCCCCGTCCGTTCTCTCCTCCCCCCGCCGCCGCTCTCTCGATCGTCGCGATCGCGTCCCCTTTCGCGTGAATCGCGGGTGTGTGAACAGAGAGGAGTTGGTTTGTGGAACGAAGCAGTGTTGGAAGAAGAATTGGCTGGAGAAAGGATGAACTGAACAGGGTTGGGATATATTTCTTCGAAGAAGAAGGAGGAGAGTGGTGCGAAATCGTGAGATTTGGAAAAATTTGGATGAATTTTGAATGTGGATGCGGGTCAGGGAAATGAGAATATTTGCAAGAATAAGTACGTATCTCGAAAGAATTGTTGAAAAAGATTGAACACGTAGGTTAGGTAAGAGGAAAACATCGTCGTCGAGGATCGTAGTAAGAAAAATCCGTGGGGAGAAGTATTATTTCTGGAGGATAAAAAATTCCAAGAAATTGCCGATTTTAATAATTCAATGGAATAATAATAATAATAATAATAATAATATTCGTAGGATCGATAAGATCTGAGAAAGAATTTATATAACGAGTTTCAGAGATCGAGAAGAAGAAGAATATTATCGCGCCAGGAATCGTAAATATTTCGAGAAAAATTATGGATCTTACGAATTCAATCGAAGAACGAGGATATCGTTGCCGTAAGATTTCGAAGATTTCGATCCTTGAATAATTCATATGCTCCAAGATTTGTATATAAAAAAAGAAGAAAGAAACATCGTTGCGGAGGATAATGAGATCCCAAAGAATTTTAATCCTCGTTTCTTCAAAGAATCTCATTGCGGAAGAATCGTAGGATATCTTCAGGTGTAGAATAATATAAAATTCTAGATTCAAAGTTACAAGAGGAACACAATGCTACAACGCTTGCCAGAATTATCGCGACAGGGTTAACAGTATCTCCAGGCTTTCGAGAGGTGGACGATCGCGAGGTTTAATCGGAGGCCTGTAAATCTCCTTTCGTGTCTCGCCTCCATTCCCGTAAACGTTTCAGATAAGTGGAAGAATAATCAAGTGAACCCATCTATTTACCGTATATATATATATATATGTATACCATCGAACACGTGCAAGAGGGAATCAAAAAGTGTTTTTTCCAAATGTATATTCATCTTCTTCAAACTTCTTTGCCCGAGTTTAACGAGCTCGTTTCTGCGTTGTAATATAACGAAGTTCTAAGAAATTCTAAGTCTCGATTTGGAGGAACGATAACGCGAATAAAAACGATAAACAGTGCGGAATTTGTGTCGATACAATTTTAGAGAGAGTGAGACGAGGATGAAAGGACGGATGGTTGGTGCGTCGTAGCAAGGTCGATGAAGATACGAGCTGGCCATACGGAAACTGGCCAAGGAAGTGTTCGGTTGGATTATTGACAGGAGGAGCTGGAAGAAAATGGAAAACGGGCCGATGAAACGTTCAGATTGGAAGGGTTGACGATTCGATCGTTTCGATTAATCGTTCGATAATACGTAATATACGTGATTTTCACCGATCCTGCGTGTCTTTTCTCTTTCCAGTTTTCGAGGATTCTTTCAAATCTGATCGGTGAGTTATTTGACTTTTTAAAATACGTCGATAACGAATCTTTCTAGTTTAAATTCCTATAAGAAATTTCGTATAATTTGGATTAATATTGGATAGATGTTTTTATCGGGAATAAATATCGAATAAATTGATATCTCAAACGTAGAATAAAGTTGGCAAATGACGACGAATCTTTGTTAGCTAAATTTCTGGTCGAATTAATATTGTTCGAGAGTCAACATATTTTTATATTATATATCGCAATTTGAAATAGATAATCGTAGATATTTTAGATAGAATTTTCGTAGCAATTGTTTTAATATCACTTTGCGCGTACAATCAGATTTTGAAATCAGATTTACGTTAGTGTACGAAAGTGAAATTTCAAGATCTCTATCCGTCTAATTAATCCGTTATTTATTTTAACGAAGATTCGTTTCCCGGAATTATGCGAAATAGGTCATCCAAGTACGCTAATCAATAATAAAACGAGGTATATTATTTTCCACGAATAATATCCATATATAGCATTAATAAATTATTCAAATATAGAGCGAAAAAAAAAGAGAAGAAATAAAAAAAGAAGAAAGAAGAACGAGTTTTCATATTTTTGACCCGAAAATGATTCCAATCCATGGGGCGGAAAATCTACATTTTTATTACACGAAATACACGTTCATAACGGGAGATCATTTACAAAACGTGTACGATTCGTAATTTCCAATTTGTCAAAATATGATACACACGCGAGTCTCCGACCTCGGTAAATATTTTCATCGATATTTCCTATCCAATTTTGTAATTTTCATTTGTTATTATTCTTTTGGTATTTTTTTTTCCCCTCCTCTCTCTCGGAACAAGCATATATATAAACTTGGCGTTGAAATTCGTGCTTCGTGGAACGTGTTTTGTTCACGTGCAGTGATTGATAAAATAACTGGACAAACGCGTTTCGACTTGGTTGCGTATATAACATGGACGTTCGCAAACTGATGTAAATATTTGCCTGGAAAATTAACCGAACAAAATTCCTCGTTTGTTTCCCTCTTCCCACGTTTACGATAAATTTTTATCCGAAAGTCTTTACGAATCGTTTGAATTTCTTCTCTAAAAGAAATAAACAGAGATTATTATTATTTTTAAATTTCAAACGTGAGAAAAAAGAATAGAATAGAAAAGTCACTCTTCTTTCGATTAATCTAAAACGAGTAAAAATTAAATCTGAAATGGAAGATAAAATGTCAAAGATGATAAAAAAAAAAAAAAAACGAATACGAGAGGAAAATTTAATTTTTTCGAATTTCATTGAATTTCACGGTTTGAATTTCGTAACGGTAATTAGACACGGATTAATTAATTTAAGGGATTGTCAGGTATAACGGAGGAAGAATTTTCTTCTTACAACGCGGAGGAAGTTTCTTATTCGTCGCGTGATAAGAAAGAAAAAGATGTCACAGCAATTCTTACAGTTAGTTGAGCTTCCAAGGATGGGAGCGGAGCAGGGGGTCGAAAAAAGTTGGGGAATTGAGTTATCTTCATATTTCCTCTTCTTATCGTCAAATCTAACGTGTCCTTTTATCCCGGCCGATACTTAAACTTTTTTAATCCTTATTAAATTTTATACCTTATAATCTTTTATACGCCGATCGAAGAAATTTTACATTTTTATCGGTAAAGAAAATTTTTTTAATTAAAACTTCAATCTTACATCCTAAGAATTCTCCTAAATTTTTATTCCGGGTTATCCAGGCCGCGCGAAAAGGAAATAAATTCCGATTCAAATTATATTTCCGTATCGGATAACTTTATCTTTATCTCCTTCGATCAAGATTCTTTAAATTTTGGATTTCGCATACTTTGAATATTTATGATAAATCGCATTCCACGTATATATATAACTTTTTCCTCGAGTTGAAAATTTTTATTCTCAAATTTTTCCACGAGAAAAAAGTTAAAATTCCTTTTTTTTCTTTTTTTAATTTTAACGAAATATAATAATTTTCCCAAATTTTCACGGATAATTGTCTCGGCCATCGAACGACAAATATCAAAAATAAAAAAAAAAAAAGGGGGAAAATAAACCAGTAATGTCAATTCCAAGTTACATTCCTGTCAAAGACAAGCTCGTAAATTTGTTCCAAATACCATGACGCGTTACATATCTGTACAATTCTATATACGCGACGATTCGGTTAAGCTATCTTCGATTCGGGTCAAATGTAAAAGCTCCTATTACGATTCACCAGTTAACCGCGAGTCTATGACCTGCATCTCGTGTTCGGATCGTGCTCGGTCGGCCAGGCAACTTTGCGTCCGTATTTTACATTTATGTGCAAAGATAAGTCCACCCTGTGTATCCGGTTTATTGTACGTCTCATCTGTATCGACTTTTCCGCACCACTTTCCATTCCTTCCCTTCTAGACATTTTTCTCTAAGTATTGCAATCTTACACACTCCACGTGGAACAGAATTTTAAAGAAAATCATCCAAAATAGACGCATACACATATAGTTCTTGAAAAGATTAAATTTTCAATGATTCGAATAATTTTTTTAAAAAACTTTTCAAAATTACAAATTTTAAATTTCGTAAGATCGTTTTGAAGATTTATTGTTAAGGTTTAGGTTAGGTTAGGTTATAAATTTATTTCGAATGGAATTATGGAATTATGGAATTTCGATAAAGGAAAAGTTATTTATGATCTATCGTGGTCACGAGATAATGAAGTCGTCAAAAAAGTATTGTGAATACAGATTTTCAATATCTATCTCGATAAAACTCGTCGAAATGAATTGATTTATAAAAATGTACGATTTATGAAAAAAAGAAAGAAAAAACAATGGAATAGTTTAGTTTGTGAATAATAAAAATATTTTACGAAATTTTAGAAAGCATCTCGTTGAAAAATGAAATTCTCGATATTGTTCATCGCGTATCAAATTGTCGGATCAAACATAACCTCAAATTAACGAACGGTGTCCCGTCAGAATTACGGATCGCGCGTGAATCTGAAAATGAAAAGAGTCAAAAATACAGAGAGCATACGTTGATAGATCCGAGTCACAAAACGAAATGGAATAACCAATAGCTTTTCAAACAATGACGCCGTTATTTGGATCGGTAATATCGGAGAGGACGCGGTTCGTTTCGAGTGCGTTTCCCATCCAACGTTTCATTTACGATATAATGCTGAATTTGGCGGAGTATCGTTTACGGTTTTTAAAACGGTTTTCCAGGATTTTTCGCGGGAACCTTTGTTTCCCGATTCGAGTGAACTCGCCGGGGCTACCAAGTTTTTCAAGCGGAGTTGGGCAGGGTTTTCTGCCATGGTCGTACGAATTTTCTTCCTTTTTTTATTTCTCTCTCTCTTTCTCTCTTCTCCCCTTTGTCTCTCGATCGAGATACGATTGTTTTCGATGATACGAGCGAGGGGAGGATGGAAATGCTCGATTGTTATTCGTTACGAGGAATAACATTTTTCTGTTTCTTTTGTAACAGGAGGAAATGTAAGAAACTCTTTTTCACGAAAGACTTTTGAAGAATGATTTTTATAAAAGAATTTCTTTGTACATTTTGCGAGTGATTTTCTTTTTCAATGTTATTGTTGAAAATTAAAAATTTTAAATATTGGAGCACGATAATAATAAAAGAATAGATTTGGATTTATTATTGTTTTTATTTCTTCTTTAATCTTATTGGAGATTATTTCTTATTTCGAATATTCACAAAAAAATTTTCGTATAAAAGTTCTTCCTCCGAATTTTATTCCTGTCCATTATTTTTCTAACGAGATAAATTTCATTCAGTGTTGGCAAAGAAATAAAGCAAAGACCACCATACACACATCTGTGCATCCACTAAATGCATTTCGACGTCATGTTAAGCGATAACGATTTTATTATCGTTTAAAAATAACGAATAAATGAAATAATAACGGTATAAAAAGAATTTTAATCGTACAACGGATACGCGACGAAAAAACATTTTCGAAAAAATTCAATTTTATATACATATATATATAGATATATAGATATTTGAACCGCCCAGTTACCCCAATGATACTCCTTTTGTCAAAATTTCACGCTATCAACGGAATCCAATTAAATATCGGATCTGCCTTTCGCGTATAATGGATTTATACAGGGAAGAAAAACCACATTTATCGATGGAAAAAAAAAAAAGAGAGAGAGAGAAAAAAAATATTTTAATTCGACAATTTTTCCCCAAAAACAAAAACAGCAAATCTTTCCCCTTTTTCCTTTTTTTTAACAATGTTTTTCAAAATGACACAACACTTTTATAATTCGATCAAGAGAATTTTCCCTCTCTTTCCATTTTTTTTCACTCTTCACTCTTGTCGTATTTCATACGCGAATCGCATACAAAAAAATTATCGAAAATTATTCGTTCGAATTCGAACGTAAAAAGCTTTAATATTAAAAAGAACGAGAGCAAAAAAAGGGGAGAGAGAGAGGAAAAATAACGCAAAATAAAATAAAATAAAGAGACGAAAAAAAAGAAAAAAGAATAGTTAAAAACAGTCGTTTGTTTTATTCGGTCGCGTTAAAGCATGAAATGAACTCTAATCGGTCAGTGTTGCGCGCGCCATCCAATCCATCCCCCTCTTTTGAAAATCGGATCGTATTTGGACAACTCGTTAAATATTTCACTCACAGGGTTTCCCCAAACCTGTGGCGGACTACTTTGCTTTACGTACTCGAAATTCTTCGTTAACGATTCCATCGACGCGTTATTTAATTTATTTAATTTATTTCCGGTCTCCAGAGGGGTGGAGACCGGTGCAAACAATCGGTGAAAATTGATGCTCGCCGATGCCAGTTTGTACCAGTATTCTCCACAAGTACAATTGTGGACTACGATTGTGCTAATTCACCAAGTTTTTCCACTTTTTTTTTTCTTTTCTCTTTTGGCTCCTTGATGTTTGAGTATAAATTTTTGTGATTTGTTAAAAATGTGAAAATTTCATAATATCGATGAATTGAGAATTTTTTTAATCCGATTGTACATTTTTGAAAGTATGTTTTTTTTAGACGATTCGATCTGATTATGAATCATGTTTTAATAGCAGATTCGTTTATTATTTTTATTTTTCTCTCAGACTCGAAATTTCTTTTTTAGAAACAAAGGCAAACGCGATCGTTTAACGATATGTACAGGAATGGAAAAGTTACAGATACCAAGTTTGTTTTTGGGGATCGTTAAATTTTTCCAGATAACAGATGCATTTAACGAATTGTTTGTGTTTATTAATTCGCTGATTCCGTAAATTTTTGATCTAATCATTCTGCTATTAAGTTTCCATATGCGTTATGTAAACATTTCAACACGTCGAATTCAAGATTCGTAGAGCATATAGTAGATGTATATATTATATTATTCCACGTAATATCAATACATTAACTTGGCCAGAATTTATCCTTGGAAAGAAAATATTCGACGATACATGAATTAATAAATAAATTTAAATTAAATTACTTTATTTTCTCTGATTTTTTTAAACAATTCCATCGTTTACAAAACAATCGTCCAACAATTTAATTAAATTGTTGATCACTTTCTTTATATCCTAAACGTTTTTACAAAAAATAAAAAAGGAATCGAATAGTAAAGTTTGGAAATTATATACTTCTAACGTTAATATTTCACCGGTGTTTTGCGTTAATGAATGAATTCCTGTCCCGGCAAATTGACAAAGATAAATTAAATGAAATCGGTGTTAAATTCCACATTCGTGCCAATCGTTAAATAACAACGAATTTCTGTTATAATAGAATACAATTAGTCGAATAACGATAATTGACGGGGATATTCCGTTGATTAAAGACCGATTTTATCGTATTTGCCCGCGAGATAGCAACAATAATGGATTCCCTGTGTGTGGATAAGTAATTCGAGCGAAAATATTTGTCGGAAAATTGAGATGGATAATTTACATATCGTTAAGCAGGGCGTGATATCAATACCGCATATTACACATTGTTCACGTTGCTTGTCCTCGGCCAAATCTACTTACGTCTCTTCATATAGAAAAAAAAGAATCTCGATCGAAAGAATTCCTTTCTGGAGATCCTTTCACTCCTCAATCAAAGTTAATTATAATGAAATATATATGCTAAAAAGATCTTTACCATTTCTTCCTATTTATAAAGCGGTCGAAAGAATTCCTTTCTGAATCCTTTCACTCCTCGATCAAAATTAATTATAATAAAATATATATAAAGATCTTTACCATTTCTTCCTATTTAAAAAGCTTCGAAAAATTATCTTACATTTTTTTAGAAATATTTCGCTTCATCCTATGCGAATAATTCGACAATTATTTTTTATTAATACAAAAATTACCATTGCACAATAATACGATCGAAGAAATGATCTGTCGATCGAAAGATTTGCTTAAATTATTATACGATTGTAGAAGAGAGGAAGAAGAAGAAGAAGAGGATTGAAAGTTTCCGGTAAAACGGAAAGGAAGAAATATTTTTTTTTCTTCCTTCGTGAAAATTATTTCAATTTTACAGTTATTTTCCTGGAAGAATTTATTTTTCAGGGTGGATGATGCTTGTCGTTACTCTCGTTTCTTCTTATTTAAACCGCATAAACTCGACGACTCGTACTCCACGTGAAAACAGAGCCGAGAAACAGTGAGCTCATTACGGTCCACTGTTTCTCGTTAGTTATCCGCTGTGTCGTCCCCAGCTATTCGCTCGGGGCAAAAATTATCTCGCCTCGAAAATTCCTTCCGTCGCGCTTTCTTTCCGCGATGACAATCGCGACGACGAGAAACGCACCTTCTCCCGCTTATTCAATTCGAGGATCGATTCTATAAAATATCGATACGAACGATTTTTATCGGCAACGATTCGATATTATCGTTTCGAATAGTGTTTCATTCGATTGAATACGATGACGTTTCAATTAAAAATATTTATTATCAACAAGTCATTTTACATCACAGACAAGGAATTTTAAATATCATCCCGCGTAATTGTGATCGAAACACGTTGATTTAATTTTTAACGAGGGAACTTGGTCTCGCTATTTCGTTGTTTTTTTAGGTTATGCTTTGGAAAAAGATAGGTTAAATGATTTTAATCCACGCTCTAATTTTGATTCATGATATTTCTGGTTATTTATTTTAAAATATCGGATAAGAGGTAGAAATGAATTTTGATATTTATTGATTTATTCGAGAAAAATTAATTTAATCGAAAAAGGGATTATATTTTAAGAAAATTTAAGGGAAACATCAACGGAAGGGGAAGGAATATGGTCAGAAAGCTAGGGCCACGGGAGAATGGAGAGAGAGAAATAAAATAAATGGACAGCGCTTGTCTTGGTGTTCCGAGTTCGGGCGAGGTCTCTTTTCTTTTCGCGCTGTCTTCGATTCAAGCTTACAAAAGAGGTTACCATCGGGAAGAGTGTTTTTTGAACAAGAACTGGTTCAAGTGTAGAACATTAAGCCAAAGTAAAGGACAGGGGGTGTAGCTAGAGATATTTTAACAAAAGCTGGAGGATTCGTTCGAGTAGTTGAAAAATTCGATTCTTTTTCGATATTTTTTACGTTACATAAGAAATATATAGGAAATAGAAAATTTGATCTTCCTTTCCCTCCGAATTTTAATCAGTTTTATCCCATCTGCGAATTATTTTCTTATTTTTTTATTATTTATTTATTTTTATTACTTTCAAAGGAATTATTTAAAAAAATGGAACAATTTTGTTTTAATTCCAGAAGAATTATTTCTCAAAATCATAAACTTCTTTTTAACAATTTTTCATGTTTTAAACTTTATATAAATGCATTGATAATTTAATAATTTTACAATTATTCAAATTATTTTGTTATTTAAAAAAATCTTTCGAACAATTTCGTTCTAATTCCAGAAGAATTATTTCTAGAAAATCATAAACTTCTTTTTAACAATTTTTCATGTTTTAAACTTTATATAAATGCGTTGATAATTTTACAATTATTCAAATTATTTTGTTATTTAAAAAAATCTTTCGAACAATTTCGTTCTAATTCCAGAAGAATTATTTCTAGAAAATCATAAACTTTTTTTTAACAATTTTTCATATTTTAAATTTTATATAAACGGGTTGATAATTTTACAATTATTCAAATTATTTTGTTCTCGAATGAAATTATAAACTTTTTCTGGATAGAATTATTATTTATATTAATATTACAATTTATCGCGAAATTTTTCTCTTCTCACCCGATTATATCCCATTTGTACGATAAATCAACGTATATACACGTTTCGTTTCGAACGAAAAATTGATCATTCAATTAAACTGTTTATTCAATTTTGATGCTCGATCCGTTCTCGAGAATAGCAGACACGATCCTTTAATCGTTTTCAGCGGTGTATTATCGGCTTAAGGCTTGTTCGCTCACTTGTCCGGATAATCGGCATCCCCTGTATTTCCCTTTTACCCGAAAGCGCCCCGTTGTTGGCCGGGGTCTCCTCTCTTCGAAAATTACACCGGAAGTCCGCTTGTACAATTTTCCGCCCCACGGATTTCGACGAGGGAAAGATTTAAATGGAATTAAAATAAATTCGTTCAAAAAAAAAAAAAAAATATTTCGATTACTATTATTATTATTTCTCGTCAATAATTTAAAAAAAAACGTTATAACATAATTCGATGACACGTTAAACACGACGCGAGAAACTTGTAAATTTGTTATTTAATGTAATCGAGATTACAAAAAAAAAAAAAGTATTTCGATTACTATTATTATTATTTCTCGTCAATAATTTAAAAAAAATCGTTATAATTCGATGACACGTTAAACACGACGCGAGAAATTTGTAAATTTGTTATTTAATGTAATCAAGATTACAAAAAAAAAAATTATTTTTTTTATTTTGTATTATTTTTTCTTTATTTATTTATTTTTTCGATTACTATTATTATTATTTCTCGTCAATAATTTAAAAAAAAACGTTATAACATAATTTAATGACACGTTAAACACGAGAAACTTGTTAATTTGTTATTTAATGTAATCAAGATTACAAAAAAAAAAGTATTTCGATTACTATTATTATTATTTCTCGTCAATAATTTAAAAAAAAAACGTTATAACATAATTTGATGACACGTTAAACACGATGCGAGAAACTTGTAAATTTGTTATTTAATGTAATCATTTTTTTTACAAAAAAAAAATATTTCGATTACTATTATTATTATTTCTCGTCAATAATTTAAAAAAAAAACGTTATAACATAATTTGATGACACGTTAAACACGACGCGAGAAACTTGTAAATTTGTTATTTAATGTAATCGAGATTAAAATTTAATAAAACAAATGGAATTTGTAACAAATTGAGAGAAAAATCATCGAAAAATTTTGCATAAAATGATATTGCAATTTGATGCTGTGATAGAACGAAGGATTAAAATTTTACGTGTATCGAGATGATAATAATGGAATTTGGGGTATTAAAAAAAAAAGAAAAAAAAGGAAACAATTTCGGCAATAGTTTAAAATTCGTTTCAATCAACGATTTAAATTTTGTCGGTTGAAATTTTCAATTCTACACACGGGAGAAGTGTGTATCTCTCGTGATTATTCGAACGAAAACGAATTCTAATTTAACTGCACATCGTGATAATTATTTCTTTAGTCGATATCCTTTATCCTCGAGAGATAAATATAATATTGAACACGAGTATTACATTTTTAACAAAAGATTTTATAAATTCAAGATTTAATAAATTTAATCAAGCTACGCGATTTTCGAGTGTCTTTTATCAATTAATACGACTTTAATCGTGTATTATTTATTTAATAAATAATAATTCGACAATATTTTGTTCAAGCACTCTTTAACTTCGATTAAATATATATAAAAATTAAAAAGATTCGCACGAATTTTATAAAAACCAGAAAAAGATAATTACTTTTTTTTCAAACCAATAAAAATACCAACAAATGTGAAATTCGTGAAAAATCCGAACGAAATTCACTCGCCAAAAAAAAAAAACATCTCTCCGAATCGTTACGAGCCTTCGAAAAATTACCTCTTTAATGGACGCTTCGATCACAATTCGAGCACAAACGAGAGGATGATTAATTAACCTGTTGGGAACGAGCGTATCCTATTCTCAAAACTTGCACCTTTACCCATCGATACACCTGTTAAAAACGCGATTACACCACTCGCGAAATCGTGTATATACCTTCCTCGTTTTCTCACCACAACGTATCGCGTCACAACACTTGCCCCATTTTGCCCTCGTGCTTCAAAAATAACGTAATTACCGACGAGAAACTTTCTCCTCCCCTCCTCTGTCTCTCTCTAAAAAAAAAGAAGAAAGAGAGAAAAAAATGGAAAAAACTCGGAGGCCGCAACGAACACTTGGTATCTCGCCACCAAGCCTGTGTACACGAGGAAGGGAGAGAGGGATGGTTGGGCGGAGAAAACAAGTGGAGATAAATCGAATAATCGTTGGACGAGTGTGCGAGGGGATGGCGAGAGGCGCCGATTCCTATGGCATAAAAAGCGTCGCATGCAACGCCGGTGGAACGCAAATGCTGGCGGAGTGCGGTTTCGTGTTAGGGGGTTGCGAAAGGACCTTTGCCTCCACCCCCTTGCCCTGCCCGTTGTTCGCGCGAAAGTCTTTATTGACTTTCGTCGATGCCCGCCGATTTTTGCCAATCTAGACGGCAAAATTATAATTGGAGGATTATTGATTATTCTTTTTTCTTTTAGAATTTTTTTTAAAATAGGTTAGAACGAATATGTATCTGATTTTTCGAGAGAAATTGAATTTTCCAGCTTTTGAGGAGAATATTTCGGTGAATCAAAGTTGTTTTGATTGTTATTTTTTAACGTTTTTTGAAAGGATGCATGCGAAATATACGAATTAAGTGAAATTTATTTTTGCGAAATTAATAGATTTTAAAAATAACATTTTTTGACGAATTCAAGTCGTTTCGTAATTTATTTTGTGAATTATTGTTTTTTAAGCATTTTTTAAAAATGCAAATAAGCTGCTTGGTTTACGAATATATATTCAATTTTATTTTCGAGAATCGAAATTTTGTCTGTTTTCTTTTTAAACAAAATATTCAGATCATTATATTAAAGCCATATTTTTAAAATAATATCTATTTTCTATTTATTATTCTTACGTATTATTTTCATAAATATTCTTTTCAATACTTTTGAATATCGATTTCATATTAATAAATTCATCGAAAGTTGATCCTTTAACGCGCTAAAAAATGGATTCCACGTTAAACAATAATGGAATTCAATGCAATTGAAAACTGGGACAATCTTTGATTTCAATGATTAACACGATTTCAACAGTATTATACAAATAATATTTACCTTGCTAATATATTCTTTAAATTTCTTCCTTTTTCAAATTCTTTAAAAAATCTTAAAATAAGAATAAATCCAACAATTTCCAAAATATACATATAAATATACATACAAAAATATCTACTTTGCTATTTTATTTTTTAAATTTCATCTTTTTTCAAATTCTTTAATAAATAAAATCTTAAAATAAGAATAAATCCAACAATTTCCAAAATATAAATACAAATATATATACCTTGCTATTATATTCTTTAAATTTCTTTCTTTCTCAAATTCTTTAAAAAATTTTAAAATAAGAATAAATCCAACAATTTCCAAAATATACATACAAAAATATCTACTTTGCTATTATATTTTTTAAATTTCTTCCTTTTTCAAATTCTTTAAAAAATCTTAAAATAAGAATAAATCCTACAATTTCCAAAATATACATATAAATATACATACAAAAATATCTACTTTGCTATTTTATTTTTTAAATTTCATCTTTTTTCAAATTCTTTAATAAATAAAATCTTAAAATAAGAATAAATCCAACAATTTCCAAAATATAAATACAAATATATATACCTTGCTATTATATTCTTTAAATTTCTTTCTTTCTCAAATTCTTTAAAAAATCTTAAAATAATAATAAATCCAACAATTTCCAAAATATATATACAAATATATATACAATAATATCTACTTTGCTATTATACTCTTTAAATTTCTTCCTTTCTCAAATTCTTTAAAAAATCTTAAAACAAGAATAAATTCAACAATTTCCAAAATATATTATAATTTCTCCAAAGGAAAACCGAGCGTAACTCATCAATCGTATAAAAATTACGATTAAATACGATTTCGAATCTCGTCTCGTAGATTCTTTCTCGTCAACCTTTGTTTCGTTTTTCATATATGCTCGATCCTGGAGTTCGTTATCGACGAGGGAATGGGACGGCAAAGGGACGTCCCTTTTCCACTCCCTGTGATCGGTGGAAAATGGCGCAAGTTTTTCGAGGAGAGGACGTATTTAGGGAGATGGAGGAGACGGTTCCCTTGTTACGTTGCTGTCCCTCTGTTTCCCTGTTACGTTGTGCACGCGTGTAAATTGGCGTGCATCTGTCGCGTTCCCAGAGCTAGAAAATACGAGGAGTTTCCAATTAAAAGGAAATAAAGATGGAAATTTCGAGTAACCGGCAGAAATTCCCTCGTTTCTCTCTTACGCTTTGTACGTATGTGTACATGTATGTGAATATATATGTATATTTGTCGATACAAATAAATGCACTTTACCCTGTTAAGCGAGATGGACGAGTTAAATCGGTAACCGGATTGGACGATTGTTTGGGATTTAATGTATATTTATGTAGTTATATCTGTCCCTTTTAACTCCTCGTGTCAAAAATGTAGAACGTTTCGTTCCATTCTTTTTTTTTTTGGAGGAAAAAGGAGGAAATAATAATTGATTAAAATTTAATTATTATTTATCTTCTTTATAAATTTTAAACTAATAGATTTATTATTCTATTGATTATCTCGTTTATTTTAATAATCAAATAATATTTTTGTACAATGAATAGTTATAGAATTTGGGGCTGTCGTCAGAATTTGACTCATCAATATCAAATCACTTAATAAAATTCCTAGAATGATCTACTACGTAATTTCAGTAGTTTTAAGAATTTTTTTATTCTTGATAATTATTGTTTACCTATTTTCAATCAGATTTATGAAATCAGACAATTTTTAATTTCTTAGTTCAAATTTTATTCTTTTTAAAAATTGGAATTTTCATTATTGAATAATTTTTTTTTACGAAATAATTAATTGAAAACAAATTTTCTTAATATCGAATATTAATTAATTCTCTTAGTCGAGATATTTAAAATATCGTGCGAAATAATTTAAACATTCTTTCGAATTTTTGATATACACACAGATAATAGTTACCTTTAAATATACATATAAACACACGTGTACGTAAATGGATCTTCGAAATTTAAAATTAGTTTAATTACTATTCCATAATTTTGAATATTATTATGAGTCACGAAACTTAATTCAAATTTTCTATATTCCCCACGCTTAATCCTTCGTAAGAGAAATCATTCTGTTCCCAGAAAGAGGGAACCTTATTTTTACGATTATACGCGATATTTTTCTCAACGCGTTGTACGCGCGCGCCATCTTTTTTGGAAAATTGGAAGGGAAGTGGGAAGCGGCCTTTCGCGGAGCCATTCCCCGCAGGATGTTGATCCTCGAGGTTTTCAGGGTCCCACTTTTCTACTATCCTCCTCCTCCTTTACGCGAAAAACGTGCGAATCGGTTGCGCCTCGCATTTCCACGCGAGGCCATTCAATTTTATGAATATTGCCGGCGAGCGTCCCCTCCCCCCCTTTTACAATTCCCAACTACCACGAGGATACAGCTCGTAGATAGAACGTCGCAGCACGCTTTCAACGCGCGAATTTGCAAACAATCCCGCCATTTCTCCCCCACCCCCCTCTTTTCGGGAAAAGGACCGCTTTATTTCCGCGAATAAATCAATTCGAATTCGAGGGGAGCTCGAAAGCAAACGATGTTGTTAACACGTTGTGCCGCGTCCTTTCTTCCTTTTTCTTCTCTCTCTTCATCGAAATATCGAAATATCGTGAAATGAAATCGCGTTTTTAAGATATTCTTCTGCGGAATTTTTTCTCTTCTCTTCGACGAAAATCGAACGAGTGGAGAGTTTAACGAATTATGAATTGTCTTCGATTTCGAAGGTAAGGATTTAAGGTATTTTGGAATTTTTTTTCTTTCGTGGAAATTGAGCGATTGTAATATAATAAATTTAATAAATTATCGTGTCTTCGATGAGTTTAAAGAATTTTTTCTTTTTTCTTCTGCACTGAATGATTGCAAAATTTAATGAATTACCATGAAGTTGTTGATTTAAAGTATTTAAGATATTTTGGAATTTTCTTTTTTGGTGGAATTATCGTGTCTTCGATGTGTTTAAGGAATTTTCTTTTTTCCTCTACGAACGATTGCAAAATTTAATGAATTACTATGAAGTTGTTGATTTAAAGTATTTAAGATATTTTGGAGTCGGAATTTTCTCTTTTAGTGGAAATTGAGCGATATCGTGAAATTTAATAAATTATCGTGTCTTCGATGTGTTTAAGGAATTTTTTCTTTCTTCTTCTGTACTGAATGATTGCAAAATTTAATGAATTATGAAGTGTCTTCTTCGATGAAGTTATAAAGTATTATGATTTTAAAGTATTTAAGATATTTTGGAATGGATTGCAAAATTTAATGAATTATCATGAAGTATCTTCGATGAAGTTGTATTTTAAAGTATTTAAGATATTTTGAATCGGAATTTTCTCTTTTGGTGGAAATTGAGCGATTTTCTTTTTCCCTGTATGAATGATTGTAAAATTTAATGAATTTAGATTTTAAAGTATTTAAGATATTTTGGAATGGATTGCAAAATTTAATGAATTACCATGAAGTGTCTTCGATGAAATTGTATTTTAAAATATTTAACATATTTTGGAATCGGAATTTTCTCTTTTGATAGAATTATCGTAGATGTATTTAAGGAATTTTTTCTTTTTTCCTCTACACTGAATGATTGCAAAATTAATTAAATTATTATATCTTCGATATATTTGAAATATCTCTCATAGAATTTTTCCTTTTCTTTTTCGAATTCAAAATCGAACAATCGATATATTTCTTCGATCGCGATTTCTGAGATATTTTGCTTATTAATCTTTTCTTATTTAAATAATTGCGAAACTTTTCGAAGGAAGGTTCATGTAACGAAAAGTGAATCGAGCGAATCGTGTCAGAAGTTTAGATCTAATTAAAATTAATTACGCCGCGATATAAACCGCTGCGGTTGAAATTAAAATTCATCCGATCCCGGCGCACGAAAGGAAATTAATCACAAGTTTCCCTCCTGCGGTTTTCTCCTTCTTTCTCCCTCCTTTCTCGCGATACAAGTGGCTAATTGACGAGAGATTTATGCAAATTTAAAACGAGCCTTTAATACTACTCACATAATCAAAGCCTTTCTCTCTTTTTTTTTTCTTCTTCTTCTTCCTCTGCTTCGTTTCTTCTCTTCGTTCCTTTTCTTTTTTTCTTTTTCTCAATTAACAATTGGATGCACATGGAACGAAACACGCGAATATTTTCAAAGTTTCTTTATTGGACAAATAATTCTTCGTCGCATAAATTGATTGACTTTTAGAAATCTCTTTTTTTCTTCTTCTTCTTCTTCGTTCCTTTTCTTTTTTCTTTTTCTCAATTAACAATTGGATGCACATGGAACGAAACACGTGAATATTTCCAGAGTTTCTTTATTGGACAAATAATTCTTCGTCGCATAAATTGATTGACTTTTAGAAATCTCTTTTTTTTTTCTTCTTCTTCGTTCCTTTTCTTTTTTCTTTTTCTGAATTAACAATTGGATGCACATGGAACGAAACACGTGAATATTTCTAGAGTTTCTTTATTGGACAAATAATTCTTCGTCGCATAAATTGATTGACTTTTAGAAATCTTTTTTTCTTCTTCTTCGTTTTTTTTCTTTTTTCTTTTTCTGAATTAACAATTGGATGCACATGGAACGAAATACGCGAATATTTTCAAAGTTTCTTTATTGGACAAATAATTCTTCGTCGCATAAATTGATTGACTTTTAGAAATCTCTTTTTTTTTTCTTCTTCTTCTTCTTCGTTTCTTTTCTTTTTTCTTTTTCTGAATTGGATGCACATGGAACGAAACACGTGAATATTTCCAAAGTTTCTTTATTGGACAAATAATTCTTCGTCGCATAAATTGATTGACTTTTAGAAATCTCTCTTTTTTTCTTCTTCTTCTTCGTTCCTTTTCTTTTTTCTTTTTCTGAATTAACAATTGGATGCACATGGAACAAGACACGTGAATATTTCCAGAGTTTCTTTATTGGACAAATAATTTTTCATCGCATAAATTGATTGACTTTTAGAAATAATTATTCCATTTCAAAAGAAAATAGACGACAGAGATAGACGAAAACATGATAGCTTGATGTAATTTCGCGATGGAAGGAGTTTCAGATTAGATTTCGTTGACGCGACGTTAAGATTCTCTGTCTCGTGTCATCTCTCCAGATGTTTCATAATATATATGACACATACATATACGACGTGTCACGATATTTCTCGATCAAATTTTCTATTAATTTTTTTTCCTAATTATCAAACATTTGAGTAAAGCGTAGATATAAATTAATTTCACGGAATGTTAATAATATTTTCGTGGAGTATATAGCTTTGGAAGATTGATCCTCCAGATAAAGTTGAGTGTAAGAGAAAATTAATGGATTGATTTTTCCAACTTTTGTTTCGATCCCTCTAAAAACATTCTACTAAACATAACAATACTGTATATGTAAATAGAAAATTATAATACAGTGAGAAGAAAAATTAATAGATCGAATTACTCTTCCACATAAAAAGAATTTTAAAATTTTCAATATAAGAAATGTGATTTACGAAGTTCGTTACGTAATTCTTCAAGTTTTATACATATAGAAAAAGATTAGACTTATTAGACTTATAATAATCCACCACTCGATAACGAGAAGAGAAACTTTCATGTTTCTAAAATGAGGAAGCGTCGCTGGTTGGAAAATTACGAGCCGATAAACTGGAAAATGTTCAACCTTATCAATAGATCGAATCCTAAAACTCTTTCTCAGTATAATTCGATCGAACTTCTTCCAGCAAAACGAAGAAGAAGAAGAAGAAGAAGAGGAGGAAGTTTGTCCTGGACATTTATTTGACGTGGAAAAAATGGCAAAAGTTGTTGTTTCATTTTTCATCCTGATTATATTCCACCTTCCCACCGATCCATCTTGAACAACCGTGATCAATTTTCTTATCGTATTCGTCGAATTTCTTCATCGTCTTCCTTCTTTTTTCTTTCTTCTATCTCAAAACGAGACAGAAAGAAATCCACGAATTTCTCCTTCTTTTCTTTACTTCCGGATCTCTTCTCGTTTCGTCTCAAATATCAATGCAATTATTGTTATTATTTTATATTTTTTTTCAACCAATTACATTACTCTTCTCGTTGAAACCAACACACGACTTTCAACGCAACAATTTCGAGGGAATTTATCCGCGAATACGTCTGCAACGAGACAAGACGTGTGTACAATCTTGGTGAATACCTGATGGATTATTCGAAGAGAATGTCTGAATGCATTACTGCGACGTACAATTGTTCTCGCGATTCTAATAGAAGCCATCCTGCAATACTATATAATATTGTATATTTCACGTAGGTGGATATCGAGTTTTATAAATTCGCGAGAGTATTACCAATATTTATAACATTTTATAACGTGAATTACTTAAAAAAAAAAAAAAAAGGGGCGAAGATAGATCGAAATTCGAAACAATTCCATTGTAATTCGGATAAATATTCATTGTCTATATTATAAATTCAACGAGAAATTCGAGAAGAGAAAAACGTTGTTTCACTTCGAAACAATTATGATTTAAATTTAAAAAATAGAGAAAGCCGCGCCGATTCTTATCGCCGCCATTCCATGCTCCAAGGTCCGCCATTACGACGTCGTTAGCTTGAAAACAACCACACGGAACACGCGTCACGAAATAAGCGCAGAGAAAAGACGTGTGCGTATATATACACACACATAAAGTGAGCACACACACACAAGCACGATAATATATATTTTCTTTTTTCTTTTCACTCGCCACGTTTTTCTTTGTGTCAACAACACGCGAGTACACATCGACACGACGAGTGTAAACTCCTTTCCTCTTCCCTTCCCCCCCTTTTTTTCGTCCTTCATAACGGGGCAACCTTTTCTTTTTCTCGTGGAAGAAAAATAAAAATGTTGCTTTGAAAAATAAACGGCGAGGTCTCCTCCACAGCGGTAAAAAATATTTGACGAAATTAACGAAGGGTCGATGCTTAAACATTTTTTTCGCACCGTTACATCAGTGTTTCTCCGAATCTGTGCTCCTTTTTTTTTCTCTCTTTCACAACAAAAAGCGTGGTTCCTTTTTTTTTTAAAGGATTATTATTTATTTTTCAAGATGAAAGTTTGTATAATATTTAAATTATTATAATATCGTATTATTGTTCGAACAATTCGGGCGAGGGAAAGTTTCTAAGGGATGATTATTTTATAAGGGGAAAATTCTCGTAATACAAATTTTCCGTATCGCGATTAACATATTTTACATCTTCGTTTATACTATAACTATTACAAAAGTTATAATGATGTAAATTGTGAATGTATTTTATAGATGAAAATGGATCTCTCTATTTCGAGATATATATGATATATATAGCTCGATCGATTTTGATTTTGATAAACTACCGATGGTAATAGAAGCTTGATTTTGATAAATGAGCAAGCAATTGCATTCAACGTAGCCAGCTATTCCGCTTCATAATGCCGCGTCATTTTTTTCGTTATTATTGCATGTACAGGGTGACTGTGCACAAACGAATCTTCTCTAAAGATATCGATATTTTATAAATATATCAAAATATCAATCGTTTCACGTGCTATCTTAAAAATATTTAAAATATTATTTAAGAAATAGTAAAAATAAATGTGTATTAAAATTGAAATTTGAATCACTTGTTGCGAGTAACGTGTAAACAATTTTTTCGAGTATTTTCACCGCAGTTTTCCAATATTTAGGAAGTTTTATCGTCGGATGTTTATGGTTGAAGCGAAGTTGAAGCTTTCTCCTTCTCTTCCCCGAATTAGAACACGATGCAACGAAATTATTTGGCTAAAAATGTTTTCAACGCTACTTCGCACCTTTCGCAAAAATATGGCCCCCTTTCGTAAAAATATATCTCAGAGGAGGGTTGTTCTCAGACGTAACGACATCGAGCTTCCACCGCCTTTTGCTATTTTCTCCGCAGTTTCGTTCCGTGATTTCTTGTTTACTTCCCTTACGTGGAAAAATCAACGTTCCATTACGATAAAGAGGACGAAATAAGAATATTATCGTGTTTTCTCCTCCTTTATGCGCGAGTTTAATCCTACTAAATGCACGTGTATGATTAATAAAAAAAAAAAAGAAAAAAAAATAGATATCGAGATATTATTATACAATTTATTTTGAAAATTTAAAAATCTTATCTTGAATTTTACTTGTCATTATATATATATATTTTTGAATTTAAATTTTATTTCTCGAGCAAGGTTGTTATATTGAATTAATCTAATATTATCGTGTTTTCTCCTTTATACGTAAATTTAATCCTAAGTTAAATGCACGTGTACGATTAATAAAAAAAATCGATGATATCGAGATGTTATTGTACAATTTATTTTGAAAATTTAAAAATCTTATCTTGAATTTTATTTGTCATTATATATATATATTTTTGAATTTAAATTTCTCGAGCGAAGTTGTTATATTGAATTAATCTAATATTATCGTGTTTTCTCCTCCTTTATATGCAAGTTTAATTCTAGTAAATTAAATAGCACATACACGATTAATAAAAAAAATCGAGATATTATTGTACAATTTATTTTGAAAATTTAAAAATCTTATCTTGAATTTTACTTGTCATTATATATATATATATTTTTGAATTTAAATTTTATTTCTCGAGTGAAGTTGTTGTATTGAATTAATCTAATATTATCGTGTTTTCTCCTCCTTCATATGCAAGTTTAATCCTACTAAGTTAAATGCACGAAGTGTACGATTAATAATTATTTTGAAAATTTAAAAATCTTGTCTTGAATTTTACTTGTCATTATATATCTATATATTTTTGAATTTAAATTTTATTTCTCGAGTGAGGTTGTTGTATTGAATTAATCTAATATTATCGTGTTTTCTCCTCCTTTATGTGCAAGTTTAATCTTACTAAGTCTTACTAAATGCACAAAGTGTATGATTAATAAAAAAAAGAAAAAAAATAAATAATATCGAGATATTATTGTACAATTTATTTTAATTTTGAAAATTTAAAAATCTTATCTTGAATTTTACTTGTTATTATATATATATTTTTGAATTTAATTTAAATAAATTTCTCGAGCGAGGTTGTTGTATTGAATTAGTCTAAGGATTATGATTGATTGGAGAGGGAAGGGGAGGGGAAGATTAAATCAGAATCTTTTGAATCTTTCGAATATTTGTCGAATGAGAAAGAAATTACTTCGATTAAAAATTTTACAACAAGACCTAAGACTTTTGCTTAAAAAAAAAAAAAAAAGCAAGAATTTTAAACAATTAATTAAAAAGAAATATTAACGCAAAATTTTTCAATTAATATCTCGAAGAGCCTCGAATCTGGGTCAATCCTTCGCGACACGGTTGAAGTTCGACAAACTTGCAACAATTAAAAGTTCAATATTTAATAGCTCGATCGAGGATAGGAAAAGCGAGGGAAAATCTTTCTTAAGGATTGGATTATTAATCCGAAAAGAGACGATGCGAGGTATAATACTTTTGCCGAAGGTTCCGAGATAAGTAAGGCGGAGGAGATAAGGCGGGTATAAAAGAAAAATTGATTCTTGGTTTTTTTAGTTTTTTCAACCTTCTTAATCATGGAATTTATCAAAAAGCACGATTCCCGATATTATAAGTTTTTAACGAGAATTCTCTCATACCGATGATGTTTCTTCTTCACAATTTTCTTTTCCTTTCTTAAGAATGAAAAAATATAGAGATGTAATATCAAATATTGATAGGAATAGTTAATTAAAATTATAAATATAAAATGCTTAAACAAATTAGCTTAATTTAAAATCGAAATATTTTGCTATTTTCTTTTTTTTTATCTATTCTATCTATTGTTTATAAATTTACATACACATTTGGGATTAACAAAAGAGATGTTGAAAATACTTGTTCGTATTCTTCGCGGTTACATCACGAGATTAAAGAAAAAAAATATTAGCAGTGTGAAAAGTCTAGTAGTTGAAGTAAAATTTTAAAAACCTTTGTTCGCTTCGTATTACAGAAGAATCGGTATTAAAACGAGAATCCCGATAATTTAAGAAAATTCTTTTTCTCCATCATAATCTTTACAATTTTTGTGAATAACGAATGAAAAGAGAACGATTGTCCAGATTTTTTAAAACGAGAGAAATTTTTTTCTTTTGATACGTGATATACATGAATATTATGTATTAAGATAAATTTAAGATTAATTCAAGATATTGTTCGAGTTTATCGAAATTTTAATTCTAGAAAAAATAGATATTCTCTCTCTCAAAAAAAAAAAAAAAAAGATAAATATTCTGAATTTTAGAAATTTCCAGTATCTCGAGTAGTAGATCGAATTACAAAAATATCAGAATTTTCCTCGACACTTTTCCTTTACGATCCATTTCTGTACAACAATATATATATCACGAACACATTTCACTTACAGAGATAAACCCACCTTATAACTATCTAATATTTTATCAAACCTCAAAGGACAGTCACGTAGCAAATAAATTCTAGTATAAATCAAACAAAAACCTGGCTCCAATAAATTCCCAAGAAACTGTACACAAGGTATCGAGAATGCACGTACAAGTGTGAATACTCCTGTGAATTTTTTAACAGCATCGTTTCGAAAGATAAAAAAAAAAAAGAAGAAGAAAAAGAAGAAGAAGAAGAAGAAGAAGAAGAAAAGGAAAAAACGTGGAACAATGAGATCGGTGAGGTATTATAAAAGTCGAGAAAGTTGAAAAATCGCGGGCATCTTGTGCTCGAGCGAGTTAAAGATGGCGACAGGTACGACATAACCTAAGATAAATCTGTAGCTTCAGGATTATAAATAATTGTGGGTGTATTCTCATGGGAAGCAGGCCTCGATAGAATTAAATTTCGTAAAGGGCTGGTTTCTTACTTCCTCTCGTCCATCGAATTATTCTTCTTCCCCCCTGCTTTCGCTTCTCGTTCTATTCTTCAATTAAGCAAATTTTTGTGGGATTATTTCAGGTTTAACGAGGAGAGAGATTCGTTCGAGACGAACTTTGCAAGCAGATTTTTTTTTCTTGCGTGGAAAAGCAAATTTCGTTTATGAACCCTTCTCCTATATCTGTAAAAATTAATAAATATTAAAATTTGTGATTTTCTTTTTTTGAATTTTTCCAAGATGAAATGATAAAGTTGTATAATATTTTATAAAATTATTGCATTCGTGTATCGTGCATATTGTATCATATCTTCATTTTCTATAATAATATCGCTAAATAATCCATCGTATATCTATGTGCAAATGCGATTTAATTAAATTTTCGAATCTTTTCTACGACAAAATCAAATTTACATTAAAAAAAAAATTTAAAAGGAAATTTCAAACTCGCTATAAAAAAAATTACTCGTATAAATTTTTTACTCCGTTCGAAATTCCGATGAAAAATTTCATTTGAAACCTTATAATATTCCAAGCATCTAAAAATAAGAGGAAATAAAGTCGAAAAAGCGCAAAAGGATACGCGTAGTAATTGACTCCTACCCCGGTAATCTCTTCGTTTAAAAGATTTCAACGAAAAAAAGGAAAAAAGGAAAAAAAATAAATAAAAGAGAAAAAAATAGAGAGAAGAAAATCAAGACCGACCGTTTAATTAAACATAATTATACAATGCAATCTTTTGATAAATTTTTTTGAACGACCCTTGATAAACTTGATCGCTTGTTTTCCTTTGAAACGAATGAAAAAGGAAGAGAGAAAAGGAAAGAGATATACACGTCGGCCATTTCTCTTTCTCGTGTCTCTCCGCGAGGGGAATACCCATGGGGATAACAGAATTTAGGATATTTAGGCTGTGCCAGGTGGGTCGAGATTAAATTTCGCGTTCTATTGATTGCCAGTGAGAAAGCATCGTGGAATTTCTGGAACGAATAAAACTGACTTCGTTCGCGATGATCATACGTAGATTCGATCGTCGCGAATCCTGGCGGCCTTTTGCCGAGTTACGGCAAAATCGTTTCGAACGAATTATACGTATATTTGTACGTGTTTTTGTGCGAAATGAATTTAAAGCAAAGGAACGGACGAAGAACAAGAAAAAAAGTGATTTCAACGGATGTCTGAACGTGTGATTTCGTGCGATATTTACTTTTTTTTCGCCAGTGAGATTTGATTCGTGGCAGAATTTAGAATTTCGTCCGAGCGAAATTAGGTTATGTCAGAAAATTATACGATGTTTATAATATTTGATCTTTTTTCAATTATCGTATCGTTAACTTGATTCAATTTTTAAATGGGACGTGTATTCCATTATATTTATAATATTTTGGATATTGATCTTTATAATATCGCGGATTTTCGTTGGATTTATTTTTTGCTTGAAATTAATTTTCTTTGGAACAAATATTATGATTCGTAATATTAGTTTAATATTCAGAATGCGGATATATAATTTGAGGAAAGTATAAATGGATTTGTTTTAAGATGAAATTTAATTTTATGACGTAATATGTCTATCCCGATTGATATTTATTCCGTTATTAAAATCGCAATGGAAATTAATCTCGCATTGAATATTAATCGTATAATAATACGAGGATTAAAAAGAGGGACTCGCGAGAATTTTAATACAATTTATTTAATTCTATTTATCTTAATGTTAGGATCTTCATTAAATATAATTTAATTCGAAAATTTCGACCGAGTGAGATATAATAAATGCGTACGTGTAATTTTATACACACTGGTGGAAATACTCTGGTTGTTTGCACAAGGAATCGCACATCGCTAATGTTACATTGATTTTTCAATACAGACCTTTCCGATTCTACTTTTGTGCATCGATATTCACAATGTATTTCACGGGGGTTTGATATTTAAATGTTCTGAAAACAATGAATATTCGTGTAGCATAGGAACTACGGTGTTCTCTATTAAATATTCAAAAAGCGATGGAATATATGGTATAGCCGGGCGAAGGTTGATTTCTCTCGTATAAAAATAAATTCGAATTCGATTTTTCGTGTAAAAAATAAATTCGTGTAAAATATTCTATTTTATCCGTTCTTTCCTTCCTTCGTAAAAATTCAATTTTTTTAATTTATACGAAACGATTTTAAATTTTTAATCGTTGACTATACTATACTATACGTGGAAAAAATTAAATTTTCTTTTTTCGTATATTAAATAATTGCCAATTACAGTTCGATTGTTCGTTTTGATACGCCTTTGACAACTAAGCTTAAGATACGATTAGAGAAACTTCTTCTTTCGTTCTGATATCAGATTTTATCCAAGTTATCGATAACATTGGATAACTTATATCATTTACGAAAGTTGAAAGGTACTTGCTTTTTATTATAACGAAATAAAATAATAATCTTTTGGATGATAGAAATTATATTGTATTATTTTAATAGGAATATATTGAGAGCGATACAGGAATATTGCTTTTTCTTTAAAAATGGAACGAGAAAGAGAGAGGAAAAAAAATTAGGAATAAAAATTTGGAATTAAAATTCTTTATCTTGTACGAATTAAAAATGATTACTATCTTTGTAAAAAATGTCATGTTGTAAAAAATGATGTACATTGTCGTGATGGAATTAATCTACATAAGAGGGAAAAAGTCGCAAAATCCAGATTTCACGATAATAAAAGGACCAGATTTCATAATAATAACTCGAGGGCATTTTATGCATTTACGGAGGAATTTAAATGTGCAAAAATATATAACCAGAAATGTGAACATAATATGCAAAATTATGCAAAATATTCAAAGTATTCATTGTAATATTTCGAGGACGAAACAAATCTTCATTTACGTAATTTTCATTTCTTTAGTTTTATTCGCAAAAATATAAAAATTTATATGAACATCCATTCTTTTACATCTCTGACTTGTAAAAGAATTTACAATATTTAGCAATTCATTCGAATAAAATATTCAAAATTTTTTCAATAATAATATCAATCGTAGAAAATTTTCATAAATTATTTAATTTATTTTTCTAATTTATATTAATAATGTTTTTTATTTTGATTTACATATTAGTTCGTTGATAATTATTGCTTGAATGTAACTTTGTTTTAGTATTATTTGATTAAAAATTCACCAGGAATCATTAAAGAGAATATTTACAAAATTAATAAATTAATAAAAAAAAATTGCTTTAAAAAACAGATTCCTCGAAACAGCGTATATTTAATTTAATATTCGCACGATAATTTTTAACTAATAAAAAACAAATATCGGGAAATAGGTTATGAAATGATTCGATCGAAATAAAGAATGCGTAATAAAAAAAAAAAAGAAATAAAATAGAATATTTAATAAAGGAAATAGGAATAAACTAAAATGTTATATAGATGTGAATCGTACCGATGCCTTTGTTCTACTACACCGAGCTCGTTATGTCGTGTCGCGTGGCACGGTTCGAACAGGAGAAACAAACAAAGCAGAATTCGAAACAGCGCTCAATGACGCCCAATTCGAGCATATACGACTCGCGTCTTCACGAGTGTATAAACTCGAAACGCAAAATTAAAATCTTCGAAAATGAAAAAAAAAAAAAAATTAAATTGTCATTGGAAGAAGAACAATTAACAACGAATATCTTATCACTAATTTAACTTTCGTTTAAAATACGTTTTTAGATATCATTGTTATAATTTCTAATGTCTTATTATTAATTTAACTTTTGTTCGAGGTACGTTTTTAGATGTCATCGTTATAATTATAATTTCTGATTGGAACAACAAATTTTCTTACCCGTGAAAAAATTGTTGAAGCGTTTCGAAAAGGGACGATTTTCGTTTTTACAAAGGCAGGTTAATTAGCCCCATTTCCGATGGTTAACTCTCGAAATAAAAACTCGAAATTAACCGCCGTCGAGATTATTTTTTTCAACCGTGGTGGAATCACGCCTCTGTCTCTCTTTTAAAAATTTTAATTGACCAGGTAACCAAAGGCCCGTTGAAGCCAGCCGTGATCGAAAAAGGGAAGGGCAAAGAGAGTTACTGGAACTTGGCAAACTTCGAAACGGAAACTCGATCTCTCGAGGAATGTACTTTTAATTAAAGCAAGCTTCGACTCGCGCCGCTTTTAATATCCAGGCAAATAAACAGATCTTGGTCTCTCTCTCTTCGAACAATCATCGAAACCGAGATTAGTTTTCTTCTTCTCCTTTCTCTTCTGATTCTCGAAATTTTACATTTTGATGTACAAAAGTTCCTTCTTCTTTTTTTTTTAACACTTGAAATTAAATTCTCGAAAAAAACGCCTTTTTTTCTCGACGTTCAAAATTGATTTCTCAGAAATTCGCGCTACTTTGTGACGCAATTTACAGGCAAAATAAACAGGTCTTGGTCTCTCTCTCTTCGAACAATCATCGAAACCGAGATTAGTTTTCTTCTTCTCCTTCTCCTTTCTCTTCTGATTCTCGAAATTTTACATTTTGATGTACAAAAGTTCCTTCTTTTTTTTTTTAACACTTGAAATTAA
Organism: Apis mellifera; assembly: GCF_003254395.2. NCBI lineage: Eukaryota > Metazoa > Arthropoda > Insecta > Hymenoptera > Apidae > Apis > Apis mellifera. The sequence continues at coordinate 10,347,790 of NC_037640.1, forward strand.
ATTCTCGAAAAAAACGCCCTTTTTTCTCGACGTTCAAAATTGATTTCTCAGAAATTCGGACTACTTTTCAATCATGACGCAATTTCCAGGCAAAATAAACAGGTCTTTCTCTTCGAACAATCATCGAAACAGAGATTAGCTTTCTTCTTTCCCTATTCTTATTCTTGTGATTTTGGAAATTTTATATTTTGATGTACGAAAATTTCCTTTTTCTTTTAATGTTCGAAATTAAATTCTCGAAAGGAGGTCTTTCGTTCTCCAAATCGAACATTTTCAAAAATTGATTTGAAAATGACACTTTTCAATTGTGACGCTGTTATAATATTATTGAAAATTTCCAAAGTATTCAAATTAATACAATAAATAAAATTGGGAAAATTTAAAAAAAAATCTTTGTCGTAAGATTTACAATCGTAGGGGATGGCTGTTTCTGAACGCTTGAAACGTTAGCTCAAATGCGTCAATACCTGTTCTATTATTTTTAACGTTCAATAGAAAATGGTTTCGATATTTTCTCTGAATTTATCAGACATTTGTAACGACACTTGAGATCTCTGGAAGAAATATCGTGACCCTTCCAAGAAGAAATTCCAAGGATCTTGCGTGATCTCGAACGACATTCGAAGCTTTCGATAATGGCCAATCAATCGTGTTTTTCAAAACAACTCATCGAACTTTTCCATCAAACAAGAATTCGTCTAAAAGAATCATTCGAGAAACTAGAAATAATTGTCTTTGAACACCGACCTCAATTTTCAATCTTATTTAAATCAAAGATCGACTCGAACACGATTCAAATATTCCCAAACGATTAACAAAGATAGATTTATCAGAGTATCCTTTATTTCAAAACCTTCTTTTTAAAAGTTTATCTCAATTTTTCTCAAATTCTCGAATCCCCTTCTCCTCGAACTAAACCTAAATTTCTCGATTTCGAGAAGGAGATTTCGTAATTCCACTTTTAATTTCTCGAGACTTATCCCAGGATCCACGGTCCTCTCGCACGGAAATTCTTGCAGAGACCGATTGTACGGTTCAGGAGTTGATCCCCCTTTGTATCGAGCAAACTGCAATTAAAACCGGTTCGTTATCTCGGATAATGAAATTTTCGCGGCATGTAGTAATCGCGTTAATGCAGATGTTTCCGAGTTTCTTCCGTTGATTGGACGGGGCAGGATGAATTATGCGTTTTTGTTGTTTCCACTCTCGATTCTCGTTTTAGGGGAACGACATTATCTCAATTATCATCCGAAACATCGTCCGTTGTTTTCGAATCAGCTTCGAACGATTACTTGGGATATTTGTAAAATTAACTTTCATTCGTTCCCTTCCTTCAAATATAATTAAAAAAAAAGAATAACAAAGTTTGCATCTGCAAAGAATCGAATCGAGTAAAATGTCAAACTGTTAAAATTTGATAAATTCGACAAATCACGACAATATCGAACGTCAAAAATAAAGGGTGTCTTGAAATTAACGCAAGATTTGAATTTGCCGCCATTTTTGCATTAAGTTGGTAACTCTGAAGAAAGAACAATTTGACTCTCAATTTATTATATAAAAATAAAATCATTTACTTCAGGAATAGTAACTATTTTATTAAATCGATTAGGAGATATTGGTTTATTATTGATTATAGGATTAATAACATATTATGGAAGATGAAATTTAAGTTTTTATAAAATGAATGAATTTATAATGATTTTTACTTTATTAATAGCTTTTACCAAAAGTGCACAAATTCCTTTTTCAACTTGATTACCTATAGCAATAATAGCTCCAACTCCTGTTTCATCTTTAGTTCATTCGTCAACTTTAGTTAGAGCTGGAATTTATTTATTAATTCGATATGTAAATTTGTTAGATTTTAATTATAAAAATTATATTTTATTAATTTCTAGATTAACAATATTATTTGCTGGATTGGTTGCGAATTTTGAATTGGATTTAAAAAAAGTTGTTGCTTATTCAACTCTTAGACAATTAGGATTTATAATAAGAATATTATCAATTGGTTCGACCGAATTAGTATTTTTCAGCTTAGAGTTTAGTAAAAATGGAGCGATATATGATACAACAACGTGTCTTCGTTATTTATATTTTAAAAATAATATTTTAAAAATTCTCTTTTATATTTAATTCAAATCTCGCGTTAATTTTGGGACACCCTTTATCTATCCGTTATAATTTTACGACGTAAAGATCGAGAATAGAATTACGAAGGGGACGATTCCGTAATGGCCGATGCCGTTGTTGTGCCGATGATGATACAACGATGGTAATATTCTCGTTTGAGAGAGGATTGGTTTCTTATTAAACCCCTTAAATTTGATCCGGCTCAATTATCACACGATTAGACCTGGCTGACCTATATATTCCACGTAGACGACTTTGTGTCAGCTTATCCTAAAATTGTTTTCACGAACACGCACTGCAAAGTTAATTCGACTAAGGGTGGCTGATTCGATTAACGACGTGCACGTTGCTTCGCGAAGATCGCCGGTGGGAAAGTTTTCCACTCTCCCTCGATTTAAAATACCAAAGACGAGTATAAAATAGTTTGAAAGAAGTATATTGTATTTTTTCACAAAATCTAAGACTAAAATATAAAAAATAAAAAAGAGAAGTAAAATGTAAAATATAAGAAAGAGAAGAAGAAAGGAGGAAAGAAGGATTCTTAATTTTTTTTTAAAATCGCCCATTATCGAGAAATTGGGAAGAATTAGATTTCTCTGTTTTATCGCCTTTGACATTTTTACGAACGATAAATCCGTGTATTTTTCTCCAGCTGGAATTTAATTCGAAAGAAGCGAAAGAAGCGAGGTGAATACGGAAAGAAGAGCGGAAACTTGGTTCGCGAGAAATACGTTTGGTTGAAAGCTTGAGAGAGAGAGGGAGAGAGAGAGGGAGAGAGAGAGAGAGAGAGAGAGAGAGAGAGAGAGAGAGAGAGAGAGAGAGAGAGAGAGAGAGAGAGAGAGAGAGAGAGAGAGAGAGAGAGAGAGAGAGAGAGGAGAGAGAGAGAGAGAGAGAGAGAGAGAGAGAGAGAGAGAGAGAGAGAGAGAGAGAGAGAGAGAGAGAGAGAGAGAGAGAGAGAGAGAGAGAGAGAGAGAGAGAGAGAGAGAGAGAGAGAGAGAGAGAGAGAGAGAGAGAGAGAGAGAGAGAGAGAGGAAAGTTTTTTAGGATACTAAATGTCCAGCCAGCTCCTTCAAGGATTCGAACCGAGTTTCTCACGTTCACTCGAGAGCCAAGTTTTCGAGTATCTCTCGCCCGGTGAGAAAGTTGAAGTATCACTATGAGTGGAGTGGAGAAACTGACTCCACGGAAGATGATGGATAGACGTTCGTCATCGTGGTTCGATCTTATATAAATATTTTTATCCACGATATTGGTTTTGAACGAGTATTTATCAATAGAGATATCTCTTCTGGATGCTTTTCTAAAAAGAGAAATTACGTATACACGTTTGTTGTATCCCTCTTCCGGTGGAATTGTAAATACAATTAATTATTTAATGGAATTTATATAAGTTAAGTGTTAAATATAATCGATGTTCATCGTGGTTAATGTAATTAACGAATTGGTTCGTTGCTTTGCCCGATCCAAATTGAATTTTCGTTTATTTTTTTTATTATTATCACTCGTTAACGATTAATTTTCAAAGAATACGAGCAAGTCCGATTATTAAATTTAATTGAAAATCAAATCGATGCGCCAGCTCATCGGATAAAGATATACAATAATCGGAATATTTTCCTTTATCGTAATCTTTAGAATAGTAATCAAAGTATCTTTTGTTAACAATTCGTATCAAAGAACTACTTTATATATTTTTATTTAAGGGTAACAGTAATTGAAATAATTTCTCTTTATCTCAATTGTCTACCTTCAAACTTTAGAATAATTGGAATATTCTCTTGTATTATAATTTTTATCAAACCATTACCACTCTACGTATATTTATTTAAGAATCAAGATATTTTCATAATTCTTAGAATAATAATCAAAGTATTATCTTTTACAATTCATATCAAACTATTTTATATATTTTTATTTAAGGGTAACAATAATTGAAAATATTTCTTTTTATCTCAATTGTCTACCTTTTAAAATAATAATAATTAAAATATTCTCTTGTATTATAGTTTTTATCAAGTAATTACCACTCTATGTATATTTATTTAAGAATCAGGATATTTTTAGAATAATAATCAAAGTATTATCTTTTACAATTCATATCAAACAACTACTTTATATATTTTTATTTAAGGGTAACAATAGTTGAAATAATTTCTCCTTATCTCAATTGTCTACCTTCAAACTTTAGAATAATAATAATAATTGGAATATTCTCTTGTATTATAATTTTTATCAAACCATTACCTCTCTATATTTATTTAAGAATCAAGATATTTTCGTAATTCTTAGAATAATAATTAAAGTATTATCTTTTACAATTCGTATGAAACAACTACTACTCCACATATTTTTATTTAAGAATAACAATAATTGAAATAACTTTTCTTTATCTCAATTACACTTGTTCAAAGTGAATAAAATAATAATAATTTCGAATACTCTCCTCCATTATCATTTTTCTTTTTACTAAACAAATTAACAGAGCAACGATATTTCTATCTCAATCGAAAACACAAACCTTATATCTTTATATTTTTATCCGAAAGATGGGACAACAATGAGCGGAATAATTATCGTTATCAAATTCTCTATCCGAGAATGATCGTTACAACGAACGATTTATCGGCCGTATCCGTTTCCAATTTGCCGTACAATCGGCTCATTTCGGGGAATAACTTGGCGGCTAGGTTGTTCCAGAGACGGTGCATATCGACGGTGCCTTAACCGACTCGGTTAACTTTACTCACCGGTTAACCGAATCGGTCTATTGATTATTTCGCTCGGTTAACTGGCCCCAACTATAGGCAATAACAACCGAACCGACCAAGGTTAACCAATTTCACCAATTTCGAGAGCCGGCCGATGCAGAAATTTACAATTGATTTTCATTCACGGTATCAACGGTATTCCACTTGTTCCACGTTGTAAGAGAAATACGTAAATGCGCGCGCGTATCTATGTAAATGAGATTTCCAAATGTGCTTCCATCGAATTTTATTTTTTCGATCATTATACATTCTCGAATTAAACGAAAGGAATTTGTAAAAGAATTTTCCTTTCCGATAATTCTAAATAACCTGTACCTTCGTTCAAATTTATCCAAAGTTATCTCAACTATTTTTATATACGAACAGATTTCGTGCTATTCCACAACGACGATTAAATTAATAAATTTTGATTGTAAAATGAAAATTCTGTTTAGAAATGTTGAAATATTATCTGTCTTTTAATAAGCAATAATTCGAAGAATTAATAACAAGCTTTTCGAATAAGCTTTATTAATAAATTTAAGCTTTATTAAGCTTAAATTCATATATATCCATCGATAATACGATCTTTATCGCGACAATTAAACACTCTAAATGTGTGTTCCCATTGTTTCCCTATTTACAATTCAAATATTCGCGCCAATTTCGAATTTGCGCGATGTTGATTGGAAGAGATGGAGCGAACGATTTTTCGAACGAATAACCTCTCGAGAACTAACGGCGACGCGACTCGTTAACGGCTGATAACGGGATTGTAATTGATCGCGAGAAAAAAGCAGGGATTCGAATGTTTGGGAATACGCGAATTGGGAAAACAATCGGCGTAAAATAAAAGTTTTCCGCGCGTACGTGTATATATATATATATATATATATATATATATATATCGCGTGGAAAACATCCTGACCGATACGATTGCATTAAATTTTCCGTGCAACAATTAAATTTCGCCGAGTTTAATTGACTGGGAACCTGGACGCGTTCACACGTGTAAATGACGCGATGCATCGAAAGGCAGAACGATTTTTCAAAACGTTCATGGTATTATTTCGCCATCAGAAACGTGTATGAACGCGCGATTCTTCTCTTTTTTAATATCGGCTAATGTTCTATTCGCTTCCTTTTTTCGTTTCTTCTTCGTGATTTTTCGTTTCTTTCGATTTTTAAAAGTGATAGGTTAAGTTATGGTTAAATTTTTTATTATACAACCACGAGTTTTGAGAAGTATATCCAGAGTTTTGCTCGCAAAAAATTGATCAATTAATAGTTACTTCTTTCATTTTGACATTAGAAGTAATATTTTTCAAATACTTGAGTTGTAATAGTTAGGTTATGAATTGAATTTGTTATTGGTATATAACCACAGTTGAGAGTTTTGCTCGCAAAAAATTGATCAATTAATAGTTACTTCTTTCATTTTGACATTAGAAGTAATATTTTTCAAATACTTGAGTTGTAATAGTTAGGTTATGAGTTGAATTTGTTATTTGGTAATCAAGAGTTGAGAAATATATCTAGAGTTATGCACATAAAAAGTTGATGAATTAATAATAATGAAAAGTTACATTTTCAAAAAATTACTTCTTTCATTTTGATATTAGAAGCAATACTTTTCAAATACTTGAGTTGTAATAGGTTATGAATTGAATTTGTTATTTGTAAACAAATGAGTTGAGAAATATATCTAAAATTATATTCGCAAAAAATTGATCAATTAATAATAATGAAAAATTACAAAAATTTTCAAAAAATTACTTCTTTCATTTTGACATCAGAATTAATATTTTTCAAATACTTGAATCAAAATTGTTTTGCAAAAAAATTAGGATATGTTCAGAACAGATAAAGATTCCGATATTAAAATATTATATATTTTATATATAAGATACACACAGATTCTAAAACAATCCAATAAATAAAGAAACTTTCCAAAACATCATTTTTTCGCAACAATTCCCTTCTTTTACTTCAAAAAGAAATCATCGCCTCTTTATTTAAATTTATCCCCAGCCTTAAACCACGAATTAATCCATCCATTAATCGATTAACCCATACTGAAACGAATCTGAACCACGTCTGATCCCGATTAAAAGCTCGCCTCACGATAATTTCAATTCTTCCAATCTTTCAAAAGTCGCCAAGTTTATCCCCTGTCCACAAAGATATATATACATATTTTTAATTACCAAATTATCATCTCTCTCCTCGAAGAAACAAAGCCCGAAAATAAAAGGATTTGAATAAGAATTTTTATTAAAATCCTACATCGATAGAATTTCATTAAATTAATTTCATCGATTAATTTCACGAATTTCGTCAGGCGAATGGATTATTAATTCCTGTTTCGAGGAAGGATTGGATCATGGAAAAGTGTGGTTGAGAGATGGATATCGATTAATCCAAATGTTTATATGCAAATGTAAATTTCCACCGCGTCGATGTTGTTATTACCTGTTCCACATTTAAAGGGAGAGATGGAATGGTGTTGGAAGAAACGGCGACTATAAAGCACGCTCTCCTACGATCTAATAACTTTTACGAGATCTACGGAGGGGAAGACGCGTGTTGTAATATAGGGGGCCGTCTGGTAATTGGTAGCACGCGGTGATGGGTGATTCTGCACGAGGTAAGAGGTAAGTGAGAGTTAGTTTTTTCCCCCTCCCCTCCCCTCTTTCTCGTTGGGATTGTCTGGTAATTGGTGTTGTACCAGGGGGGATGGACGATTCTGCGATAAAATAAATTCGGGAAGGATAGAATAAAATTTCTTCCCTCTGTATTCTTGTATAAAGAGAGATTCTTTTTTCTCGTAAGAAAGGAGAACGAGTTTGTGGATTTGTCGACAAAATATCGAAGGAATGGTTCGATATTCTTCTTTCTTTTTACAACAAAAGTGATAAAATTGGCGAATTATAGATCGTGAAATGATTTTATCAAACGGTAAGAAAGAATGTATTTAATAAAGAAATGATTATTATACAGATATTTGTTCCACTGTGCTGAGGTCGCCATTGCGAATTCAAAAATGGAAACAAACGAAAAAGAATCGAAGCAATCAGTGAAATCCAATTCACGCATAAATATACAAGATATGACATTTTAAAAAAAATCTAAAGAAATTTGCTGTACAAATGTGAAATTAATCAAACACGATTATTCATATTTGCACTTTGTACACATCTCATTGAAAGAACGAGCATTTAAAATCAAACTCGACCATTTGTAATAAAAGTCGTGGATAATATTTTCATCGATACAGTTGCAATTAAAATAAAACTCGCGAATCTCTCTTTCGAACAACTTTCGAACCAGCCACAGGGAAAAAAGATCGAGAGGAGGGGAAAAAAGATCGAGAGGAGGGGGAAAAAAGAAGCAACAGAGCGCTTTTACGAAATTTTCATTGCGAAAAAGAAAAAAAAGAAAGAAAACTAACCGAGGGGAGGGAAGAAAAAAAAAGAGAGAGGAAAAGGAATTTAAATTCGAGAATCTCCGCGTACCGTTTCTCTTCTAATTTTTCGCCGAAATTCCGACCACGTTTTCGAACCTCGGCCACGCACCTCGAAGTGATCAAACGAAATTAAACTGGATGGAGTGAATTATTCGAAAGTTGGATATAAATATTAATCTTGTGAAAAATTTGTTTTAAATTATCGACGAGATAAAAGAAGAAATAAAGAATAATCGATCGAAGAATATTTTTAATGTATCTTGCGGATGGAATATACGAGTCATTAGGGATCTATTTTACGGTGAACGTGTTATAGATTTTCTGAGAAATTGTGAAAAAGATGAACAAAGGAGTATCAAAAACCAATATTCATTTTGAATTTTGTTTATTACTCCATTGAATTGATTCAACGAAATTAATCAAGTCCACATTGAAGAACGAAGAATATCGTGTATCGAATCTTTTATCGTGATTCATGTGTAGAATTATAAACTCTCGGATAAATGAAAGGAATAAAAATTACTGCATTTACAAATATTTTTTACCGTAATGGAAGAAATTTATCAGAAGAAATAAAGAAAAATCGTAGAAATGAATAAACGAGAAGGAAAAATAAGAATAAAATACGTTGCCTCGTGCGACGTATGATTTGAACTGGAAATTCGGTGGATCAAATTGGGGAGGGAGGGGGAGAAAAAATTGGTGGAAGCTGATTGGACAAAGAACGGATGCGAAGAGAGGGAATCCGATTGATAGGACAGACCGATCCTTGTCCATCCTTTGAGGTTTCTTGTTCTCGTGATGATTGCAAGCTGCCGGTAGATTTTGATCTTTCTGACGGATCTTAGATCTCGGTAACCCGATACCGAAAGGATACGGAAGCTGGGTAATGAAGTAAGTTTGATTTAGTTGAGATTGAGATTTGATAGAGGGATTTCTCGTTCGAGTAATAACGAAATTTTAACGATCCAAAACGATTTTACGAAATCGAGGAATGATGAATTCGCATGCGTTTCCATTCTTTCCTCCCCTTTTTCTTCAATAATCGAAGGATTCGAGGAGAAATTTATCCCATTTCTTAAATCGATACTATTCCTCCGCGAATTTTCTACGAATCATTCATACGATCCGTCAATCGAAGCACGAGAAGCGAAGAGATTGTTTTCTTATTGGTCGAGTTCATAAAAAACTCGTGGAACGAATTTCACTGCGTACGAGATATCTCATTTCTTTCGATTCGATCGATGATTCGAAGCAATAATAGGAAAGAAGAAAAAAAGAAGTAAAGATATAATTATGTGGAATACCATTGCATAAAGGAAAGTATCATACTCCCAAGCATTATTTAAAGTTCGTAAAGTAAATAATAATTAATCGATTTAATTTTATTTATGTAATGAATGATAATTAAAATGTAAAAAAGCCTACATAATAAAGAAGTGTACAGTAATATTTAAGAATAAACTTTAATAAGCGTGATATACTTTTTTTTAGAGCGCTCAAAGCGAGCAAAGTTAAAAATAATTCTCCAATGATAATTGTGAAACAAATAAAGTATTCAATAAATTCGAAAAAAGGTGAAATTTCTGATTTCCTCATCTTTCGAACGAAGGATTTGTCGAGAGATAACGGGAGGATTCATCCTCGCCTCGAAATAGTCCCGCGAACGGAGCGATCTCGAAGCAATTTTTCAACGGGGCCATTATTTTTAATAAACTAGCGCGGAACCGGCTGGTAGCGGCCCTCTTGATCCATCGATCGCCCGCTTCATTTCCATCGAGGGGAGGCTTCGACGGAAGACTTCCGGTTCTCGGCACGCTTCCTCTTTCCAGATGGATGTTTCCATCGAGAGGAGGAGGGATGCGATTTTCCTCCCACCCCTTTGCTACTCCGTTTATTTAAAAGTGAATGGAGATGGATTTTTTTTTTCGAAAGGAGTTGGAAAAAAATGGTTGAAACGGAAGACGTTTAATCGTCGATAATACTTTTTAAAAATTAGATTGAGTAAAGTTATTAGTAAGAGTTACTTTTGCTTGTGATTGTGATGTTGAATCGTCAAATTTTTTTTAAAAAAGTAATCGAGAATATTTCTCTTTATTATTGAATACAATTATTAATACTTTCAATATGTTATATTTTATTCCATCGAAAAATGATGTAATTTTGTCTTTGTTCGATTTCTTTGAAAAATGAACCATGAAATAATCAGGAATATAATGTATAAATAGATTAGTATTTTTATTGTATAATGCTGGAAATAATTCTACGAATTCTTATTCATAAGTATCTTCATATGTTATATTATATTCCATTGAAAAAATGATGTAATTTTGTCTTTGTTCGATTTCTTTGAAAAGTGAACCATGAAATAATCAGGAATATAACGTATAAATAGATTAGTATTTTTATTGTATCGTGCTGGAAATAATTCTACGAATTCTTATTCGTAAGTATTTTCATATGTTATATTATATTGTTTTATATTATTAATATCGTTTTCATATGTTATATTATATTCCATCGAAAAATGATGTAATTTTGTCTTTGTTCAATTTCTTTGAAAAGTGAACGTCGAATTTACAAATAATTGGAAATAATCAAGAATATAACGTATAAATAAATTAGTATTTTTATTGTATCGTGCTGGAAATAATTCTACGAATTCTTATTCGTAAGTATTTTGTATAAATTACTATACAAAAATTAATTATATATATTAATTAGTACTATAATTAGTATTTTTTATAAATTCAAGAGAAAAAGAGAGAGAGAGAGAAAGAGAAATAGAAGTGTGATAATTCGTTAGAGTCGAAAATCGTTCGATTTCGTGATGAGTGGTGGGATAGGGAATGGAAGAAAAAAAAGAAAAAAATTGATCGCTCTTTCCCCACTCCACACACGATTGTAAACGATTCTGTTCGATCTTCTTCTGACGAAACGGGATATCCCCATTAAAATATCGAAAATATTCGTGGAAATGAAAAAAGGAGGAAAAAAAAAAAATTATTATACTTAAGTGGTCGGAAGTTTAAGAGCACTGTACGAGATGAGATGAATTTATACGAGATATCAAGGATCACCGATTTCTATGCAGGCTGAATAACGTTTTCAAGCACTCTCACCTGGAAGGATATAATTCGGATTGCAAATTGGAGTGGTTGTAAGATCGAAGTGGATTCGGGATACTTTGCTACGGGAAATTCTTTAAAATAAATCATGCTTACACACGCGTAAATTATACGAATCTTCGAAAATCGATATACGTTTTAGAGTAATTAATTTTTACAGACGAACGAGATAATTAATCATTCTAATAAATTTAAAAATTGCACCAACAAGAGTGTTATACAACACTCTTTCTTAAATTATTGCTTCAGGATTCTTCTAGAATAGCTTCACCAATTGCTTCAATAAAAAAGGGATGTATTTTTGTATTTGAAAGAGTTTAACACAACTATTGGAATAAATCTTCAGAGACCATTGTTCGATCCATGCATCGATAATGACCATAATAACAAGATAGTTAAGGTGGACAATTAATCATTCTTATAAATTAAAAATTCTAAATTTGGAAAATTATATCAACACTGACTACGACACTTTTTCTTAAATTATCGTTCGTTTTATAGGGTTTTCCTAAAATAGCTTCACCATTGCTCCAACAAAAAGAGGGTGTATTTTTGTATTCGAAAGAGTTTAACATAATTATTGGGATAGATCTTCAGAGGTCATTAATCATTCTTATAAATTAAAAATTCTAAATTTGGAAAATTATATCAACACTGATTACGACACTTTTTCTTAAATTATTGTTCCATAAAATTCTCCTAGAATTGCTTTAACAAAAAAGGGATATGTATTTTTGTATTCGAAAAAGTTTAACACAACTATTGGGATAAATCTTGGACATTGTTCGATCCACACATCATAATAAGATAGTTAAATGCGTGGATAATTAATTATTCTTATAAATTAAAAATTCTAAATTTGGAAAATTACATCGATACTGGCTACGATGCGACACTTTTTCTTAAATTATCGCTCGTTTTACAGGGTTTTCCTAAAATAGCTTCACCGTTGCTCCAACAAAAAGAGGGTGTATTTTTGTACTCGAAAAAGTTCAACACAACTATTGGGATAATTAATTATTCTAATAAATTGAAAATTTTAAATTCTAAATTCTAAAATTGCATCAACATTGTGTCATGCAACATTCTTTCTTGAGTTATCGCTCGTTTCAGGATTCTCCTAGCTTCACCAATTGCTTTAACAAAAAAGGGGTGTATTTTTGTACTCGAAAGAGTTTAACACAATTATTGAGATAAATCTTCATAGGCCATTGCGTGGATAATTAATTATTCTAATAAACTGAAAATTCTAAATTCTAAATTCAAAAATTGCATCAACACTGTGTCATACAACACTCTTTTTTAAATTATAGTTCGTTTCATATGGGATTTCTCCTAGAATAGCTTCACGAAAAAAGAAGGATGAATGTCGCTCGAACGAAAAGGGAGCGTATTTTTGTACTTGGAAGACATTTAACATACTTAACTATTGGGATAAATGTTCAGAGAGCATTGTTCGATCCGCGCATCGAGCGGGAATCCATAATCCATTCCATTCCGTTCTCTTCATTCCTTTATCCGAGGAAAGGAAAGACGAAGGAAAGGAAAAGAGAAGAAAAGAAAAATTGCGCTCGAAGAACATCTCGAAGATTGAAGTAGAGCAAACCGGTTAGATGCGAAAGAGTAGACGTCTGGCGTGATCGAGGCGAAGTGACAGAAAGGCAATTTGATCGATTGCCGCGATTCCAGATTTCACGGAAAATCTCTCTCGAGAATTTCTTCTTTGTTCCTATCGGAGAAGAGAATAAGAATTCGCGAGAAATAAGGATAGAGATAAGTGCAAGAGAATCATTAAGCGATTCTTCTCCTCTCTTATTCGTTCATTCTCTCATTCATTATTTCCTTTCGTTTTCTTTTCTTTTATTCACTCGTTCATTCTTCCATTCATTCCCTCCCCCCTCTCTCTCTCTTGAGAGAATACCGTTATCGTTATCTCTTCGACAGACGCCTGATAAATCTCGCAACGGATGTCATATCGATCTCTGCCGGAACCAATCGTGACTCGACCGAAACCAACCTTTGACCGCCTTCGAACGTTTCGCTCCATTACAATTTAAACGATTCGATTATGTTTCAGAAAATCAACACATCCCTTTCCAGTTAAATTTCCCAATAGTATATCGTCTCTAAGAAAATTCTACATCGAAGATAACAAAATCTTACGTTGATAAGACAATTGATCCAAGATAAGAACAAGTTCAAATAAGAAGAAAAAGCTCATATCTTTCACTTTTCGCGCGAAGTAACAGTGAACCGTGATTATTAATCGAATGGATGAATGAAGGATTCGAGGAAGGAAGGAAAGAAAAATCGGAATCGCGGGAGACGATAGAATTCGACGATTAGAGAGAGAGAGGCATATGAAGCATAGAAACGGAGGACAAATTACAAACGCGTGCAACCGTTATTATTAATCGAATGAATGAACGAAGGATTCGAAGAAGGAAGAAAGAAAGGAAAGAAAAATCGGAATCGCGGGAGACGATAGAATTCGACGATTAGAGAGAGGCATAGAAAACATAGAAACGGAGGACAAATTACAAACGCGTGCAACCGTTATTATTAATCGAATGGATGAACGAAGGATTCGAAGAAGGAAGAAAGAAAGGAAAGAAAAATCGGAATCGGGAGACGATAGAATTCGACGATTGGAGAGAGGGAGGCATAGGAAGCATAGAAACGGAGGACAAATTACAAACGCGTGCAACTGTCCGTCGGTGTGATTCGTTGAAGGGGGGGGGGATCGATGGTTGGTTCGCTGGGCGAGGGGGGATCGATCGATCCTCGGCGGTGCGGTCTAGGCCGCGTCGGCGGCGGCGTCTAATTGCTCCGAAGGGAATCGGGGCCGTCGCCGCAAAACGCATCTACGGCCGCGATCTACGTAGCCAATTAACTAAGTCGCTGAATCGCACCGTAAATACGTACAAACGGCCCGTTCAGCTGATTCAACGATCGAATAAACGCTTCGAACCGATCATTCTAATAACCGGCCAGCCTTTCACCGCCTTTCGCCGCTAATGGACAGTTTCAATCGGCTCTCCCTTTTTCCCACTACTCGCGAGAGAAGTTTTTCGAATGTTGAATGTTTTTTTTTTATTTTAGGAAAACAATGATTGGAACTTTTTGTTTTAATTTTTGTATTGAAAGAAGGTTGGAAAATTATTCGAATGTTTGTATTGTTTCAGTTTCATTTATTCGGTTAATTGTCTTTTTCTTGGGAGAGAGACGTTGAATTGAATTTAGGAAAGTAAGGAACTTTTTATTTAGTAAAATTCTTTTTCTTTTGATAAAGAAAAGATGTTCGAAAGTTGAATTACGTTTAGTAAAGTAGTAATTAAAATGTTCTTTCGTCGATGAGAAGTTATTGGAATATTAAATTTAGGAAGATAATGATTGAAATTTGTTTTTTTTCTTGAAAGATTGTTCGAAAATTGAATTACGTTTAGTAAAGTAGTAATTAAAATATTCTTTCGTCGATGAGAAGTTATTGGAATATTAAATTAGGTTTAGGAAAATAACGATTGGAATTTATTTTTTTTTTTTGAAAAATTGGAGAAAAATTATTCGAATGTTTATACTTGAATTACGTTTAATAAAGTAGTAATTAAAATATTCTTTTGTTGATAAGAAGTTATTGGAATATTAAATTTAGGAAAATAATGATTGGAATTTGTTTTTTTTCTTGAAAAGTTGGAGAAAAATTATTTGAATGTTTATACTTGATATATATATTCAATTGTCAAGATACATGATACTTATAAAAGAGATTGTTTGAAAATTGAATTATATTTAATAAAGTAATAATTAAAATGTTCTTTCGTCAATGAGAAGTTATTGGAATATTAAATTTAAGAAAATAATGATTGTTTTTTTTCTTGAAAAGTTGGAGAAAAATTATTTGAATGTTTATACTTGATATATATATTCAATTGTCAAGATACATGATACTTATAAAAGAGATTGTTTGAAAATTGAATTATATTTAATAAAGTAATAATTAAAATGTTCTTTCGTCAATGAGAAGTTATTGGAATATTAAATTTAAGAAAATAATGATTGTTTTTTTTCTTGAAAAGTTGGAGAAAAATTATTCGAATGTTTATACTTGATACATACATTCAGTTGTGTTGTCTTGATATTTATAAAAGAGATTGTTCGAAAATTGAATTATGTTTAGTAAAGTATTATATTTAGTATTATATTTAATAAAGTTTAATCAGGTTTAGGAAAATAACGATTTGAATTTGTTTTTTTTCTTGAAAGATTGTTCGAAAATTGAATTACGTTTAGTAAAGTAGTAATTAAAATATTCTTTCGTCGATGAGAAATATTGGAATATTAAATTAGGAAAATAACATGTGTATCCTTTTCTTGGATATTCTTTTTGGTATGGAGAACGTTTAGGATTAGGAACTTTTTACTTTTATTCGTGTATTCTTTTTTTCTCTTTAGTCGTAAAGAAAGTTATGCGAATAACAAATAGACTAAGTTTAAAGCTTTAAAAAAATAATTATTGGAATAACTTTTTATTATACATATCTTGCTTCAATTCTTTCTTCTTGCTAATTACAAGAGAAGTTATTCGAACATTGATTTGGAAAAGTAAGGTATCCATTGTATCCTTTTCTTCTATATTCTTAGTAGTTACAAGGGAAGTTATGGAAAATAATTGAGTTAGGTAACGATGGAAAACTTTCTACTATACATATTTTCATTAGGTATACCTTTTTTTTCTTCCAAGTTTCCTTTTCTTGAGGTTTAGAAAAGCAACAATTGAAACTTTTTATTGTACACACCGGCCGCAACTGTGTACTCTTTTTATTCTTGGAAGTTATAAAAATGTTGAAACAGTTTTAAGAGTATTACTATTGGAACTTTTTATTGGACCATTATACACTTTTTTTCCCCTCGATAGTTACAAGGAACGAGTTATATGGAATGTTGAATCAATTTCGGAGGAAATAACGATTTTCCAACTTTTTATTATACATTTATCTACTACCTGCCTATATAATAAAAATATATCAGCACACTTAATCGAACCATTATAACTTGGTCGTAAAAATAATCTTCGTGAAGTCATTTTTTTCTAAAACTCTCTCTATAAATCAAACTCCCTTGAAAATTACTTTTACTCGAAATATTCAAAGAAATCAACGAACGTTTAAAAAATCTATTATTCATAAAATCAATTTAAGAGATAAGAGTGAGAAATTGGTTAATTTTTTGAATGGTGAATTATTTTTAATTTATTTTCTCTTTTTCGAAACTTTCTTTTTAACTATCTTAAAAATTAGTATTCCTTCCTACAGATACATGATATATAAATTATCCTCTTCTTCCAATTCTCTAGCACCATAAATTCGTATCAACACCCTCGAATATAATAATCATCGAATTCCATAAAATTTTAATCTCGCTCATTTCTTATCCGTCCCCTACAAATCTTAATTCCTCCCCCCTTTTTCCACGTAACAACGTCTTTACGCGCCGATATTCTCGTCCAGGGGCAGTATACCTGGTGGAAAATCCCAACGGTTCCTCCGTGATCCACGAGGTTTTAAAGGGAAATCCGGATGTTGTCGGGAAGGAAGGTAAAACGGGTGGTGGAAATACGAAGGGTGGCGCTCGCAAGCATGCAAATCCTTCGCATTTCGGGTCTCTCTCCCCCCTGGTTTATCCATATTAATGCCCCCTAATTAAGCCGTGGATGGGTCATACTTCGCGCGCTGATTCTCACTCCTCTTCCTCCATTGATAAACCGATATTCGTTTCTTTCATTCGTCGAAAAATGTTCCTTTCGAAAAATGGATTCGAACGGGTGAGAAATAATAAACGATTTTGATAAATATTTTTCCTTGCTTTATTAAGATTTGTTTATCAGATGGATTATTATTATCAGAGATTTAAGAGATAAGAGTGAGACATGAAAAATTGGTTAATTTTTTAGAATTATTGGCGAATTATTTTTAATTTTTGCTCCTTCTCTTTTCGATTCGTAGTATTATTAGAAGTGTTTTAAGGTGTATGCAAACTTTTCTTGACACAGGTTTTACCTCGATGCTATCGATTACTCTTTCTTCAATTTTTGATCAATTTGAATTGTGCCGTTAATTAAATTTCGCCGATCAAATCTGTTGAAATCCGAATTTAAGTTTACGAAATTTTTCTCGACGTAAGTTTTACCACGATCGTTATCGATTACTCTTTCTTCAATTTTTGATCAATTTGAATTCTGCCGTTAATTAAATTTCGCCGATCAAATCTGTTGAAATCGTTTATGAATTTAAGGAATTAAAATTCAATCGTGAGATCGTTTCACGAAATCACAAATTAGTATTAAAATATTCACTTGTTTCATGTTTTTTTTTTTTTATTATTAATATTCACGATACGCCAGAGAATAAAAGAACAACAACAACAACAACGAAATAATAATAATTTCCAACGCTACTTTTCATTCTCGCGCAGAGAAATGTATTCTCTATGGAATAAAATGGAGAAAGGATTAAAAAAAAAAAAAAAAAGTCGTTATCTTCGTTAACCCCGGAATATGAGGATTGTCGGACGCGCCGTTTCTCGCGCTTCCAATTCGACGTTGCCGTGGCTTCATTACGCCCCGTAATTGCTCCGCTAATTAATTACACCAACTCGGCGCGCTGTACGGAAATTCCGTATATGTCGGATCGCGTACAACCAGTGTCAATAAATAATAGATGCAGGGGGGCGCGCGTGTCGCTTATTCGCCATCCTCTACAAACCGATTAACGCCGATTATTCGTCCAAGAATCTTCATCGATTCTATCCCAATTCAGAATTACGTTTCATCGATCACTTTTCGCGTCTCTTTTTACAAATATATATATATATTTGTCCAGAAAAATAATAAATGTGAATTAAAATGATTTAAAATGATGGAACGATTTATTATTATTATTTTTTTAAATGTTTCAAGAGGAAGAAAGTTCGTTGAAAATCGAATGGAAATTTTTATAATTTTTGCAAAAGTTACGAATTAATTATTTTTGTACTTTGTGTTATGTAATTGTACTGTTGGACGAAAGAAGGATGTTTTTGAGCGAAATAATAATAAAATTTTATCGAGGTAAAAGTTTGGCCAATTCTTCTATTTTTTTGAATATATAGGAATTGATGATTTTCATTCTTTTTCTTTCTTTTTTTACAACAATTTGTATTTCTGTTACACGAATTATTTTATTTATTAAATATATATATTTTGCACGAACGATTGAATTAGAATTAGAATTCATTTTTATTTAAATAATCCTATATTTTGAATGTCATTTATTATTCATATATATAAATATCCAATAAATTTAGGCTCGTTAAAAAAGGTTCATTAGGAAAAATTTAATCAATTAAATAAATCGTCTAACCGAGACAAAACTCAGGTATTAAAGATATTACTTCTTCCGCGTTCATTAAAAAATTACACACACACACGCACGCACACAGAGAACAAATTTAATTTCACCGTCAAATTTAAGTAAATTCTCATACATCATCCACACACGTTTCAATTTCTCTCTTTTCCCCCTGTTACAGTTTTTTCTCCTGCGGTGCCGGAAGAAACGAATTGTCCCACCGATTCCTGGTAAGTTTCTCACCTTTTTCTTTTTCTCTCCCTCCACCAATAATTTTTTTACGAAATCGCGAGATTGGAGGATCGTTAACCCGAGAATATTTTTCTATTTCACTGTTTTTTCTTTTTTTTTTCTTCTCGTCAATAACTCGAGAATCTACTCTCTGGCTACTTTTTTTGTCAAAGATAAATCGAAGAATTTTTTAATCTTTGGTAAGAATTTTGAAGAAGATTCGGCGATCAGAGCGAGTTTCTTTTCTTAAAGAATAAATTGAACGTAGGTTCAAATGAATGAATTTGAAAGATTTATTGAGCATGGATATATTATATATATTACGTATACAATTTTTCTTCATCATTGATACGAAATATTTTAACTAACATTTGAATATCATAATCCAAAAATAGATGAATAAATTTATTTTCATTTAAATATAAATAATATTCATTTCTCGTTCGATTTTATTATCCTATTATACTCTAATATATTCGATTCACATATATCTTAAAATGTCAACGAGTTATCATAAACATAGAATTGTTGTATAACAATTCATAGAATCGAAGATATACGCATAACTGTTTAAATCATTTCTGTAATAAATCATGCTTACGTTACTATATATTAATTCTCTTCGAGTTTCAATCTTCTTAAATTCCCTAACAAAATTCCCAAGCAAGTATTTCTTAAGCGTACAAAATTTCTATTTCCATATTTCATATTTGCGAAAACTCTCCTGCGCAGCTACAACAACAAAAAAAAGAAAAAAAAAATGAGGCTATACAATAAAATTCGACGCACGTTCAATCATATTTTTCAGGAAAATTTCGAAAGGAAATTCGCGCGAACAGTAAGGAAATATTATCGTTCAGACATGATACATGCGCTGATATATTGAATAGTTTATGGAGACAAAATACGCCCCCGTAATAAAGCTTTTCCGTCGAGACGAGAAAAATTCTCGCATTCACAACCGAATGACTGATATCCCTCGTAAATCGATCCTGAGTGATATTCATGATTTTTCTGGGTGACGTAGTTCCACCCTTGTTACGGGTGATAGCCATGCACGGGCCAAGCTTTGCCGCACGAGGGTTTCAAGATTCATCGTTTTATCTCTCTTCAGCGAAGTGAAATATTTATTTTACGAGATAAATGACGAGGGACAAGGAAATTACGAAAAATTACGTGAAATGGCAAAATAATAATAAATATATATATATTTGAAACGCAAGATAAATCGAAGAAGATATCGTAAAAAGTTGAGATAAAGAATTTGTCGATTAATAAATGAAACGTTTGAGTTAGCGAGACCAGTAATTGAAGACGAAAAAATTGCTAAGCAAAATATAAATAAATAGTTGGTTTCGTTGAAAAAGAAAAAAGAAAATTGAATGGAACGTTTGAAAGAAATTGGAGAGAGTTATAAAAAAATTGTTGGCGTTCAGACAAAGAGTTTGTTCGAATGAAAATGAATTTAATAATTAAATAACTAGCGAATAACATTTTACGTGAAATAATATATATATTTTTTGGCACGAATTCTTTCAACGTGATTTTCTTGCTGCGCATATTTTATTACTTGGCTATTTTATTTTCTACAATTTTCCCCCCATATTTGACGTTTCTTCCGCGAGAATGAATAATAAAAGGAGAAAAGTGTCCATTCGATCGAGATACTTTTAAAGAGTCTCTCGTTTCGTTTATCTTTATCGAAGCAACATTTCAAGACTTGTTCGAGTGAAAGATATCGAAAACAATTACACAATTTTTCATCTCAAGAATACGAAATTCTCTCATCTCCCAAATATTTTTATCCCAAACTCATCTCTTCTCATGAAACATAAAATTATCAAACAGAAACGAATAATACGAAATAATACTTTTATCACAAGCTTCCATTTTATCATCGATAAATAAGAAGAGGAAGGAGGAAAAAAAAATTAACCTTTCAATATTTCCTCGATTCACCGATCTCACGAGGTCATCATCACCACCACCATCATCCCTTGGAAAATCACGGGCAAAGGACGACAGAGAGAGAGGGAAAAAGAACACTTCTCTCCCTCGAAGGGAGAAACGACGAACGAAAAACGCATTTGCATTCGGGTCTCTGTGTTTAAACTATCGCAGTGCCGCGTTTATATGGAAATTCCACGAGCGATGAGCCCCACAAAGGTCCCTGGGATCGAATTAAATATCACCGTTGCTCAAAGCTGGAGCTCGAATCGTTTGCCGATGGTTAAATGAAAATATTCCTGGTGGAAACGTGTGTATCTTCCCTTGGCCCTTTCTCGTTCCAACGTTGCCACTCGTTTCATTAAGATCGCCTTTTGCGCTTTTCGACCACGTTCCAACTCCACGTGTTGTTAACTACGTGTATATTCTACACGTTCGACGAAACGCGAGAAGAGGATGACGAAAATGTTTGAAGAGAAGAGATCGTTCAAGTAGATCGTTCAGTTGTTCTGATTTTTTAATCTGACCTAGTTATAGGATTAATTCTTCTTTTTTTAGGGAAGAAAATGATTTTTGATTTATCTTCGAGTTGGAAGAGCGATAAAAAAAGGTGTATCTGAGAGAAATATTCCATTTTTGTTGAAAGGACTGTATCTCTTAGATCGTACAAATAATACATTTTTGAAAATGTCCAAATGTTCCCGAGATATTCCTTGGACGAGATTGAAATCAACATCCGCCTTTCCATCTTTATTATACTTGTAGATGGGTCTATCTCTCTCCAAAACTTTTGATTACTTTTCCAACGAAAAGAAATTGAAACTAACTGGTAATAACAATTGATCCATTGATCCAATTGCGATAAATCGTACACGATTAAGGAATCAACGATAATAGAATTAATGGATGCTCGATCGATCGAAGGCAAGGCGTTAAGGGATATCACGTCATTCAAAATATCTTTGCAAATATTTTATTCAAACACAGCTCGAGACTCGTCACTCGCCCCTTTTCACGAATTCTCACGATGAAACAAGGTTTCATTCGTGTCAAAGGATCGTTTGAACAATTCCCTTCCCTCCCTTATCCCGTCGAAGATCGTGAACGTTAATATTTCATCCCCTCCCCTCCTTCTTTCCCCGTCGCGACGAGGAACCTTGGCTCGTCGCAATATTTAATTTGCCCTTCCCTTTGTAAAGTTGGTCGTCGTCGTCCTTGCTCCACGAAAATTTGCATGTAACGTGCCGCGCCGCGTCTCAACCGTCCACGAGGCCGGCCACGAAAATTCCAAGCTCGAAATTCACCTCACGTATCGCCAAGGCCCGAGCAAAACTTATATTTCTTTCTTTCCTTTTTTCTTCTCTTAATCTTACGCGCGATCCTGTGCGTACCTCATCCCAGAGATTATTTTCTTTCGATAATTTGGTTGTCTCTTGGTTGGAAAAGTTGGATAAATCGAGATGGTTAGGGGTTGTTTTGGAAGATTATATTTTGATGCATTTTATTAGCGTCTTGATTGATTGGACGACGAGGATAGGATCGTTTTTCAAAAATTTACATTTCCAAAAATTTCGTATAATAAAGATTCAACTTTTTCTTTATTACTAAAATACTGAATTTTATATAAAATTAAAGAGCAACTATAGTTGCTTTGCGTAAGACACCACATATTGTGTGTATGACGATTGAAATTATTTATGGAATATCTTCTCTAGAAATATAATTTTTTATTATTTCTTTCTCATATTCTGTAATTTGATTCCAAAGTGTAAATACTCCGTTTCGAGGAAAGTTTCTTTTTCAAAAAAAAAGCAAGCATTCGGATTGCAATGAAGCGTAAACGATCTTTCTCGAGTTCCGTGCACATTTTTGTTGAAATCGTAGCGAAAGTGTATTAAAAATCTTCCTCTATTCTTCCTCTAAATAATCTTGGAAAGAAAGAAACCCATCGTTTCGAATCATATTTTCCACGAGACGCGGATCTAACTTTATTAAATTTCCAACACCTCCGTGAAGTAACTCAACGTACAACGGATTCACTTGTCTCTCGCCAACTTAATATTTTCCCCATTGTCGAGGGTAGTTTCCAAGACGAAACCGCCACCCGTCTCTCTCTCTCTCTCTCTCTCCATCTTCCACATCTCCTCGTCCTCGTCGCGATACCTCGGCCCAATTTACGACGCTTGGGCGAACAGCATCGAGGGTGATTCGAGGGTTGTGTATTCGGGGGAGGTTTAGGTAGAACGCCTCCGTTGAACGGAGCGGTCTCGCATGCGTGCACCACGGAAACATCGTTTAAGCGGAAGCATCCACTAAGCAGGAACTTAGCCGGCACGTCCTCGAGTTTTACCGCGCAACAAGCGCCATCTAATAACCCTGGGAGAGAGAAAGGGGAGGGAGAGTGACATTCTCTTCCTTCGTTAAGTTTGGAATTGTTACTTGAAGTTTGGCTTGGTTGGACGTTTCTAACGAGGATCGAGGTTAATGAAGATTCCTGTTGTATCAGGATTCCTTCCTTTCTTTTTTTTTTTATATAATGGAGAGGGGAGGATTCGAGCAAGTGGATGGGATTTGGTTGTTGCTGTAATTATTTTGCCAATTATTTGTTATTATTGTGGGAGGAAAGGATCGAGATAGAGAATTGAGGAGAATCTTGATCTATTTATTTTCCAATTATTATTGGGTTGGCAACTAAGTAATTGCGGATTTCACTCATCGATATGATCATTCATATCGTGAGATTGCAGAGAAGCTTCATGTATCGCATACATGCATTGAAAACCGCTTAAAACAACTTGGCTATGTTCGAAAACTCGATACATGGGTTCCTCGCGAACTGAAAGAAAAGCATTTAACGCAACGCGTTAACAGCTGCGATTTGCTAAAGAAACGTAATGAAAATGATCCATTTTTAAAACGACTGATAACTGGCGATGAAAAATGGGTTGTTTACGACAATATCAAGCGGAAAAGATGGTGGAGCAGGCCACGTGGACCAGCTCGAACAACATCAAAAGCTGGTATTCGTCGAAAGAAGGTTTTGTTATCAATTTGGTGGGATTACGAAGGAATTGTCTATTTTGAACTCTTACCACCCAACCGAACGATCAATTCTGTTGTCTACATCGAACAACTAACGAAATTAAAGAATGCGGTTGAAGAAAAGCGGCCCGAATTGACAAATCGAAAAGGTGTTGTATTCCATCGTGACGATGCAAGGCCACGCACATCTTTGGTCACTCGGCAAAAATTATTGGAGCTTGGATGCTTTGCCACATCCACCATATAATCCTGACCTTGCACCATCTGATTACTTTTTGTTTCGATCTTTACAAAACTCCTTGAATGGTAAAAATTTCAATAATGATGATGATATCAAATCGTACCTGATTTTTTTGCTAATAAAAACCAAAAGTTTCATGAACGTGAGATTATGATGCTGGCTGAAAGATGGCAAAAGGTCATTGATCAAAATGGGCAACACATTACAGAATAAAGTTATTTAGTTCCATGAAAAAATTGTTTTTGATTTTCTAAAAAAAATCCGCAATTACTTAGTTGCCAACCCAATATTATTATTATTATTGTAGGAGAAGAGGATTGGAAAGGTATAGAGAATTTAGGGAATTTATTTAACATAAGAAGATTTGAATTTCGGCCTAAATTGATTGTTGTGCATGGTAATAATAATTATAGGAAAAAATTTGATAGATAGAGAAGATATTTAATTTAGCGGAGCACGAATATTTTATTCGTATTCGAGGCATTGAGATGATTTACTTTGTCATATTTTGTATATATATATATATATGTTGCAGTGTATATAAAATTCGATCACGAGACAATATGACACGTGACACACGAGAGAATGTTTGTCACCGAGAATACACACGGCGTGTAAGAAACAAAAGTGGAATGGAAGTTTTGATAGCAGTTTGTATCGAGAAAAATGTCCGTGAAATTCCAACATTGTTCTTGCAAGTTAAACAACATTTCTCTCTCTCTCTCTCCTTCTCTCTCTCTCTGATGTTTAAATTTATCGTTACGAAGAGACAGAGGATGCAACGGACTGCATGCATCCTGTTTGGTGTTTCGAGTTCTTTTCGGAATATCGGATAAAGTATGACCGTAGAAATGCATCGTAAGGTTCTTTATATTCCGTTGACGACATTTACAGAGTGGCTCAGCAGTTTTAAGACCCCTTATCGTTGGGTCGAATTGAATAATAAACGGATGTATCGTAGAGGGAATAAATTTTAAAAACTCGAACCTTTTTAATCTCTCTCGTTTCGAAATCATAAAAATATATTTTCAACAAGTACGGTAAATTGGTTAAAGGATGGAAAATTGATACAATTTAATATATATATATATATATATATATATACATATGAAAATGTATTTGCTTTAGAAATTTGTTTCTTCGTACAAAATAACGCAACAAGGGAAGAACAACAGAATTGTTTGATTTCGTTCATACGAACTGAAACATAATATTTCCTTTCATTTCCCCTAGTTATCGCGAATACAAATATTCATTATATTTCTGGAATGTACGTTTATCCGTAAAAATGGTTTATTATTATTATTATTATTACGTTATAAATTTTCAAACGGACAAACATTATTTGTTTATTTTTTCAAACTTCCCTTTCAACCATAACCACTTTTGAAACAGAAACATCCCTTTTCCCGATTGTATTCATTATCAATTCATTATCGATTAATCGAAACACACATTTCAAACGCTTTTTGAAGGCGGAAATATTACGATCCAAAATTCCTTTCCAAAATTCAATTCAACAAAATTGATCGAAACAAAGGAGAACACAGTCGTGTGAAAAGTATTGGATAAATTTACACGCGAAATGAAATGATTTCTAATTTTTGTTATAAAATAAAAAATAAAAATTTTAAAAACAAATAATCTCGCGTTCGATAACCTTTTAAATAAAACTCGCGCGACAGGGATGAAATAAGAGGAATTTAAGTTCGTCTTAAAAAAAAAAAAAAAAAAAAACGAAAGAGAAGTGGAAGAAAGCAGTTGGAGCCGAGTTTCACAATCGATATCGCCCGAAGACGTTTCTTCATCCCCATTGCTTTCGCCTCCATCGTCGAATTATAACTCCATCCACAAATGTTTATCGACGTTGTTTCGGCTAATACAATCGCGAGTTTGTTACGGGGTGAAATCGATGAGAGAGAGGGGGAAGCGAGTGTTGACTTAACGAGTTTTGCCTGTCGCCTTTGTAGTTTCCTGTGTTATAAGTTGTCGGGGAGTTCGCCAAGGTGTAGGAATCCGGAGGGACCGAGATACGTTTGTTTTGTCGAGCACCGGTGCTTCTTTGGTTTCGAGGGACTCTTTGCACGACTTTGTACACCAACTTTGTTCCGCGTGGTGGGAGAAATTTTTGGGAGGGAAGAGAGAGAGAGAGAGAGAGAATAGATTTGGAAAATTGATAAATTTTCAAGAGGTGATAGCTTGAAAGAAATTTGTGAAAAATTGGAAATGTAGAGAAACGTCTAGAATAATTTTGAAGGGGAGAAGAATATAAAAAAATTAAGAAATCGAGAAATTTTGAAAAGAGAAGAAAAATTAGTAAATTTTGAGAAGGAATAGCACAGGAAAATTTGTATCTATGAAAATTTTGAGAAGAAATGGATAAATTTTAAAGAAGGAATGGAATATAAAGAAATTTCTATCTATAATGAAAAATTGAGAAATTTTAAGGAGAAAGTAATAATCGAATAATAGAAATCGATAAATTTTTGAAGAAGAGATGTAAAAAAAAATCGATAAATTCTATACAGATTGAAACAGAATATAATAACAGAGGAGAATTTTGAACAGAAAACACCATTATCGAGATAAATTTGCAATAATTCGTTTATTTAAATAAACCTGGTTCGAAATATAATGCGATATATCATACGACCTCCCCATATTAATAATCATCAGCCATAATATTACCATTCGTGATACCTCTTGCTTTCGCGTTAATTTCTCTCTCGATCGAAGCAATCCTCCCCTTCCTCCTCTCATCTCGGTCGAAAGGAAGCCACGAAACGGTTATACGATGAGAGAGGAGGAGGAGGAAAGCTAGTTTCCGATGCGTCTTCGAGGCCAATCCTGATGGAATTGCGCGTATAACTAATCAGGCTGGAGGCGCGGACGTTCACGTACATACGTACATACGTAAACTGTTCGACAAACAGGGATCCTAGGTTGAATAGGAAATTGCAAGAGAGAAGAAGAGAGAGAGAGGGATGATAGTGTCGCGGACGAAACGAAACAAGAGAAACTCGCAACTGTTGTAATAATACCTTGTGCACAGGAACGTGACTGTTTCAATATGAAAAACAGATTCGCCTCTCGAGTGTTCTTCCGTTTTATTGCGACCTTTCAAACGTTTCTCTTGTTCCGTCGGTGAAGCAAAGAAGAGCCGATTGTTTTTTTTCCTTTTTTTTTTTCTTTTATTTTTTCAACCTGCCTCCCAGCCACGAGAGAACGAAAATTTAGCAATTTCTAGCTTCCGATCACCCCGTATTATTATTATGTCGTTTGGTCGTAGCTAACTAAATTTACTCTACTTGCTTCTTACGCTTTCTATATATATAGGGTGTTCCAAAATTAATGCAAGATTTGAATTAAATACAAAAGAAAGTTTTCAATCTTTAGAAAATTTAGCAATTTCTACTTCTAGCTTCCGATCACCTCGTATTATTATTATCTTGTCCTCCTTGGTCGTAGCTAACTAAATTTACTCTACTTGCTTCTCACGCTTTCTCCAATCTCTCTCTATATATAGGGGGTCCCAAAATAAATTAACGCAAAAGCAAGAGGTATTACGAATGGTAATATTATGGCTGATGATTATTAACGCAAGATTTGAATTAAATATAAAAGAAAGTTTTTAATCTTTAGAAAATTTAGCAATTTCTACTTCTAGCTTTCGATCATCCCGTATTATTATTGTCTCGTCCATTTGGTCATAGCTAACTAAATTTAGTCTACTTGCTTCTTACGCTTTCTCCAATCTATATATATAGGGTGTTCCAAAATTAATGCAAGATTTGAATTAAATACAAAAGAAAGTTTTCAATCTTTAGAAAATTTAGCAATTTCTACTTCTAGCTTCCGATCACCCCGTATTATTATTGTCTTGTCCACTTGGTCGTAGCTAACTAAATTTACTTACTTCTCACGCTTTCTCCAATCTCTATATATAGGGGGTCCCAAAATAAATTAACGCAAAAGCAAGAGGTATTACGAATGGTAATATTATGGCTGATGATTATTAACGCAAGATTTGAATTAAATATAAAAGAAAGTTTTTAATTTTTAGAAAATTTAGCAATTTCTACTTCTAGCTTCCGATTATCTCGTATTATTATTATCTCGTTCTCCTTGATCGTAGCTAACTAAATTTACTCTACTTGCTTCTTACGCTTTCTCCAATCTATATATATAGGGTGTCCCAAAATTAACGCAAGATTTGAATTAAATACAAAAGAAAGTTTTCAATCTTTAGAAAATTTAGCAATTTCTACTTCCAGCTTCCGATCATCCCGTATTATTATTGTCTCGTCCACTTGGTCGTAGCTAACTAAATTTACTCTACTTGCTTCTCACGCTTTCTCCAATCTCTATATATAGGGGGTCCCAAAATAAATTAACGCAAAAGCAAGAGGTATTACGAATGGTAATATTATGGCTGATGATTATTAATCCAAGATTTGAATTAAATATAAAAGAGAGTTTTTAATCTTTAGATATTTATTTTTTAAGTGAATCATAAGTATATAAGATAGAACTGTGTGAACAGTCGAAGTATCTGACATTAACTGGAACATAGGGGTTTCATTTCCTCGACTACATAATGTTGGAATAATCGTCTATGAAGTAGCCCTAATATAATATTGACCGCCATTTAGGCAATTTTCTCTCTCTCTCTCTCTTTCTTTCTTGCTCTCCTCTGATTTTCGTAATATATGTACGCCTTTACACGATTCCACGATTAGTATGAATATTATTGAGATGTAAAGGGTGCCCCAAAATTAATGCAAGATTTGAATTAAATATAAAAGAGAGTTTTTAAAATATTATTTTTGAAATATCGTTCAATAATGAAGACACGTTGTTGTATCGTATAACACTCTAAACTCTCAGCTGTCAAACTGTTCTTTTTTCAGAATTACCAACGACTTAATGCAAAAATGGCGGCAAATTCAAATCTTGCGTTAATTTTGGGACACCCTTTATATATACATTCGTTCGACCATAATTGACGCATTCCAACGTTATTAATTACACTACTGTAACGTCACGATCATCGCGATAATTAACCAGGAGAGGAGGAGAGACGAGACGCATAATTTTTTCCCTCGCAACCGCGTGAAAAGAGGAGAGGGGAGGTGTGGGGCCGAGGGTTAAAGAGAGTCAAAGGTTTTTTAAGCACGTTTTAACGCTGGGTGTCGCAACAGTGAAACAGGTCTGTGCCGGTTATCCTTTACCTTAGCCAGGAATTCGGAATGAATAAAATCCCTTATAAAATGGCGGCCGACCGCGGTTGTCCATGCATACATGCATGCAACGAGAACGTACGAGGTAGGAGAAACCCCCCCCTCGAATTGCTGGCGCGCCGCAAATCTGAAACGAGCCCCTCTTTCTCCCCTCCCTCCTCCCAGGGGATAAACGTTTCCTTCGTTTGCGCGGTTTTTTTCCCCTTCCCCTCCTCTCTCCTCTCCTCCCAATTGCCACTCGGGACTCGGGAACCAATTTCTTGCCAATTTTTTCCCTTCCTTTCTCTCGCCGAAGATAGATGACAAAGACGGTCTCGCCTTTGGAATCGGCCGATATCGGTTATATATTTACAAAAGGAACGTTTAAAACGATGAATTCGATGAATCGAAGGAATATTGGAATTTTAGAGAAAAGGTAGAGAGAGAAGGTATTCGCTTCTTCTTCTTTCTTTCTTTCTTTTTTATCGAAATTATCCGTCGAATAAATAAATCTCATCGATATCGTGTTGATTGGCTTTGATAACGATTAAATCGAAGGAATTTTTGAGAAATAAAAATATTTACTTTTTTTTTTTTATTTGTATTATTCTAGTCGAGTTGCAAAGATATACGATTCTTCGAAATCATCAAGGCATTGGAAGATGAAAATTGCAGAGAATATTAAAAATATTAAAATTCCATTATCCGTTTTAGATTTTCCACGTTTCTTTTCTCATTCTCGAGGAGATAGAAAATATAATTTTGGCTAATTCGAAAGTTCAATTTTAATGGTGACGTTTTCACAAGCAACTCCGTCCCAAAACTTGTTACTTATTCCATCGTGTTGCAAGTTATACAGTTGTACACCTTGCTGGTAATTTCGAATCCCGTCTACGATTTCCTGGACGTCGATATCTGCCGCTATCCCCGAGAAAACGATGAATTTTGACAGCGTTATCGTTGCCACGCGCTGCTCGCATGAACCCACGTGCACGCGTTCCCAATATCGGACAGATAACAAACGGTGGTTTTTGCTTATTTTAACGGACGAATCGGAAGGTTTTTCGCGCGAGGGGACACTCTGTTCCCGGATAACGACGCTTTTTTCCCTCCCCCACCCTTTGACGTATGTATATTCCGTTCAATATCGATTTCGTGCACGCTCCTTTTTTTTCTTTTTTCGAGAAATTATTGTATTCCTATTTTCTTTTTTCTTTTCACTTCTTTTACACCAAATAAATGGTACAAATACGAATAGTAACACGTTTGAACTGTGTTTAAATGAAAGAAATTGTAATTTTGCAAAGGAATTCCATTAACGCGCAAGAGTGAGTCGCCCTACTTGCTTAACGATAATCGTCTTATTTGTCCGAGCCAACGCCGCTCGTTTCGCTTATCTTAGAGCCTAATAAAACTCCATAATTGTTGCAATGGAATAAAATTAAGTCGAGTTAAGTTTTGCGATTCGTATATTTATGAATATTGGCGAGCTCAGTGACATCATGGCGCACATCCGTGTAAGGAAAATTCATTTCCTTTATTAGATTCCTTTTCACCTACTCTTAATTTTTACAAAATTAATGGTGATAAAATAGGAGGCGAAAATTTATCTGGACGATAATACAATCGTCGCCTGAAACGGTGCATGTAACGAGGATACAATTTTTTTTATCGAAAATCAGTTTGAATAGGAGAAAATTTTCCATATTTTTATTTCCATTATTGAATAGGGAAGAACGATCGATAACCACGTGACGAGAGTGCATTCTTAGAAAATGTATTTTGTTACGCAAACACGCATGGTTCAGAGAAGGAACAAGCCTCGTTGGATTAGTTGTTAGACGTTCGAATAACGAGGAATGAAATTCTAGAGAAATATTCATATATTTTAAAATTGTAGTGTAAATTATTAAAATCATAGGGCAAGGTTAGAACGATGGAAATATTTTCGAATAGAGAAAGAAGAAATGTTTCCGCTGATGATACTCATTTTTCACATACACGCAAATACATGGCAAATTTTAATCTTTCAACGGCTACGTTTCTATTCTATTCTTCTCATTGTAACCAGACAGTCATTTCTCAAAAAATTTTTACGCAAATGATAGATTTCTCTACACCTGGTGTCGCCATCTCTTTTGTATTCGAAATATATACAAAAATTATGAGAAAAAAATACTTGTTTATGAGAGAATTTAATCCTTGAAGGATTAATAATATATTGTAAAGATTCCAAGCATTTAAAATTAAACGCTTTGGATATTCAATGCATTGTATTTATATATAATGGAAAAGACGCAAGAATTTTTTTAACGAAATTCTCGAAATTAATCTTACCTTCATTTTTCACCGAAATTGCCATTTACGAGTACTTTATGTACTTTGCCAGGTTTCAATTCATTCTTGACAAGCGTTGGCAACTTCTCCTCATCCATCGTGATCGCGAGGATGGAATCTATAAAGTCCGGGAAATCCATTATCCGATCTTTTGCCAAGTAAAATATTCATCGCGGAACTTGGATCATTTCGAAAGATACACCGAAACCAAGTTGGTCGAAGAGCATCGAATCGGGATGATAAATCCCCACGGATTTTCTTTGACGCCTTTTTCCACCCGTGTATCGATAAATCATTCGGTACAGTTGTTCCGAAAGAGCGCGTCCCGCCCACGTTGTCAGAAAAATATCATCGTCCCCGATTGATTTTTACAAACAAACGAAAAAGGAAAAAAAAAAAATCGATCGATTGATCACCTTTCGCGTCGGTGAATCGGTTTAAAACTAATTTTCTCTTTACCCGTCTCTTCTTTTTCTTTATTTATTGAAATATAAATATTGTGTATCTTTAAATATTAAACTTGGGTAAAAGAAGATTGGAAATTAAATAAATAAATAAATAAATAATTTGGAGATAATTTAAATCAGGCTGTTACGATTAAACGTATATCATTCTTGCATATTCTTGTCGCATTTTTTTCCTCGAGAAAAAAAAAGTAGATAGAGGGGAATGAAAAAGTTGGTCTAGCAACGCATAAATCTCGAGAGAAGGAAACTTGACTGGGTTTTCGCCTGTGTGTTCTAAAAAGTCGAGCAACTGTGAACAAAAGTCGCGTTTCTTCTCTGCAATAATCCATGTGAAGTATCTCGGTGAAGAAAGAGGGAGAGAAGTCAAAGGAATGATCGTGGAACGATACACCTTTCGCAATGTTGTCTTCCTCTTAACTCACGAGTAAGAACGAAATTTTTTCTATCTCGTTCAAAATTCACTTGCAACATCCATTTAGTCACATCGGTTCCAAACTCGCATAAATTTCCACCAATACTTTGCGTCGTACATCTATCTTCACTATATAAAAATATAGAACCCTTCACGAGAATCTGAACACTCATCTCTCCTTCATAAAGAAAAACATAACTTTTTCAAACACCAATCCATCCAATTTTTCTAAACTATTATCCTCTATATTTTACGATAACTAGCTCTTCAAAAAAACTTTTGAAATTTTAATAAACGTTATAAAAATCTAAAGACACCTAAACTAATTTAAATTCATTTCTCTTTAACATAAAAGAAAACTTTGTCGAATCACTCGAGTCCCATGTTTTACATATCTACGAATATTACAAATCCTTTGGAAAACTCGAGAACACGTTCCAGAAAACGATGGCTCTCGAGAAGAAAAAAGGAATAAAAGTAATGCACGCGATCCCTAACGTTGGAACACGAAACTCCACTCTGCCCTCTGGCGGCGGTGGAGTAAATCAAGGAAAAATCAAACGGAAATGCGATCTCTATACTCGTTTCGAGGGGACCCGAACCGGTGTCCGGATGATGTAAAGCGGTCGTCCAGCGCAAAACCCAGGTTATTTCCTCTCTACATATTCATAGCCGCCCCAAGTATTCGATCGTCTCCATCCACGACACGAATTTCAGCGAGAGAAAGATAGATAGATGGATGAATAGAGAGTGGAGCAAGGAAGAAGATAGTCGAAACGAGGATGGTCGCAAGAGAGGAATAAAAGGGAGGTTCTTCGAACGAGTTCGAAGCAGCGAATTAATGGTTTCTGTTGGAGGGGGAAGGGGTTATTTTGGCTCGATATTTTAAAAGTTTCCTGAATAAAGGAAGGGGAAGTTGTGACCATGCTTTCTATCTCTCTACTTACTTTCTAATTTTTCTAGAAAAAGAAAAAAGCTACTTTGACGATGTAATTAATAATTCGAACATCGATCGATTTTCACAAAATTGTTGAAATATTCGAGGTTGGATTACGTTAGACACGTAAGTATATAATAACGGAACGTTTGGCGAATTTGTTCAACCGAGGAAAATCATTGCTCGGAATATATACGTCTTTGCCCGGTATTCCCACGAATGCCTTTGTAATGCGGGGAATAATCTCGATCCCTTTGTCTGAGGAAAGCCAACGGGGGATGAAATCGCGTTTCAGCAACGTCGATTCGGTTATAAAAATGCGAATCATGCGACAAAGGTCTTAATAGACGTTGCCGGCTTTCTTTGACGGATTTTCTCGGGGATCGTTCTTACTTTTCCCTTTCCTCCCCTCTTTTCTCCACACGCTCCCCGTTAAACGAGAGACGTACATTTTCATAATCGTCGAAGAAGTCGATCGAAATTTTTCCTTCGATGAAAAAGCGCAAGCGACACAAACATGCGGTCGGTTTTTGATCCACGATCGAATTTATCAAAAATTAAATGTAATTTAAGAGAAAGTAATCAAAATTCCAAATTTGGAATGGAGTTAAATGGATTGTTTTAATTTTCCTTTTATCGTTCCATTGATACATTTCGTATATTATAATTAAGTTAGAAGGATCGTTCAATTACGAATTGCCTGTATCTCAAGCTAATTTATTACAGGAAATATTGATCCGGCGTTACGTATATATGTAGAAGTTGTTATTGTTTCCTATACCAATACTGATACCGATTGATTAAACAACTGGCTAAACTTGATTGTTAGAAACTAACTTTGCTTATTCTGGCCATTATTTGATTGATTGATAGCCACACGGTTTAATTGGGATGTTAAGGAATAAACTGATTAGCCTTCCACGAAACTTATCCGTTTCTCATATAAATATTATTGATTGACGTGACTGACAGGTGAAGTTTGGATATTTGGAGAAAATGAAAATTTTTATTGGAAAATATCATTGTAACTCATATCGTGTTCTTCAATTTTCGCTCTGGTTTCGAATTTTCGCGGGTTGCCATTTCTTTTCTTGAACGCGATGTCAAATTTAAAGTGAAAACTGGGTCGAAAAGTTTCGATTGCGATCGGGGAAAACAGGTTAATTACTCTGACTTAGTACCTAGTTTTCTTTTTTCTTATCTCGATGGACGACATATTATTCCCATTTAATGGGAATAATATTGAAAATAAAATTGAAAATATGAAAATGAAACTTTGCGAAAAATATTTCTCACTCGATTCCTCAATAATTCTCAAGATTTTCTTTTTCAAAAAGTTACAACGAATCCGTCGGCTCGTACACAGAATCCACATTGAAATTCGCCTGCTGCTTAAAATTTTCGCGCACCGCCTGTGGATGTTTTCGTTTAATTTCGCGAGTGATACTGGGATCCCTCGCTCGTAATAACGCTCAGCGTAATGTAATTTCATTGGAATGTGCGTTGGAATGAAGATTCTTCCTCGTTTGATCGTTTCAATCGTCGAGAAAAAATCGAGAGGATTCCTTTTTTTCTGATCACCGAATGTCCGTAAAGTAAATTTAAAAGAAAAATCTTTTCCACTCACCAGAAATATTGTTTGTATTATATATATTCATAGACTTGCTGTACATTCATACTTTCGCGTAGAAAATTCGTGTTTTGTCGAAACGCGATACCGCATCGATGGCAGTTCCAGTAGTCGAAATCGGTTATAGGCAGACCTGGCTGAGCGCATCCCTGCTTTCACCACTGGAATTCGATATAACGCGAAACTGGCAACGTTTCGGCCACGATTCCTCTCTAAATGATAAAACGAGGTAAATGCATCAAGTGTTTACGTGGTGTCTAATAAATCTCGTTCACTTTGTTTATATAATATTTTCTATATCGTTGTGTGTTTTTGATTATTATTATTATAATCGTTTTTAATCCGAAATTCGAAAGTGTAATCATTTTCTCATCATTCGAGACATGATTTTTCATTAAAATTCGTTATATTTTTTTTTTATATCGCGAAATTTAATTATTCTCATTTGAAGATATCGAATGGAGAAGATTTGCGAAAGATATATGTATTCGTTGTAAAATTTTTAAAAAATTTTTAAATCAAAGTGTGGCTATAAACTTTTTAGAATTTGCTCTCGGTGTTAAATTTCGCAACATTGGAATTTTCCGCGGGGAGCAACAATGGGGAGGAATTTGGAAAATTCGTCTTCGGCTCTATCTCCGTCTACCCTAATTTTCAACCCCGCAACAACTTTACGCATCGAAGCTCTAAAATTCTGAACCTTGCAATCTTGAATGCTCCGCTATGCTCTTCAATTCTAAACTCTACAACCACCGAGTTCTCTAATCTTCCAATTTCACAGTTTCCACCAACTTCTCAAAAACCTGTTTCTCATTCTCGCCAAATATTCCAAACCCAAAAAATCAGTTGCTGTT
This sequence comes from Apis mellifera, assembly GCF_003254395.2. Classification (NCBI taxonomy): domain Eukaryota; kingdom Metazoa; phylum Arthropoda; class Insecta; order Hymenoptera; family Apidae; genus Apis; species Apis mellifera. Next base: position 10,383,969 of record NC_037640.1, read on the forward strand.
CAAATCAATGAAATTTCAATGATTAAATTTCGTGTTTTGAACATTTCGAAAATATAAAGAGATGTTAATAGTTTATATGCGATGGTAATAGTCGAGGAAAATTGATCTTTTGTTTTATTATTAAATTTCGAAAGTATTTATGTTATTCCACCTTCGAGATATTGGCGAGATATTATCAAATGCAGAGATCGATAACACGCAGTCATGCTATCTTTCCAAATTACATTCCATAAAAAAAAAAGAATCTTTTTTATGAATTGTTAAATCAATATATTTCATTATACACTTCCGATATAGTAGATCATTACTTTTTTCCAAATATTTTTCCTTCTTCCATATATATATTTCCAAATATTCCTTTTAACAAGTTTTTTTTATAACACTTTTTATTATTACATACTCTCATACGCCATTGCCCTATTTTTTCATTTCGAATATTCTTTTTACAAGTTTTTTTACACACCACTTTTTACATTACATCCATTGCATTCCTATTTTTTCAAATTTCCAAGCACAATATTTCCACTAAATTTTACTGTACCAACATGATTTCACGAACGATACATCTCCCAAACGCAAACAACAAATTTCGAAACAAGAAATCTCCATTTCGAAATGACGAACATTTTCACACCGTCTTTTACTTACAATGCACCATCCACGTGTTATAAACCATTATATTTCAAGCAAACAAAAAAAAAAAAAATAAAAAAAGGAAGAATCAAAAAAAAATCCTTCTTTACAAATTTTCATGACGCTTTTTACGACGCCTCGCCGTCATAAACCGTCGCTCTCAACATCGATACATCACCGATACACACACACACACATGTATCTTACGCACAGTGGCAAGATCAGCCATATCGGTATATGAAATAAAGTCGAGACGCGAAGGTCCTCGAACGTCAAAGATATTTTTCGCTCTCCTCTTACGCTCTCCTCCCCCTCGAACACACGTGCGCTTCCGTTTTCATTCTCTTTTTTCCTCCCCCGAATCCGCTGCCGCCTTTTTCAGCCTTTTTCCGCGCAGACGATAGGCATATAGAGCGAATGCAAAATGGTTTAAGATATATAGAGCAGATATGGGATATGGGGGAGGAGGAAGGTGGTGCCACCTTGCCCACCTCCTTTTTCTATCGGCTTTCTCTGATCGCTCGGGCCTGAAATCGAGACACGATACGGACTCACGAACCATTTGCTCTCCTCGAGTATCGACGATTCCCGTACCAACCCCCTCGCGATACACGTACCTTGAACGATACGTATTTGGCAAAATTTCAAATTCCCCTCTCTTTTACTTCAACGCGAGAGTTTTTCTTCGTCTTTAGTGTTTTAGCTAAATAAGCGGATGAATAACGCTGAAGAGTGTGGAATGTGGAAAGTGGATAAATGTAGATATTGGAGAAAGATGAGTTTTAATAAATATTTGTATAATTCTATATATAATACAATATATATTGTATGTTGACTGTAAACAGTGGATAAACTATTGGAAAAGGATGATTTGAAGAAAGTTGATTAAATTGATATTGGAAAAGGATGAATTTTAATGTTATAAAGTGGAATGTTGAAAAAATGATAAAATTGATATTGGGGAAAGATGAGTTTTAATAAATATATGTAGTATACATATATAATATATATAGAGTTGAATGTAAACAGTGGATGAAATATTGGAAAAGCATGATTTAGAAAGTTGATAAAGGTGATATTGAAAAAAGATGAGTTTTAATTCTATATATAATACAATATATTGTATATTGAGTTGAATGTAAACAGTGGATAAACTATTGGAAAAGGATGATTTGGAAAATTGATTAAGTTGATATTGGGAAAGGATGAATTTTAATGCTATAGAGTTGAATGTAGAAAGATGGTAAAATTGATATTGGGAAAGATGATTTAATAAATATATATAATATATATAATATATATAATATATATATAATATATATATATATATATAGAGTTGAAAAAATGGATAAAATATTGGAGAAGGATGATTTAAGAAAGTTGATAAAGTTGATATTGGGAAAGGATGAATTTTAATGCTATAAAGTTGAATCTAGAAATGTGTAAAAAATGGATAAAGTATTGCAGAAAGATGAGTTTTTCATAGTTTACTTTAATTAATTAATTAGAATAATTAATTAATCAATTAATTACTTATATGTTTGAATGACAATAGAATGATCATTTATTTAAGTTTCAGTTCAAAATTTTATATATATTTATTTGATAATAAATTTTTTTTCTTCAGTATACAGAAAAAACGAGGCAAATTGTTTAAATTATTTCTCGATAGATTCGTGGTGTAATTTTTGGAATATAGTAATATCCATGGTGAAGATTTGAAACTTTTATTTTTACTCCAACATATAATATTAGAGAGACAAATTATTTGATCGAATAAAATTCTCAAATCTGAAATAAATTTACTTCCCATTTTATTCATAATATATAATTAAACCAGAATCTCTTATTCAAAAATTTTCCTTTTAAAAATTATAAATATATCCAATAATTCACAATACTGTATCTATTTACAAAATCAATTTAAAATTATTCTATATAAAAAAAAATTTATTCAACAATTCTCCCCTCCTCCTCCACATTCGAAGCGATATACAATATTTTCTTTCACCAATCGCTGGTTCCAAAGTATCCTTGCATTACCTTTGCTTGCCTCCGAGCAAAGGATCAAATATTCACCCATTCGAAGAATAAAAACGAAACAAACGAGACGCGAAAAAGCGAGCGACAAAATAGACCTCGCTTAACGCGAAAGCGGTTGAAATTTCCGGCTGATCGGGCAAATCCATTTAACAAGGCTGCCTCATTGACGCACAGCTGGAACCGGGCTCATAATCGGCTGATTTTCCGGCTAGATAGCCGTGTCGCCGGCCTGCTGGCTGGTGGAAGACGAGCGGTTAACACGGTCGGATTTCGGTCGGTTTTCGCGCTGTAGGCGATTTCCACGGAACGCCAATCTGTCTTCGTTTGGCGTAGCGTCGCGCGTGGAGCGCGCAACACACCACTCCGGACACGTCGCCTCCGGAGAAATAATGAAATTTCCCGCCGATGCGGCCAATCGTGATTAATGAGGGGCCGCGTTCGAGCGTGAAAATCTCGGATACACGGAGAATAGAAATTGATTTCACAGCACCGCTAATGCGACGAGCAGCTAATTTGCGAAAAGTTTTTTCTCCCCTTCTCGATCTTTCATATTTTTCATATGCATATTTCGAATATACAGTCGAACTTTCGAAATTTCGTGGTTTCTTTAAAATACTCGTCTTAATCTTTGATTATTTCTCATTTAGAGGATTAGGAAGGTATATAGGTTAATATTTATTAATTAAGAGAAGAATAAGCAAGGAAATAACATTTGGAAAATAGACGTGTTAAATTTGGAACAAGCAAATTCTTTATGAAATGGAAGAATAAACGTGTATTACTGACTTTCAGATTATTCGCAGAAAATACGGAATAAAAACAAATTTAAAAAGACGGATCCACGCGTACGATATAAAGACGAGTGCTGAAAAATATTATATATAAGAAATAACTAAGCCAAGCTTAAAAAACCTAACTCAAATCCATTCGTTCCACGGTATTTCGAAAACAAAATCTCAATGTTTCTCATATTTTTCTCTCCAACCCCCTTGAAACTCTTACAACTTGTTCACAATTACCTGGTCGAAATACACGCGATCGTAGAAAGACAGAGAGAATTTCAGGAAGACACGAAAGAGAATCGCGTATAAATCTCTATCTCGTATTTGGATCGCCTTATTTTCTTGCTCTTTTTCCGGCCTCGTGCTTTGGCGGCGCGCACGAGGAGACGAGGCCGGCCCGGAAAAAGGGCCGAGATAAGAAGGGGCCGGTAAGAGGCTTTCTTTAATGAACACCTCGAAAAAAAAAAATATAAGCTCTAGCTCTCGAGACGGGGCAAAGAGAAGCGACGTTCAGAATCCAAAGAAGCTCGCCATTTAGAGAAGATAAATCGAGAGAGAGAGAGAAGAGGGGATAATTAGTTGCGTAATTGGGTGCGAGCTCTTCTTTCTCCCTTCGATCTCGAGTTTAATTTTAGTTATAATAAAGTTCGAGTGAAGAAGTTCGGACTAGGAACTGTGAATTTGAATCTCGTGGTTACCATATCTTTTGGAAAATTCCTCGAACAGGATTAAATCGAGGAGAGTTGTTGATAGTTTGAATCGTGTTGAGAAGAAATGGTGAAGTATATTCGGAAGAGAAATTATTATTTTTGAGACGAGAGTGATTTTGAAGAAGTAATTATATAGGCAATTGAGTGAAATAATCGTGTTAATATAAAATTCTATTCATATTACAATTCCTGGAATCGATGACTTTTCAAAATGGCGATCCATTTAACGCCAGTTTCGAACATTTATCTAGGAATTCGAGGAAAGACAGAAAAAAGGAGCATGATTGAAGGAACGAAATTCCTTGAGGATGAGATCTCCATTTTCCAACGAAAGAAAAAAACGTTTTTTGCATAGCTTAAATTTTACTTGTAAAGAGTATTTCTTCTTTTGGAATAGAAGGGGTATGAAATTTTATTTCGATAAAAACTTGCCTCTCCAAAGCGTTATATCCGCATCTTTTCGAGAAAGTGAATACATATTTTGGCTTTCAAGCTTGCATTCAACATTTCAAGCTAACTGATAACAAACGGTTGGTAAAACGGTTCCAACCTCCGTTGGCCGAATAAAAGATGTTTTGTAAAAAGATAGCGCGCTAAAAGCTCGACATGCAAACAAGATTCATGGCCCTCGTTCGGGGAATAAATCTACGTATTTCCTCGCCCCTTGTATAAAATAATATTGCATTTATACCGGGAAAAATATTATTCGAATTAAAAAACAAGAACGAGATTAACGCGCAAAATTTAATCGTCTCGTTTTTTTTCCCAACGAAACGAACAGTTTATTCGAAAAATAAATAAAAATCATTTAATCAGCAAAGAGAAGAGAAACGTTACCACGTTTCGTCACGTGTTCCATCATCATATTTACGAATTATGAGAATACATCGAGTTAGAGATCTTCGACTTTTAAACACCAATCCTGCTTTGCTTCTTCTTCGCCTCTGTTTTTTTCAATAACGCTTCAATTCGCTCGGTGTGTTCCAGGTGTGTTCGTAATCGGAAATTATGAGGTGGTTCTGGATCATCGTGCTAATAGCCCTGGCGCTGCCAGCAGCCGTGCCACGAAAGACGCATCGCAGCAAACCAAGTAAGTAGAGAACATTTATATCAATCCTTTCGATCCATCTTCTCCCTCTTCACTTCGCTTTGGAATACCTTTGGATCGGTGAAATCTAAACTATCTACCTATTTCGAATTTCTCCCCAATATTTCTTATCCAATCTTTGGAACAACGATAGATAGCTACGCGATATCTGTTGCCGTATTTCGTGGAGGAGGGAGATATTTCGAGAATGGATGGTGAATCGTGACAAGGTTTGAACGTTGACGAGGCATTTCGTATTTTTGACGAATAGAAATGTTTTTCCTCTTCCGCATCGTCGATATTTTTTCCTTTCCTTTTCCTTTTTTTAATATCGTTGGATATGTATTTTTCTAGGGAAAATTCAGAAAAGTTTCGATAACGTCGAATCTTGAACGAGTATTTTATCTTGTTCTTTAATGAAAAAAAAAAAAAAAATAGTGGCCACGTCGTTCCGAATTTTTTTTTCACGATATTCATTCGTGTACATGATAGGTGGAGAGAAGGTTGCACAGGGATTCATTATGCACACCTGTTACCCCAAACTTCGTCGTTTCTAATATTTCGAGGCAAGGGGGAGGGGGAGCAGGAAGTTGATATAAACAAAGGTCAGGGAAATTCGTGGGAAACTGCTTCAGGAATTTTGTAATTTGCGAGTCAAATTTCATTCGAGATTAGGAAGAGAGAGAAAAACGAATGGAAGAAAAGATGAAAAAGAAAGGGTTAATTTTTCTGAGGGATTGCAACTCGTTCGATGAGAACGAAAGAGAAAAAACTTTTCTTCGAATCATCGTTTATTTATTTTAAATATTGGCGAATAAAAATAGAATTAGTCGAAGTAAACTTTGGGGTTGATTTATCGATGTTTAAAAATTGAGATATGAATGGATGGAAATTCTTGGGGAAAAAAGTTAAAAGGAGGATTTAGAAATTGAAATTTCTCCTCTCCCCGTGTTTCTCAAAGGGAAAATTAAAACGTGTAACGAGGGTGATGAAACGAAATGTAATTAAGATCAATATTTTTTTTTTTAAAAATGGAAAAAAAAGAGAAAATACGAAAATTCCAAATTCGTTGGAATTTATATTTTGCCAATATTTTCGATTTTCTTTTTTTTTTTTTTTCATCAAACGTGAATTAAAATATATGAACTCATTCTTTTTTAATTAATTAAAAAGAAGAAAAAATTTAGAAAGAACTTCGCATAAATTCCACGGGAATTTGCAGTGAAAATATTATTTTATTAAGAATTTTCGAAATAAATAACCGACGACAAAAGTCATCGTGTCTTAAACAAAAAGAAAATTAATAAAAATTCCAAAGACATTCAAGATTTCCAATAAACTCTCAAAGAAACAAAAAATAAGAAATCGACGATACAATCTCTCGAATTCCACTTCAACGCACGAGATCCTAAAAATAAAATAAATTACCAAAAAAATTCGATAGAGAAAAAGAAGGGATGAAAAAGGAGAATACCTTGAATCCCAATCAAGATCCCCAATAAATCGATAAAAAAAAAGAATCTCATCCCCAACGAGTAAAAAGAGATTCCACTTCTTCAAAAATACAGATACCAATATACCCTCAAGTACTTCCCCATATTCGCCCCTCCACCCTTGCAACAAGATCGTCTCGAAACTATCCTCCACCTACCAACTTCTTCCAAAGTTTGTTTGTTTCGAACCCTAAGCAGGATCAACCCTCCTCTTCTCCTCGAGGAGATGGAAACCACGATGGCCGCCATTCTTTCTCGTTCGTGAGAGGTTTGGAGGAAGGAGTAGAAGGAGGTCAAGTCTAACCTGGTCCTCCTGGAACGTTAAATTAGGGATGAAGGCAGGGATAATCCCTGCTTGCTAGATTTTATCGAAACACCGCGAGTTGGATAAACATCCGATCGATGAGCCGAGAGATGACGGCTAAGAGAGCGCGATAAATTAGGGATAATAGGTGGGATAGGGATCAATTTACAAGGAGATCAAGAGATTACGCGCCAACGATCGCCTCCTTCGATCTGGATCTGGGACAATGCGCGCATTCGATAATTTGCCATCATTCGCGGGATATTCGAGGATCGATGATTATCGCCTGGCGAGCTTGTCTCTCTCTGTAACGAGATCTCGAGCAGGGGAACAACTCTCGTGGCTTGGGTTAATCGATCTTGTTTCTTGGAATTGTAAAAATGTGAGAATTTTTGCAGAATTTTCTTTAAGAATAGTATTTCAGCAGTATTTAATGATCGTATTCTTAGAATTTCTCATCCTTTCATTTCCCTTATAGCTAAATTTATTTGAGCCTCTGATTTTGATATACCAAAATTTATTAACCTGTTAATAATATCAATGAAGAAGAAACAGACTTCGAGAAGTCCACTTGCAAATGGTTCAATGGAAAAATAATCACAATCGTAATCTTAGAATTTCTTACAGCCTTTCATTTCCCTTATAGCTAAATTTATTTGAACCTCTGACTTTGATACCAAAATTTATTAACCTGTTAAACTAATATTAATTCGAGCGAGAGGAGTAAAGAAGAAATAGGGGGACGTAGAGTCTATTTGCAAATGAATTTAATGGAAAAACAATCGTTGCACGATCGTAATCTTAAAATTTCTCACGATCAACCTTTCACTTCCCTTATAGCTAAATTTATTTGAGCCTCTGTCTTTGGTACACCAAAATTTATTAATCTGTTAAACTAATATTAATTCGAGCGAGAGGAGTGAAGAAGAAACAGGGAAGTATAGGAAAATCCACTTGCAAATGGTTTAATGGAAAAACAATCGTACTCTTAGAATTTCTCATGGTCTCATCTTTTCCCTTACAGTTAAATTTATTTGCTATCTGCCTTTGGTAAAATTTATTAATCTGTTAATATTAATTCGAGTGAAGAAGAAACAGGAGGATGTGGAAAAATCCACTCGCAAATAGTTTAATGAAAAAACAATCGTTACACGTTCTGTACAATCGTAATCTTAAAATTTCTCATGGTCATTTCCCTTATAGCTAAATTTATTTGAGTCTCTATCTTTAATATACCAAAATTTATTAACCTGTTATAATAATATGTAATATTATGTAATATTGTATTATGTAATATTATGTAATATTAATTCGACTGCGAGCCAGAGAAGTGAAGAAAAAAGAAGGGGGGCGTGGAGAAGTTCACTCGCAAATGGTTTAATAGAAAAATAATCGTTGCACGATCATAATCTTAGAATTTTTCACGGTCAATCTTTCATTTCCTTTATAGCTAAATTTATTTGAGCCTCTGTCTTTGGTAGACTAAATTTTATTAACTTGTTAACTAATAATATTAATTTCACTGCGAGCCAGGAATAAAGAAGAAACAAAGGGGTTTCGAGAACTTCACTTGCAAATGGTTTAATGGAAAAACAATCGTTGCACCATCGTAATCTTAGAATTTCTCATGATCAGCCTTTCATTTCCCTTATAGCTAAATTTATTTGAGTCTCTATCTTTAATATATCAAAATTTATTAACCTGTTAATATTAATTCGACTACGAGCCAGAGAAGTGAAGAAAAAAGAAGGAAAGTGTGGAGAAGTCCACTCGCAAATAGTTTAATAGAAAAACAATCGTAATCTTAAAATTTCTCACAATCAGCCTTTCATTTCCCTTATATAGCTAAATTTATTCGAGCCTCTGTTTTTGGTGCAGTGAAGAAGAAACAGGGGGGCGTGGAGAAATCCACTTTAAATGGTTTAATGTAAAAACAATCGAAACCGGTCTCATAATTTTTTGCCTCTAAAGAGAAAACAAGCTGGTGAATGGAGAAAAGGAGAATCGGTCTCTTAGCAAAATCCAGCGGTGCCAGATGTCGTCGCGAATCCACGATGGAAAGAAATCCGCAAGATCCGTATTTACCGCGCACATAGGTGGCAAAGTTTCTCCGATCCGTGCGAGTGTAATATCTGCCACTTGTCGAGTTTTCGCAGCCCCTCCTCTCCCCCCATTCTCCCATTAATCAGAAAAAAATTCTTACGTTGCGAGACGTACTACGTATGGATTGATATCGATCGGGAGAGGCTTGGTGATTTGAATTTGGGAGAGGTGTTGCGACGAAAATGGAATCGAGTTTGAGAGTCGATGGAAAAAAAAAAAAAAAAAAAAAGAAAAGAAAAATGATTGATGAGAGTAGAGATTTTGTTTCCCGTGTGAAAAATTGAATCGGTGGTTTGGAATATTTGACAATTTTGAAAGGGGAAAAGAGAGAAAAAAAAATGCGAATAGGGAATGTCTCCGTGAAAAATTGTGTTTTTGGCGTAGCTTTGAAATATTTGAAAATGTTTAAATAATATAAACGGAGGTTTCCTTCTTTCGTGGAAAGAAAGATTGAGTTTTGATTTTTTCGAGTTTCGTAATTTAAAGGAATCGAAAATAGGAAATTTGGGGAAAATAGAATTGTTTTTTTTTTTTCTTTCGTGGAAAATTCAGTCGAGTTTCAATATAATAATTTTGAAGAATAAAACTTTTTCTTCCTTTTGTACGAACAATCGAATCGAAATGAATATTTCAAAGGTTAAGTAATTGTTAATAAAATTTCTATTTCGAAAGGATCTTTTTCATAAAAACAAGTTCCTCCTTACATATATACATCCTTCTTTTCCTTCTTAATGAAACGAAGGGAGGGTCGAGGGGAGAGAGAAATTTTTTTAATTAAAATTGTAATTGAGGATACACGTAGGGGTTACGAAAAATGGGTCTCGTGTTTGCTCTGTAAATGGACTCGTCGATAAAGTAACCCGAGAAGTTTCTTAGACAAAGGATGGGTAGGTGTTAGGGAAATGTTCCGTTCAAAGGGACTCTTAATTAGATGTTAAATTTGTGGGAGGATGGGGATACCGGTGATAATGGTTGGAACTTTGTAATGGAGATCGCGAAAGGTGTTGTCAAGAAAATGATATGCAAAATACGAGGCCACTCTCAACAATTAGAATCGAATATTTATAATCCCTCCTTCCCCTTTATCCTCCTTTCTTCCTCCTCTCATACTTTCTCATTTCTCATTCGATTTATGACGCAAACCTTATCCTTTAAAAAAATCCAACATCCAAATTCATCATCATAATTCATCTTCAAATTTAAATCCTTCGAGAAGGATTCTTACAATTAAAAAAAGTCATTTTTAAACTTTTAAGAAATAAACAAAATAATCCTTCCTTCTCGTTTCTTCCACAACACGATATAAAAATCCAACGAATCTAAATTCACCGTAATCCATAATCTTCAAATTTAAATCCTTCCTCGAGAAGGATTCTTCCTCGAATGGAATACAACTTTCGTGAATGATTAAAAAAAAGTCGTACACTTTTAAAAAAACAAAGGCGCGTATAAGTAAATTAAAAATCCCATGTAAAAAGTCGGTAGCTAACTAATTGTTTCTTTCGCAAAGGCGGAAGAGAGTAATAAGATTCTTTCTTTTTTTTTTTTCTTTTTTACGAGCAGCTCCCTTATATCGGCTATTAACCGTGAGCGCTCGTTGCGTGGCTTTACGAACGTTGCATCGCGGTACGTTCCGCAACCGACTGAAATACGGCCGAGTGAGATCGGAGTGATATGCGAGGTTTTTATAATAGACGCTTTCCGGCCCCTATTGTTGGACGGTAATTGGGCAAAAATTACACGGAGGGTGTATCACGACTTAAACACGAAGCTGGCCGTGGAAATGGCCGTTCACCTTAAAACAAGTGTGACCCATTGTTCTCGGACACGGGCTTGGTAACTTGGTTTAATAACCGAGCTTTCGTTTGCTCTATCAACGATGGAATAACCCATTGTTGGAATTTCTTTCGTGGAACATTTAACCGGGTCTAAGGATGAAATTATTTCATCAATTCTCCTTTCTTTTTTTCAAATGTTTCTCTTAATTTTATATAGGATGATTTATATACTTTATAAATTTCGAATTAACGTCAATTTTTTCAAACGATTGTTAAATTGAAACGTTTAAAAAATTTCTTTTTTCCCTTCTTAGAATCATAGCTGAGCCTATAATTAGTATATTTCAATTGTCTATCTTCATTTGTGATTATAAAAGCTTTTAATCGTAAACTCGTGGAGAGAGAATTTGGATAGAAAAATAAAATTAATCGATACGAAGAAGAAAAATTCTTTATTATAGAAATCCTCCTACAAGAAGCTATAAAAAGGAAATATATATTAAAAACAGTTAACTCCTATATCTAAAATTTCTTTTTTCCCTTCTTAGAATACTGATAATAACTGAGCCTATAATTAGTATATCTTTCGATGTAATGAAAATTTTCAATTGTCTATCTTCACTTGTGATGATAGAAGCTTTTAATCGTAAACTTGTGAAGAGAGGATTCAGATAGAAAAATAAAATTAATTTATGAAAAAGAAAAATCCTTTATTATAGAAATCCTCCTACAAGAAGCTATAAAAAAGAAATATATATATATTATTAAAAACAATTAACTCCCCTATCTAAAATTTCTTTTTTCCCTTCTTAGAATCGTACTGAGCCTATAATTAGTATACTTTTCGATGTAATGAAAATTTTCAATTGTCTATCTTCACTTGTGATGATAGAAGCTTTTAATCGTAAACTTGTGAAGAGAGAATTCGGATAGAAAAATAAAATTAATTTATGAAGAAGAAAAATCCTTTATTATAGAAATCCTGCTACAAGAAGCTATAAAAATGAAATATATATATCATTAAAAACAGTTAACTCCCCTATATCTAAAATTTCTTTTTTCCTTTCTTAGAATCGTACTGAACCTATAATTAGTATACCTTTCGATGTAATGAAAATTTTCAATTGTCTATCTTCACTTGTGATGATAGAAGCTTTTAATCGTAAACTTGTGGAGAGAGAGAATTCGGATAGAAAAATAAAATTAATCGATACGAAGAAGAAAAATTCTTTATTACAGAAATCCTCCTACAAGAAGCTATAAAAAGGAAATATATATTAAAAACAGTTAACTCCCCTATATCTAAAATTTCTTTTCTCTCTTCTTAGAATCGTACTAATAATAACTGAGCCTATAATTAGTATACCTTTCGATGTAATGAAAATTTTCAATTGTCTATCTTCACTTGTGATGATAGAAGCTTTTAATCGTAAACTTGTGGAGAGAGAGAATTCAGATAGAAAAATAAAATTAATTTACGAAGAAGAAAAATCCTTTATTACAGAAATCCTCCTACAAGAAGCTGTAAAAAGGAAATATATATATCATTAAAAACAGTTAACTCCCCTATGTCTAAAATTTCTTTTCTCTCTTCTTAGAATCGTACTGATAGTACCTGAGCCTATAATTAATATACCTTTCGATGTAATGAAAATTTTCAATTGTCTATCTTCACTTGTGATAGAAGCTTTTAATCGTAAATTTGTGGAGAGAGAATTCGAATAGAAAAATAAAATTAATTTATGAAGAAGAAAAATCCTTTATTATAGAAATCCTCCTATAAAAAGCTATAAAAAGAAAATATATATATCATTAAAAACAGTTAACTCCCCTATTCGCATCGTATTCGAAACAGGGAACGCTCCCCCTCCCTCCCCTTTCGTTTCGACATGGACGGTAAACAGGGTAAAGGGTATGAAAATAGAACGTTATTGCTCGTTTCGAGTTGGCGCTGTCGATATTCACCCTTTAAAGCGGACACTTGTTCCATGGTCGAAAGGGAAGGAAATGGAGCAACGCGTGTAAAGAGAAAGGGATGATGGGGGATGAAGAGGGTAAAGAGAGAGAGAGAGAGAGAGAGAGAGAGACTTTTATTGACAAGGAGTATCGGTTATCGAGACGTTGTTGAGAGGAACGGTTTGCCTTTGCTTTCAGCGCCGAGGCTCTATGGGGAGAGGGTGCCTGTCAAGTTGCTGAGAACGAGCAACAGCAAGGTCCGACAGAAGATCGTCGATACCCATAACTATCTTCGCACCCAGGTCAAGCCTCCAGCTGCTAATATGCTGGTCATGGTGAGTGGATCTATAGTATGTTTCCTACATTATGTATTTATTCGAATTTCGATCCTTCTTTTGAATTTTATAAAGAAAGAATGAAACGAGCAATGATAATTATCTATAATATATATATCATCATATAAGAGAAAATTTAAAAAAAAGTGTTACTTAAATTATTGTACTTTTAATAACGCGAATATAAATTAGTTTTTAGATAAAAGTAGTCTTGCTTCAATGCATTACCTTTAAAAGAAAAAAACTTCCACTAAAGTACCACAAAACGTTTACCTCATCCCAAATCCTCATTCAAATCTCTCGCCACTTATTCCCCATAATTCACACCCTCGCAATCGCGAATCCTTTCCTTTTAATCTACTTTTTGTTTCCCGAAATATCGAAGTCGAGCGCAATTTCTTTCTCGTTTCTGTTCCACGATTCAAACTTATCCCAAGCGCGGCACTTGGTCAACGACAGATGCTGAGTCATCGCTTCTTTCCCCCCACCACGGGTGCCGCGTGGACGTTTCGCGGTGGTGGAGGGGGGAGAGGGATTAGGTCAGCGCGTTTCTAAGAGTTTCGATCGCCATTCATCGTCGTCCGTGCATTTTAATCGGGCGAACTTTCCAACCCCTGCCACCCCTATCTAGGCGACGAATCGGAGATATCGACGCGAAACGAGCTCGAAACGTTACACTTCGACTCTCGTCGCCGTTTCTATATATTTCGATGAGTTATATATACGAATGGGCAGAGTTTGGTTAGGAAATCGGTTCGGTGTTTTTATTTGGAATTGTAAATTGTTCCGGTATCGTTGGCCTGGAACTAAATGGCTGCAACTTTCTACTGTATATTGGGATTGAAAGATGGGATTTTTCGTTTAATTAGAGTTTGTTGTACGCTCGATTCTCCTTTCCTTTTTTTTTTTTTTGGAAATTGTTGGAAATAGAGGACGATTTTTGATACAATTTTTTCGATAAAATTTTTGAGGATCCGTGAATTTTAGCATTTAATTATTTGGTTTCCTAAATTTTTAGAATTGCACGGAGGGGAAGGGTTTAACTTTTGATCGTATAATAAAAATCGTAGTAAAAAAAAAAAAGAGAAAAAAAAGTGTGACGCATCGATATCCCGCCAGTTTTATCGCGAAAATGGAAATTACTTTCGGATCGTTTTATCCCAGTGAAACCGACATTAAACTTTACGCACCAACTGCAGTTTACATAATCACGGTTACGAAAACTACTCCCTATAAACAATGTTATTCCCCTTCGATTTTGTACGCGACGTTTGGCCGATCGGGAATGGGACAAAAGTTTCGTTATTTTTTGTTATTGCGCGTTAGAGGGAAAACGTATATATAGCGAATATTCCATATCCGAGAATGAAGGTTCTAAACTTTGCTACACGTTAGTTTATTATCGAACCAAATAGAAGGGAGATTTCGAATTCTATGCCGATGGTTGTTTCGCATAAATGCGCGTATTTCATGAATAAAAGATTTAATCAGTTCCATGTTTTATTTACACGCCGAAAATAAAAAGTATAGTTACGCGGAAAATTTAATATTTTTATAATACATATATTACCCTCTCTCGCTTTGTTTTATCCTCTCCATCTCTGAAAGAGATTCGATATTGAATTTAATTCTCACGATTCAAAACTTTCTAAAATCTAATCTTTATCTTTATCTGTATCTACGAATAGACGGAAACATCCCCTATTTCCACTCGTTAATCCTCTCACAGTATCTTTTCTCTTTCGAAAAATCATTCGCATAATTTACGGTTCTCGATAATCGCGCATTTTGCAAAATCGGCGGAGTCACGAGTTCTCTGTTCGAGAAGGGGTCGAAGGAGGAGAAATCCCTTTGTGCCTCGTCCACGCTTGGTTAACCAAAATGCTCGGTTTTTTAGAAGGCGCGGCTCATTGGCCTTGCCGAGAGGAAGAGATAAGGAAACTGAGGATCGTTAAAAACGACGCCTCTTACCGAAATGTTTTCCACTCGGATTGAAACGCGGATACTTTCGAGAAATAATCGAATTCGACACGACTCGTTGGTGAAATGCAATCGATTCGTTCGAAGCGGCGCAACAATGTTAGAGGGTTAGAGATAATTGCCTTTCAGCGTGGATGATTCTGCTCATTGTTTATTTCGCTTTGACGAGTTTGCTCCGAGATAATCGACCGTGAAACGTAATCCTTTTTCTCGCTCCATAATCTTTTCCTAATACGAATCGCTTCGTGCAAAATGTTTGTTCAGGTTGTTTAACGATGCGTCGAATTTTTGGAGTTCTTTTTATGAGATTATTTAAAAATTTCATTAAACTGATTGAAAGTTTGTCAATTCAAGTAATTCATAATTCTAATGATGATGTAATGATCGATGTAAATTCACTTCAGTTAATCGTGATAATTATGAAAGGAGAACTGAAGTTTGTTTAATTAACCCTTTCTTAAAATTCTTCAATCTTTGATAACGTTTTGCGCAATGAATAAAACGAATCGAAGCTGTTGATTATATATATGTAAAGATATGACTTGTTGTATATTTATGAGAATTGGGCGCCATTGGACGCTGTTTCGATTCTGTTTTACCTTTTTTTTGAATCAATGTAATAGAACAAAAGCATGACCTATATCTATCTAACATAATTTATTCCTATTTCGTTTATTAAATATATTTTTTTTCACTGTATATAATTTATTTCAATCCAATCATTTCACAAACCTATTTCTTAATAGAAGAAAATAAAAATTTAGAAACTAGCTTAGAACTAGGAGGAGAAAAGAATCATTCCATACGTTTAAAGTAAATTTGATCATCGAACAAGTAAAAAAATATTGCAATTTTACCAAGAAATAAATTATCTATGGATTTAAAAAATAAAAAGGGAGGAAGGATGCAAAATACACTGTTTGGAATAAAAGTTAATCGAATTAACAAGAAGAAAAAAAATCGTTTCATTCTATTCTATAATTATCACCAATTTTAATTATTGATCAAGTTTAAATTATTGATCATCAAACAACAAGTATTCCCTTTTATTCGAGAAATAAATTATCCATCGAATCTAGAAGGCAGAGCAAGAAGGAAACGGAAAAAAAAAAATCATTCCATTCGTAATTCGTCAATTTTAAATTATACATTTAAAGTGAATTCAATCAACAAGTATGCTCTTTTATTCGAGAAATAAATTATCCATCGAATCTAGAAGACAGAGCAAAAAAGAAATAAAAAAAAAATCATTTCATTCGTAATTCGTCAATTTTAAATTATATGTTTAAAGTGAATTCGATCATTAAACAAGTACGCTCTTTATTCGAGAAATAAATTATCCATCGAATCTAAAAGGCAAAACAAGGAGACAGAAAAAAATGATTCCATTCGTAATTCATCACCAATTTTAAATCATACATTTAAAGTGAATTCGATCATTAAACAAGTACCCTCTTTTATTCGACAAATAAATTATCCATCGAATCTAAAAGACAAAACAAGGAGACAGAAAAAAATCATTCCATTCGTAATTCGTCAATTTTAAATCATTCACACGTTCAAAGTGTATTCGATCATCGAACAACAAGTATCCCCCTTTTTATTCGCGCAATTTTACCGAGGCATGAATTATCCATCGAATCTAGAAGGCAGGGAGAGAAGGAGGGAGGGAGAGAGGGAAGCAGAGTACACTGTTTGGTCACGGGAGATCAATCACGTCGCATACCGTTTTGTTCATTCAACATCCGAAACAATTACTTTCGCGTTTGCCATTAAACACGCTTCCTCTCCCTCTCCCTCTCCCCTGTTGTTAAACAACAACAACGGGAAGGTTTATAGCTGCCGTCCAATGATGAATTTTAAGTTGATTGCACGCGCCGGTAAAACCGAAAATGGTGGACGTCGCTGTTTCACGGATATTTCCACCCGCCATTACGGGCTAATGCATAATAAATAATCTCATAAGTCATGCCACCATTGATCCTGATTATTCACGGGCATTAACGATGATGAATCCCCTCTGGTTAAAGTGGCGCCGCATTTCGTTATTGTCGAATCATAATCGGTTGTTCGACTCCAACCCAATTTTTGATTCCGTTCAATTAATCCGAGGGGAAAATTTCGAATTTTAATCATCCAGATATATTGGAAAACTTCGATTAAGGACGATCCTGAAATTAACCGCTTAGGTTATAAAAATAATTTCAAATGATAATTCGATCGAATTATCATAATCGTGCTCGATTAATAATCGAGGTCGAGGTCGAAGATAGGATCTCGATTTTAAATTTCAATTTCGATTTCGATTTCTATTCTCGATCGAGAAGAAAGGTTCAATTCGGGATGATCGATAGTTTGTTTACCTTTCTAAAGTAATAAAAATTAAAAAAATTATTCTATTTAATGAAATTATTGATCCTATAGATGAAATTGAATTTCAACAATAGTAACGTCGTGGCATTGATATTAAACCTAAAAAGTGTTGAGGGAAAAAAGTTGGATTTACTCCAATAAATATTATGATAAATTGAATTTTTAATCATTTAATATTTAATAGTAATTAAAGGATATCAGTGAATAAATCTTGAGATAATAGCAAATACTGCTCCTATAGAAAGAACATAATGGAAGTGTTCAACAACATAATATGTATCATGAAGAATAATGTCAATTGAAGAATTTGATAATATAATTCCTGTTAATCCACCAATAGTAAATAATATAATGAAACCTAATGATCATAAAACTGAAATATTTAATTTTAATTTTGCACCATGGTATGTTGCTAATCATCTGAAAACTTTAATTCCTGTAGGAACAGCAATAATTATTGTTGCTGAAGTAAAATATGCTCGTGTATCAACATCTAATCCAACTGTGAATATATGATGTGCTCAAACAATAAAATCCAATTCCTAATATTGCATTTAAAAAGGTGATTCACCGACTTCAAAATTCGCCGACTGAAACCATTCGGCTCCATTTGGCTCCATCTAGTTGTCTAGCTGCGATTCGCTACACAGACTAATTCGTCTCCAAGTTGCGGACGACTAGTCTTGAGTTTAGCGTGAATAGTTGATCGTGTTTGAGTTCGAGGTGGTAGATTATGTTTCGATGTCGTTACGTAATTGATTATGGATCGGCAGGAGCTAAGTTATGTCATTCAGAGTCACGAAAAACCATCTCCTTTAAAGCAATAGTAGTCTGTGTGTACTAAGAGAAAGAGAGAGATAGGGAAAACAATTTCTCTTACGTAATTTTCTTACCAGAGAAGATTTTTGTGGAAGATGTTTTCCAGCCTCGCGATACAATATACAATAATAGCTCTTTCTTGCTAGCCCAGAACCTGCCCCTTGACCTAATTGTAACTGTTTTCGTTTCAGGAACGAAACTATTATATATATATAACAATTTAAAATTTTTGAAGTTTGAAGAAGAATCGTTGGATTTCCCTTATCTTGAAATATATTTCATTTATACGTTGGCAATATAAATATTCCATAAATTTAATTTAATTAATAATCGTAATTTGAATTCTACTAGAGAGAAAGAGAGAGAGAGAGATCGTGCAAGTTTTAAACTTCAAAACTTCCAAGCTTTCTTCTATGGCCGAGAGAAAAGATAAACGTTTGGACAGTGTAATTTAAAGTTAGATTTAATTAAAGAAAAATAGTGGCGTGTAATTTTTAATGTAATTTTTGATCCCCCCATCTTCCCCCACGTTCTCATCCGCTGACTGACTTCACTTTAAAGGGGCGGCAAACAATATTTTTCTTCGTTTATTGAAAGTTTAATGCAAAGCAGTGGCGTGATATAAAACGCGTTAAACACTCCATAACTCTCGAAAATCTACATAATTTCCCTGTATTCTACAACTTCTCCAACTTCTCGGTCTCGGATCTTTCCTCCAGACTTCGCTAACTCTTCGAATGTAACGCAATTTACAAGCTTTCATATTTCATTCGTACTACGCTATTTTCGGGGAACGTAAATCGTCGGCCGAAATGAAAATATGATAATCCTGAACTTGTACGAAGAGTTTAACAAAATTTGCAATTTTACTATTCCATTCGGAAATTTTTCACGCGCGTTCATTGTTACGCTTAAATCGAAAGAAAGCGAAAGAAATAAAGAAAGAGAGACAAAATGAAAAATTTCTTCTTCGTCTATTTCACGAAAAATAGAAATATCCCATTCACGAGAATATTTCGAATCGTCGGAAGAAAGTAAGAAAGAGAAAACAATCGTTGACTTTATTCCGAATTCTCTTTTCATTCATCTTCAGAATTTTTTCAAATTTACAACGTTAAAAAACGAACTCTTCGAGACAAAATGAAAAGAATCAATTTACGAATTTAGGGATTTTAAATTACGCGAAGGGTAAAGAATAATTTTTGCTTCTTCTTCTTCTTCTTCTTCCATTCTCTTCTTTACAAATAATCTCGAGATCTCGTAAAGAGAATCAACGAGAAGAAGGAAGTTGGCGATTTCCGCGAGATTTTCATCGAGTAAAAAAGTTTTCGACGAGCGAAAAGAAGGTTATCCAGGGGGGGCAATAACAAAGGAAATAGAATCACGTTGAGAGGAAGGGGAGGGGAGGGAGGGATGAGAAAGCCTCTCGATAATTCCCGTAATAACGTTGAAAGCGATATAATTCAATTTTTTGACCCGGGAACGGTGTAACACGCATTTCGATCCACCCGATAGAAAAACTTTCCCGTGCTGGATAATTGGACGTTGATTAAAGCGAAACGGCAAAGATACTTGGGTAGCTTGTTAGGCCGTGAAAACGGTTTCGCCGATTTTACGGGGTAAAATCGAGCCGATCCACGAGTTTTGATGCGTTTCGATTGAAATCGATTAAACGGAGATTATTATATATGGGATGGGAGACTATTGGAGAACTTCGTTCAATTTAGATGGAATTAATGCAAGTATCAGGAAGGTGGTAGGAGGAATCGTGAGAAGTGTGATGTTTGTTACCTTTTTTTTTCATAATTTAATTTTGAATTGCGAACGATACGCGTGATTTTATGGAAAAGAGTAGTTAAAAAAGGGGAATTACAATTTTTGTTATTTGAAAATAATGAAAAATTGTAGGGCGAGCGAGTTGATTCACGAGTTTCGAGCAAAATTGATTACGCGGTACGCAGATGAAAAATCATCCAACTTCCTTCCGGCAAAGTTTCACAGACTCTTTACCGAATGCAATTAGTCCAATTATCTTACGTCCACGTAGTTGGAACAATTATAGAGCATCTACGAGCAGAATGCGTTAATGGAATCAGCTCTGCATTTAACGAATGGATTCTAACTTTGAAACAAAGCAGCCCGTTTAATTCGTATTGAATAGAAATTTCCAAACAACGTAATTCGAAAATTAACAAAAATCTATTTCCAACTTAAAAAATTACATTTAATTTCCAAACTCCCAAAAATTCACATCGTAATATCTCTATATAAACGTATATCTAGGGTTCCCTAGTAAGCTTCCCTGTACATTTGAATGAACATTCATCTACAATTTCATTGCGCATGATCAACGAAAATCAACAAAAATCTATAATTTTTGACACAATCTCTGAATTTAAAATTAAAACTTTAAAATCTTTGATTCTAAAAATTATATACTTCGATATAAACATATCTAGGGTTCCCTAGTATCGCTGTATCGATGATCCATTCAAAGAAAATCAATAAAAATCGATATAACAATTCATGATACGATCTCTAAACTTAAAATTAAAACCTTGAAACTTTCGACTCTAAAAATTCATATATCTCGGTATAAACATATCTAGGGTTCCCTAGTATCGCTGTATCGATAATTCATTCAAAGAAAATCAATAAAAATCGATATAACAATTCATGACACGATCTCTAAACTTAAAATTAAAACCTTGAAACTTTCGACTCTAAAAATTCACATACCTCGTGTAAACATATCTAGGGTTCCCTAGTACCGTTGAATCGATTCATTCAAAATCAATAAAAATCAATATAATATAACAATTCATGACACGATCTCTAAATTTAAAATTAAAACCTTGAAACCTTCGACTCTAAAAATTCATATACCTCGATATAAATATATCTAGGGTTCCCTAGTACCGTTGAATCGATTCATTCAAAGAAAATCAATTAAAATCAATATAATATAACAATTCATGATACGATCTCTAAACTTAAAATTAAAACCTTGAAACTTTCGACTCTAAAAATTCATATACCTCGGTATAAACATATCTAGGGTTCCCTAGTACCGTTGAATTGATGATCCATTCAAAGAAAATCAATAAAAATCGATATAAAAATTCACGACACGATCTCTAAACTTAAAATTAAAACCTTGAAACTTCGACTCTAAAAATTCGCACCATTCCTAATACCTATATTACCGACATAAACGCGTCTAGGGTTCTCTAGCCGTACATTTTAATAAACACCACGGTGTTTCATTATGAGGATAGAGGCTCGACGACGCATTTACGTTACCTCTGTGTCGTTTTAATCTTGGCGAATAGAACGAGGCTGGAAAATTCGCAATGTTCACGGGGAGGAGGGAGAAAGTCATCGAGACGTTGTTACAAGGGAGCTTAAAGGGGAGGTACGAGCCGGCTCGATAGCCGGATGTAAGGTCTGCGATGAGTTATAAATTTTTATGAGGATCGCTCTCGCGTTAAAACGATACCGGGGAAGAAAATTAATGGGATGAGTTGGAACAAACGAAGTGGCACTTGACGTTACAGTCGCTTTCGTTTCATCGAGGGGAAGGGAATATCGTGGAAGGATGGTTCGATAAATTTTTTCCCCCAAGATTGTATATTTTCACTTTAAAAGATTTTATTGTTTTTGCGAAATTTCTTAAAAATTCTTTCTCCAACGTTTTATTCAAACATTTTTACGGGCGAATAATTTTCTAACTGTGACCAACTTTTGTTCCTCTTGTCCGACTCCTCGTTTTTCGTTTCTTTCTAAATATATACGTTTACGCTCTCGAGAGTATCGTTAGAATTATTTTTCGTAAGAATTCGTGACAATTCGTTTTAATAAATTAGTCATGCATTCCTCGGAATACCTTCCATTTCTCTCTCTCTTTTCCTCCGGATTTTTACCATATCCCGATACGTGAATTCGCGAACTTGATCCAACATTCACCTATTCCGTTCTCTGATTTGCATTTGAATATGAAATTTCGTTTTCCCAAATTTTCGATTAATGTATGTAAATTATTAGGAAAACATTGGTATTGGATGTTTCAGAAATGGCATCCAGGCTTGGCCAAAGCTGCGCAAAGATGGTCCAATCGATGCCTTGGATTGGTGCACGACAACGCGACTGGCCTATATTTGGATGGTTTCGGGCAGAGCGGACAAAACATCTTCATTACGACGAGAAGGACATTGTGGTGAGAACTCGCAATTTCAATGTTTCACGATTCTTAAAAATCAGAAAAATTAGAAAATTTCTTCTCCATAAATATTTCGTTAAAAAATTAGGTTAGCTTGTATATCGGTTTAATTTAATCTTCCTTTGCTCAGGGGAACAAAGGAGTGTGGATCAAAATGAATATTACGGGTATTGAATTATTTTATAGAATTTTAAGATAACTCCGTAAAAGAGGTACACTTTGTTGCCTTTGAATTTATTCCAAGGTTCGTTCGAAGACGTCGAAGATCGCGAAGCTCTTTCAGAAGTTTCGAGCGATTTACGACTCAAAGTGCATCAGAAAGTACACCAGCTACGATGTTTAACCAACATTCGCTGCTCCATTCTTATTAAATCTCGAACGGATGAACACGTAATACGCGATTTACGAATGTTTCCCTATTAATTTTCTTTCCCATAATTTCGTTAACAAATTTATTCGAAACTATTAGAAAGAAATTCGAACGAAAATTCTGAATTATATTTCGCAAATTCACAGATACAATACAAACGTCGATTCTTCTCTAAGCTCTTTCTCAAGCCTTTTAAAATTGAGCAAAGTCGAGAGCTTGTATTTTAATACAACGTACGCGACTCTTTATCATTCAAATTCACGATCGAAGAAATCTTCTTTCTCGAGCTTTCTCGCGAGAGCGCAAAATTATTCGTGACGCGAAAGGAAGGATTATTCCCCGCTGCCGGGGGGATGATTGTCTCCATGATGTGTTCGAGTAACCGCGTAATTCTGATGCATAGAGCATGGAATTTCCAGCAACTATGAGAAATGGACTTGCTTATTTCCATAACCAACTTACCGCTTCGATATCATTTTAATTAATTCGCTGTTTATTATTGTTTTCAATGGAGATTTAGTCCCGTAATTGAAAATTACCGAAAATCCCATTGTATTTCCAATGTTGAATTGATGAAATTTAATTTAGATTTAGAAAGTGAAATAAAGAGATAATTATATAAGAACGAGTCATTGTTTATCGAACTTTAAAGCATCTGTTTTTCGTACAAAATTACAATGATTATTATTATTCTGTCCGTTTATTTTACGTCAAATATTTCAATCTAAATTATGAAAAATATATTTACGATCAAAAACGCAAATATCCTTTCGAACGTAATAAAACGTGACAAATAATAACGAAATATTTTAACAATAATAATAATAATAATAAAAAAGGAAAGAAAAAAGCAATCATAGGATAAATATAAAATCGAGTCAGATTTATAATTCGTCACGCTGTTTGCGTCAAGGATGGACCTCCTCGTGCACCCATTAATTATATTTCGTGCATTTTAATCGCTTAATTAATTATCTGCATTTTAATTAAATTTCCATATTCGATCAAATTTAACTCTTTATCTTTCTCATTCCCTGTACATTATATATTAACGGAATCACCATTTCGTGAATTTCAATATTTACTATCATTAACCAAGCACGATAACAAGCTAGACAATTATTTAAAATATTCGTCTACGATCGCTTCGAATTTCGAACGGTTAAAAATACTCGGAGGATGCTCAGCGGAAATTCTTTCTGCTGAACGACGAAACAAAATTTTTCAAATTTTCAAACTTTAAAAATGAGAAAAAGTATTTCTCGAGGAGAAAGATTCCTGATACGATACATTATTCATCGTCCCCGTACGAATAAATTTATATAAATAAACGGAACACCGGCAATAGTGGAAAAGGATGTTATTGTTCAGACAGAAAAGTTCGAGCTCGATCCCAAAGTTCCCTCGACCCGTTGCTCTATTTTTCCGCCTAACGATAACTCGTTCTCGTATTCGTCGCTCTCCTTAGAGAGCCACCTGTTGACGACACCGAATCGAACCGAACCGAACCGAATCGAACCGATGCTATTTCCATATTTTCTTTTCGAATTCCAATCGACTCGCTCGTCTCTATACGTATATTTTATAATTGACTCGATTCTCTTCTTCTTCTTTTTCTCTTTCTCTCTAAGGAGAAGAGAATTCCAACGTAAATAATTCTCTCGATTATTGTCGATGTACGATGAAAGAATTCGTTGTTCACATACTCGATCGTGTTAAGAACAGATGTGTAACTTAGATACGGTTTATATTTTTAACAATTCGAGTACGCTTCCTTTTCAGATTTTTTCCAATTTAAACAGTGGCTCGAATAAAAAAGTAATTGTTTCAATTATAATACGTTAAAACTCTTATACGTTAAATCCTCTTTTTAAACTTATTCACAGTGATTGAAAATACGTATATATATATATATATATATATATATATTGGAACTAATCGATCATGTTTCAATAATTGAGAAATATTTTGTATTTATAAATTTATTAAGAAGCATTTAAATTTTGTAATGGATACGGCATCTCATAAAACATCTATTCAGATTTAAATTGTTATAAAATAATCTAAAAATTAAATCTCCATATAAGCCCCAAAAAATCGGAAAAAATAATTTGGGAAATTCTTCGATGCAGTTTCCAATGCGACCATTGCTCTCTCTAATCCCCTAATTTTAATTCACATTTTCACGAAAAGTAAGGATTGGAGGAAAAACCAAAACAGATCAATTAAAATGCAAAACATAGAACATAGATAGAATTCAGCAACGATACGATAATTTGCATATAGTTATATAAATATAATTACAATCGAAATATAGTTACAATCGAAATATAATTACAATCGTTACAGTTAAATCGCTCATTCACACAACGATCAATATTATCAACGAATTCGTGCAATATTTAATAATCGGTCAGTTTCGACATTTTTTAAACGGATCGATTGCATTGACGTATTCTCTCTTTCTCTTTTCCAGGAATTTCCCGATCAGAATGTGGTACATGGAGTACAAAGACTACAAATACGGAGACGACGAGGCGAACGATCTACACGAAATCGGGCATTACACCCAAATCGCGTGGGCGACCACGCATCTCGTGGGCTGCGGCGTGAGCCACTGCACCGGTGGCAGAGGACCACTTGGGAAGGATTTCTTCATGTACGTCTGCAACTATGCCCCGAGGTGAGTGGACGCTCTCGAGATTATACCATCTAACCTTTCTCTTTCCAATTCTTAATTCTTTAGCCCAATCCTTTCCAAAACTGGTATAAATTTTGACAAAGACATTAAAATGAATGTATAACTTTTTCCATGGACAAGTTTTATTTTCTTTTATCATCTTGCAATAATAATGACAAGTAAATTAGTTTTGACTTTTTCGCGTGTTATATTAAAAAAATTGAATTTTCGTTTGAAAATGTATCGTTTTGAAGAAAATCGAAGTGTAATGTTATTCGACCTCGTTTCTTAGACTAAGTGATTACGGGAGAGGCAGGAACAAAGGGACAAAGAGGAAGAAATGCATAAAGCGAACTATGAAAGGGATACAAAATCCACCCACGATCTCGTTCCCTCCCTTGACTCTCCATTTCGAAAAGCCGCGTCCAGATTCCTTTTCCTCGTTTACGTTCGCCATCGAGGATCAAGCAGGATAGAGCTCGTTTCGAAAAATATCTCCATAAACTCTTCCCCCTATTATCCTCCTTTCAAAGTGGAAAAGAGCAACGAACCATTTTTCAAAATTACCAAATATTACTATCCAATTCCGTTTACAACGAAATTTTCCAATAGTTTTAATATAACCGATATATAATTTGTACAAGAGTCTCTTCTTCATTGCTGTAAAAATTTAATAAAAAGATTAATAAATATCCTCTTCATTCTCTCAGATTCACAAAGACTTGCAAGCCTTCAAAATTTTCTTTTTTAATCGCTTACTTGAATCTAACCGCGTCAAAATTAAAATTAAAATCTGCAACACTCTCGGATTCTCCTTGAAGATTAAATTTTCCAATCGATGTATAAGAGAGCGGACGAGCAATGAAATGAGGAGTATCGATGGAATTTCCATCCACGCCGTGCGAGGAAAGCGTAATCTACGCTTTAGCGAGTTGGCATCGGGGAAATTATCGCGTGGCAGGTGGACGCAGCTGCTTCCTGGAAGCAGGGAATTTACAAGGAAGGGAAGGGAGAGGCTCATTGTAATCGAAAAGTTTGCCGCGGCCACGGGCATAATCCGGAAAATTGCGGCCGGGGAAACGAATTTACGACGACCCTCGACGCGCGTAATTTTAAATTCCACCCCTTCCTTTTCTTCCCTGCTTTGCTCTGCCTCCGCGTCCTCCGCCAATTATCGTACACGCGGTTGTCTACGATTGAATGGGAAAGTTAACTCTTTGCTCGAATAGTGGTTGACTGTCACTACTCGGTTCAATAACTCGAGAGGTGGTTCTCTGTCATTGATCTCGAAAAGCGAAGATACTTATTTGAGCCTGATTTTTCTTTAAGTAACATTATATGATTGGATAACATAAATTCTTTAAGCTATGTAATACTTTAATTATAAAGGAATGATGCACTGATTAGAGATTTTTTATCTTAAATTGGATATCGTGATATCGAACTACGTTTGTTTTTTGGAGATTTTGATTTAGAAATATTATTTTCAAAGTTTTGTAATAAGCATGGAATATGGTGAAATAAAATTATATATTATTGAATATTCGAAATTATTTCTATTCTATCATTAAGAAATTGATAAAGAAGGAAACGATAGAGAGAAGGAAAATAGAGATGTAATATAAGAAGAATGTATAGAATGAATGAAAAATAAGAATAATAGACGGTGAATGTGAGAGCACGTTACTGGGATTGAAAGGTTTGCTCTCGATAAAATAAGAAAAACATCGACATTTTATCGCGAAACGACAATGTAGATTTTAATATTCGACAAATTTCTTCCTTTACACGTAAAGATACATAAAATATTAAATTATACGTTAATTCGTACGTGAAATCGTTTTAAATTAACTCGAAATTCGACGAAAGGATTAAATAACAATGCAATTAATATGAAACTAAAGCCGATCCTAGTTCATCACCATCCGCGCCATCTCGCGGCTGCTCTATTCGTTATTTTCCCAAATATTCCCGATTTGTCTAACCAATTTCTCCGATCCGACCCTATAATAACTCTTTCCACCTTATCGTAATCGAGGAGGAGCAAGAAAGATCGAAGACGAGAGGAGAAGGAAGCGGAAGCGAAACGACGCGTGGAAGAAGAAATCGTATTAATCGCGCGAAGAATTTTTCCCTGGTAAGCGAGATTACCGATGGGAAGAATTCCTTTCAAAAGAATTCATCGAGAGAAATATGTTTCTTCCCGCGATCTTATAAACGTGAACGATTATTCGGGGAAATTCACGTCGATTCATCGCGATTCGTCTCGCGACTTTCGTGTTCCATCGGTCGAGTTATTGTATTGGAAACTTGTGACGAACAATCCCCAATTCCAAAAGGGTACACCTCTCCACGACTATTCATCTCTGGCGCGTTTTTATAACTTAAATGCATCGCAGCAGCTCGTCGTTAATTCGATCGAGCGCGATCGAAAGAAATTTTGAAGAACGCTGTGCCTCTCTTTATTCTCAAATTTATTTTCCTCGTTGTTCGTATTTCCTTCCTCGTTTTCTTTATTTCTTGTTTTTTCGTCTTTCTTTACGCTCGTTCGGTTATTCGAATATCTTTAAGATTTTTAGATAGATTTATTCTCTCTTTCCACCTTTTTCCATCTCCTTCTCTATTTTCTTCTTGCACGTTCCTTTCTTCCCAGCGCTTGCCCATTATCGAAAACTCGAGGTGACACGCGAGAGAGGAATTCTAATGTACACGGTTGAATTGCGTTGTTCGAGAAAAAAAGGAGAAAGGGAGGGAGGGAAGGTGAATTACAAAGTGCTCCTAATAGGTGGCGCATCCAGTGTTGCTTTTTGCCGAGAAGAGAGGCACGTCTCCTCGAGAGACGACGTCGTCTGACGTTTGACCCACTTCTACTTCCTCTATCCTTGCTTGCACCACCACTTTTTGGCCACTCTTTGCACAAACCTATTGTTTTTTTCTTATTCGCGAGAAAATCAGCATCGTTCGTTTTTACCTCTTTTATTGGCAAAAAAAAATATTAAAATTAAACTCGGGGCGGGAGGGGAGGAAATTGGGAATTTTTAAAGGGTGTATCGTCCCTTCGCGTTAAAAATTTTAAATTCCAGTGAAATATTTGACGTGTTTCGCGTTGTTACAACCCGTAACGTCAAATTTTCGACAAATGGATATAAAACTGGGACGAACAGCAAAGTTTTATCACGTTTTTAAATAAAATATATATATATAGGGATATTATCAAAGCGGCACAGCGGATTTCGCAATTTTTCGTAAATGCCCGAAATTCCCGAATAACGCGTGCAATTTGACTCGGTTTTTCCCCCTCCCTCCCGATTGATCCGATTCGACCAAGTGTTTACGGTTGCAGGAAGATTAATTCCAATATATCGTTTTTGCAACGAAAAAAAAAAATTCGAAATTATTCCACGTATACTTTTTTATACAGAGTTAATATCGAGTTAACGAGATCGAAAGAAAAAAACATATTTTTTTGTTAAAACCGCTGTCTTAAGGAAGCAAAAAAATCCAGGTTTCTCTCTATTCTTTCTCTTTACCTTCATCGATGGTTAAAACATACGAAACTTCATTTTACCAATATCAAGTTTCAAAGCTACAAATGTTCAATTTTATTACGTTGAAATTTGCTATATTAATTTGTTAAACATAACCCCCTCTCACCCTCCCTCTTTCCTCTTACTCTACAACGTATTCAGCTATAATTCCATTCATTCGACCGAGTCGTACTACTTGTTGTAACCACGATCATTTCATTCCACTTATCCAATCGACGATTTATTTTCACTTCACCTGTCGGGATAATTTATTCCAACCATAGTAATTTTTCCATCCCAGTTTTAAATTTCGATTTTCTTCTTTCGAAAGAATACTACTACTAATAATAAATACTATAATATAAAATACTATAATATATAATATAAAATAGTAATATAAAATATATATAAATAGTAATATAAAAAGTAATATATATATATATAAATAATAATATAAAAAAAATACTAATAATAATAATAATAATTACAATTTTTGAATTCCCCTAATTTTCCCCTGGCCACCATTTGCGTGCGCCATCCATTCGATGATAAATAAAAACTGTCAAGGGACTGGTAGTATTTTTCCCTTCCTCCTCCCCTCCCCCGGCATCCGGCGGCCTCGTAATTAATTTCACGGCGGGTCGTTTGAATTCAAAACGGCGGCCACGAAAAATACTTTAAATGTAAATTAATCGGAGAGGATTGGCCCCAACCTCGTTCCTCGACCTGTTTGTCGTTTTTCGGAACTCGAAGACGAAGACGAAAACGAAGAAGAAGAAGAAGAAGAAAAGGAGGAGGGGGGAAGTGGAGCTGCAATCGTGAAACGTCTTGAAACGTCACGGCTTAATTGTCTGAAAGTAAAGTCGAGGCAAAGATTGCTCGGAGGAGGGAGAGGAGGGAGAGCGATTCGAGAGCGGGTAAACGTGGAGTTATTAGGGGAGCATTTGCCACGGAGAGAAGGGAGAAGGGGGAGAAATTGATGAGGAGAAATGAAACGAGCCTGGAGAATCTTTTGTTTTGTCCTTCGAAATGGAGAGAACTTGTTTCGATTGCGAGTTAGAGGATTGTTCTTTTTTTTTTTCTGATAGGAGTAGTTTTGTAAAATTAAGCATTTTTTTTTCTTTTGATAAGGTAATTATGATTAGTTTGTAAATAGCAATTGTTTCAAGGATTATTATATGTAGAGGAAAAATTTAATCGTCGCAAAACTTGAGGCACGAATGAGAATAGGGAGATTTAATGTATCTAGTTCTAAATTTAAGATTATTTAATTAAATTCTTTATTACAGGAACAATTTTTTTAGATTAGAAAGCAATATTACCTTCGAATCCAAGAATTTTCTCCACCAGATTCAATTAGAAAACAATACAGTCATTCGATATATTTTCCAAAATTCCAAGCTTGAAACCTTGAAATCCAAGAATTCAGGAATCAAGGACCTAATTAACCAAAAATCCTCTATTACAACGCCAATCACACCTCGATTCAAGAATCTTCTCCAC